>NC_054481.1:12262450-12867918 GCF_017639515.1 Carcharodon carcharias | reverse complement strand
ATACCAACTGATTACAATAATACCCTCTGACTGTAATAATACCTACTGACTACAATAATTCCTGCTGACTTCAATAATACCTGCTGACTATAATAGTACCTGCTGACTACAATAATTCCCACTGATTAGAATACTACCTGCTGACTGCAATAATACCTGATGACTACAATAGTATCTGCTGACTAGAATAATACCCGCTGACTTCAATAATACCCACTGACTACAATAATACCCGCTGACTAGAATAATACCTGCTGACTACAAAAATACCCAATTACTACAATAATACCGGCTGACTACAATAATACCCGCTGACTTTAATAATACTCACTGACGACAAAAATACCCGCTGTCTACAAAAATACCAGCTGATTACAATAATACCTGCCGACTGCAATAATACACGCTGACTACAATAATACCGGCTGACTACAATAATACCTGCTGACTGTAATAATACACTCTGACAACAAAAATAGCTGCTGTCTACAATAATACCCGCTGACTATAATAAAAACTGCCGACTACTATAATATACGCTGACTACAATAATACCTGCTGACAAAATAATACCCGCAGAGTACAATAATTCCCGCTGACTACAATAATACCTGCTGACTACAATAATACCCGCTGACTACAATAATACCCGCTGACCTCAATAATACCGGTTGACTACAATTATACCTGCTGACTGTAATAATACTCACTGACGACAAAAATACCCGCTGTCTACAATAATACCACCTCATTACAATAATACCGGCTGACTACAATAATACCTGCTGACTGTAATAATACTCACTGACGACAAAAATACCCGCTGTCTACAATAATACCGGCTGACTACAATAATACCTGCTGACTACAATAATACACACGGATGACAATAATACCCGTTGTCTACAATAATACCAGCTGACTACAATAATACCTGCTGACTACAAAAATACACGCTGGCTACAATAATACCTGCTGTTTACAATAATACCCGCAGACTACAATAGTACCCGCTGACGCCAATAATACCTGCTGACTACAATAATACCAGCTGACTACAATAATACTTGCTTACTACAATAATATTCATTGACTACAATAATACCTGCTGACTACAATAATACCTGCTGACTACCATAATACCCGCTGACTACAATAATATCTGCTGAGTGTATTAATACTCGCTGACGACAATAATATCCGCTGACTACAATAATAACCTCTGACTGTAATAATACCCGCTGACTACAATAATACCTGCTGACTGTAATAATACCCACTGACTACAATAATACCCGCTGACTACAATAATACCTGCTGACTACAATAATACCTGCCGACTACAATAATACCCGTTGCCTGCAATGGTACATGCTGTCTACAATAATACTTGCTGACTGCAATAATACCAACTGACTACAATAATACCCGCTGGCTACAATAATACCTGCTGACAACAATAATACCCGCTGACTACGATAATACCTGATAACTGTAATAATACCCACTGACTACAAAAATACCCGCTGACTACAATAATACCTGCTGACTACAATAATACCTATTACCTGCAATGGTACATGCTGTCTACAATAATACTTGCTGACTGCAATAATACCAACTAACTACAATAATACCTGCTGACTTCAATAATACCTGCTGACTACAAACTACCCGCTGACTACAATACTACCAGCTGACTACAATAATACCTGCTGACTAATAATACTCACTGACGACAATAATACATGCTGCCTAAAATAATACCCTCTGACTGTAATAATAACTGCTGACTACAATAATACCTGATGAATACAATAATCCCGCTGACTAGAATAATACCCGCTGACTACAATACCTGCTGACTACAATAATACCCACTGACTGCAATAATACCTGCTGACAACAGTAATACCCACTGACTACAATAATATCCACTAACTACAATAATACCTGTTGTCTGCAATAATACCTGCTGACTGAACTAATACCCAATTACTACAATAATATCTGCTGACTACAATAATACACGCTGACTACAATCATACCCGCTGACTACAATAATACCTGCTGACTACAATCATACCTGCTGACTACATAATACCGACTAACTACAATAATACTTGCTGGCTACAATAATACCCACTGACTACAATAATACATGCTGACTACAATAATACCCGCTGACTACAATAATACCTGCTGACTACAATAATACCCACTGACTGCAATAATACCTGCTGACAACAGTAATACCCACTGACTACAATAATACCCACTGACTACAATAATACCTGTTGTCTGCAATAGTACCTGCTGACTGAAATAATACCCAATTACTACAATAATATCTGCTGACTACAATAATACACGCTGACTACAATAATACCCGCTGACTACAATAATACCTGCTGACTACAATCATATCTGCTGACTACATAATACCGATTAACTACAATAATACTTGCTGGCTACAATAATACCCACTGACTACAATAATACATGCTGACTACAATAATACCCGCTGACTACAATAATACCTGCTGACTACAATAATACCCACTGACTGCAATAATACTCGCTGACTACTATAATACCTGATGACTACAATAATAACTGCTAACTACGATGATACCCGCTGACTACAATCATACCCACTGAGTGTAATAATACCTGCTGACCACAATAATACCCGCTGACTTCAATAATACCTGCTGAATATAATAATACCCGCTGACTACAATAATACCTGCTGACTACAATAATACCTGTTGACTTCATTTATTCCTGCAGACTGCAACAATACCCATTGACTGTAATAATACTTGCTGACTACAGTAATACCAACTGATTACAATAATACCCTCTGACTGTAATAATACCTACTGACTACAATAATTCCTGCTGACTTCAATAATACCTGCTGACTATAATAGTACCTGCTGACTACAATAATTCCCACTGATTAGAATACTACCTGCTGACTGCAATAATACCTGATGACTACAATAGTATCTGCTGACTAGAATAATACCCGCTGACTTCAATAATACCCACTGACTACAATAATACCCGCTGACTAGAATAATACCTGCTGACTACAAAAATACCCAATTACTACAATAATACCGGCTGACTACAATAATACCTGCTGACTTTAATAATACTCACTGACGACAAAAATACCCGCTGTCTACAAAAATACCAGCTGATTACAATAATACCTGCCGACTGCAATAATACACGCTGACTACAATAATACCGGCTGACTACAATAATACCTGCTGACTGTAATAATACACTCTGACAACAAAAATAGCTGCTGTCTACAATAATACCCGCTGACTATAATAAAAACTGCCGACTACTATAATATACGCTGACTACAATAATACCTGCTGACAAAATAATACCCGCAGAGTACAATAATTCCCGCTGACTACAATAATACCTGCTGACTACAATAATACCCGCTGACCTCAATAATACCGGTTGACTACAATTATACCTGCTGACTGTAATAATACTCACTGACGACAAAAATACCCGCTGTCTACAATAATACCACCTCATTACAATAATACCGGCTGACTACAATAATACCTGCTGACTGTAATAATACTCACTGACGACAAAAATACCCGCTGTCTACAATAATACCAGCTGACTGCAATAATACACGCTGACTACAATAATACCGGCTGACTACAATAATACCTGCTGACTGTAATAATACACACGGATGACATTAATACCCAAAGTCTACAATAATACCAGCTGACTACAATAATACCTGCTGACTACAAAAATACACGCTGACTACAATAATACCCGCAGACTAAAATAATACCCGCAGACTACAATAATACCCGCAGACTACAATAATACCCGCAGACTACAATAATACCCGCTGACTACAATAATATCTGCTGACTGTAATAATACTTCTGACGACAATAATACCCACTGACAACAATAATACCCTCTGCCTGAAATAATACCTGCTGACTACCATAATACCAGCTGATTGTAATAATACGAATTGACTACAATGATAACCGCTGACTACAATAATACCTGCTGACTGTAATAATACTCACTGATGACAATAATACCTGCTGACTACAATAATACCAGCTGAATACAATAATACATGCTGACTACAATAATAACCGTTGACTACAATAATATCTGCTGAGTGTAATAATACTCGCTGACGACAATAATATCCGTTGATTACAATAATAACCTCTGACTGTAATAAAACCTACTGACTACAATAATACCTGCTGACTACAATAATACCCGCTGGCAACAATAATACATGCTGACAACAATAATACATGCTGACTTCAATAATATCTGTTGACTACAATAATACCTGCTGACTTCAATAATACCTGCTGTCCTCAATAATACCTGCTCTCTTCAATAATACCTGCTGACTACGATAATACCCACAGCCTACAATAATACCCGTTGACTACAATAATACTTGCTGACTACAATAATACCTGCTGACTGTAATAATACTCACTGACGACAATAATACCTGTTGACTACAATAATACCAGCTGACTACATTAATACCTGCTGACTACAATAATAACCGTTGACTACAATAATACCTGCTGACTACAATAATACCCGCTAGCAACAATAATACCCGCTGACTACAATAATACCAACTGACTTCAATAATAGCTGATGACTTCAATAATACCTGCTGCCTTCAATAATACCTGTTGTCTTCAATAATACCTGCTGGCTTCAATTATACCTGCTGACTTCAATAATACCTGCTGTCTTGAATAATACCTGCTGTCTTGAATAATACCTGCTGACTTCAATAATACCTGCTGACTTCAATAATACATGCTGTCTTCAATAATACCTGCTGACTTCAATAATACCTGTTGTCTTCAATAATACCTGCTGACTGCAATAATACCTGCTGACTGCAATAATACCTGCTGACTTCAATAATACCCACTGACTACAATAATACATGCTGACTACAATAATACCTGCTGACTACAATAATACCTGCTGACTTTAATAATACCTGCTGACAACAATATTACCTGCTGACTACAATAATACCCACTGACTTCAATAATACCTGCTGACTTCAATAATACCCACTGACTTCAATAATATCTGCTGACTGCAATAATACCTGCTGACTGCAATAATACCCACTGACTTAAATAATACCCACTGACTTCAATAATACCTGCTGACTTCAATAATACCCACTAACTTCAATAATACCTGCTGACTACAATAATACCTGCTGACTACAATAATGCATGCTGACTACAATAATACCTGCTGACTAGAATAATACCTGCTGACTTCAATTATACCCACTGACGTCAATAATACCAGCTGACTACAATAATACCTGCTGACTTCAATAATACCCACTGACTTCAATAATACCTGCTGACTTTAATAATACCCAATGACTTCAATAATACCTGCTGACTTCAGTAATACCCACTCACTTCAATAATACCTGCTGACTTCAATAATACCCACTGACTTCAAAAATACCTGCTGACTACAATAATACCTGCTGACTTTAATAATACCCACTGACTTCAATAATACCCACTGACTTCAATAATACCTGCTGACTACAATAATACCTGCTGACTTTAATAATACCTGCTGACGACAATAATACCTGCTGACTACAATAATACATGCTGACTTTAATAATACCTGCTGACTACAATAATACCTGCTGACTACAATAATACCCACTGACTTCAATAATACCTGCTGACTTCAGTAATACCCACTCACTTCAATAATACCTGCTGACTTCAATAATACCCACTGACTTCAAAAATACCTGCTGACTACAATAATACCTGCTGACTTTAATAATACCCACTGACTTCAATAATACCCACTGACTTCAATAATACCTGCTGACTACAATAATACCTGCTGACTTTAATAATACCTGCTGACGACAATAATACCTGCTGACTACAATAATACATGCTGACTTTAATAATACCTGCTGACTACAATAATACCTGCTGACTACAATAATACCCACTGACTTCAATAATACCTGCTGACTTCAATAATACACACTGACTTCAATAATATCTGCTGACTACAATAATACCTGCTGACTTCAATAATACCCACTGACTTCATTAATACCCAATGACTTCAAAAATACCTGCTGACTTCAATAATACCCACTGACTTCAATAATACCTGCTGACTACAATAATACCCACTGACTTCAATAATACCCACTGACTTCAATAATGCCCACTGACTTTAATAATACGTGCTGACTACAATAATACATACTGACTACAATAATACCTGCTGACTTCAATAATACCTGCTGACTTCAATAATACCTGCTGACTTCAATATTACCTGCTGACTACAATAATACCCGCTGACTACAATAATACCCACTGACTTCAATAATACCTGCTGACTTCAATAATACCCACTGACTTCAATAATATTTGCTGACTACAATAATACCTGCTGACTTCAATAATACCCACTGACTTCAATAATACCCACTGACTTCAATAATACCCACTGACTTCAATAATACCTGCTGACTTCAATAATACCTGCTGACTTCAATAATACCCACTAACTTCAATAATACCTGCTGACTTCAATAATACCTGCTGACTACATTAATACCTGCTGACTACAATAATACCTGTTGACTTCAATTATACCCACTGACTTCAATAATACCAGCTGACTACAATAATACCTGCTGACTTCAATAATACCCACGGACTTCAATAATACCTGCTGACTACAATAATACCCACTGACTTTAATAATACCTGCGGACTACAATAATACCTGCGGACTACAATAATACCTGCTGACTTCAATAATACCTCGTGACTACAATAATACATGCTGACTTCAATAATACCTGCTGACTTCAATAATACCTGCTGACTTCAATAATACCTACTGACTACAATAATGCTTGCTGACTTCAATAATACCTGCTGACTTCAATAATACCCGCTGACTACAATAATACATGCTGACTACAATACTACCTGCTGACTTCGATAACACCTGCTGACTACAATAATACATGCTGACTTCAATAATACCTGCTGACTTCAATAATACCTGCTGACTACAATAAAACATTCTGACTTCAATAATACCTGCTGGCTTCAATAATACCTGCTGACTACAATAATACATGCTGACTACAATAATACCCGCTGACTTCAAAAATACCCGCTGACGTCAATAATCCCTGCTGACTTCAATAATACTTGCAGACTGCAATAATACCTGCTGACTACAATAACACATGCTGACTTCAATAATACCTGCTGACTTCAATAATACCTGCTGACTACAATAATACATGCTGACTACAATAATACCCGTTGACTTCAATAATACCCGCTGACTTCAATAATACATGCTGACTACAATAATACCCGCTGACTTCAATAATACAGGCTGACTACAATAATTCCCGCTGACTTCAATAATTCCCGCTGACTTCAATAATACCTGCTGACTTCAATAACTCCTGCTGACTTCAATAATACCTGCTGACTTCAATAATACCTGCTGACTTCAATAATTCCCGCTGATTTCAATAATACCTCCTGACTGCTATAATACATGCTGACTGCAATAATACCTGCTGACTTCAATAATTCCCGCTGACTTCAATAATACCGGCTGACTTCAATAATGCCTGCTGACTTCTATAACACCGGCTGACTTCAATAATACATGCTCTCTTCAATAATACCCACTGACTTCAATAATACACGCTGATTTCAATAATGCCTGCTGACTACAATATTACATTCTGACTACAATAATTTCTGCTGACTTCAATAATACCCGCTGACTTCAATAATACCTGCTGACTTCAATAATACCTGCTGACTTCAATAATACATGCTGACTACAATAATACATGGTGACTACAATAATACCTGCAGACTTCATTAATTCCCGCTGACGTCAATAATAACTGCTGTCTTCAATAATAAACGCTGACTACAATAGTACATGCTGACTACAATAATACGTGCTGACTACTATAATACCTGCTGGCTTCAATAATGCCTGCTGACTTCAATAATGCCTGCTGACTTCAATAATGCCTGCTGTCTACAATAATACATGCTGACTACAATAATACCTCTGACTACAATAATACCTGCTGACTTCAATAATACCTGCTGACTTCAATAATACCCGCAGACTACAATAATACATGCTGACTACAATACTACCTGCTGACTTCGATAATACCTGCTGACTACAATAATACATGCTGACTTCAATAATACCCACGGACTTCAATAATACCTGCTGACTACAATAATACCCACTGACTTTAATAATACCTGCGGACTACAATAATACCTGCGGACTACAATAATACCTGCTGACTTCAATAATACCTCGTGACTACAATAATACATGCTGACTTCAATAATACCTGCTGACTTCAATAATACCTGCTGACTTCAATAATACCTGCTGACTACAATAATACCTACTGACTACAATAATGCTTGCTGACTTCAATAATACCTGCTGACTTCAATAATACCCGCTGACTACAATAATACATGCTGACTACAATACTACCTGCTGACTTCGATAACACCTGCTGACTACAATAATACATGCTGACTTCAATAATACCTGCTGACTTCAATAATACCTGCTGACTACAATAAAACATTCTGACTTCAATAATACCTGCTGGCTTCAATAATACCTGCTGACTACAATAATACATGCTGACTACAATAATACCCGCTGACTTCAAAAATACCCGCTGACGTCAATAATCCCTGCTGACTACAATAATACCCGCTGACTTCAATAATACAGGCTGACTACAATAATTCCCGCTGACTTCAATAATTCCCGCTGACTTCAATAATACCTGCTGACTTCAATAACTCCTGCTGACTTCAATAATACCTGCTGACTTCAATAATACCTGCTGACTTCAATAATTCCCGCTGATTTCAATAATACCTCCTGACTGCTATAATACATGCTGACTGCAATAATACCTGCTGACTTCAATAATTCCCGCTGACTTCAATAATACCGGCTGACTTCAATAATGCCTGCTGACTTCTATAACACCGGCTGACTTCAATAATACATGCTCTCTTCAATAATACCCACTGACTTCAATAATACACGCTGATTTCAATAATGCCTGCTGACTACAATATTACATTCTGACTACAATAATTTCTGCTGACTTCAATAATACCCGCTGACTTCAATAATACCTGCTGACTTCAATAATACCTGCTGACTACAATAATACATGCTGACTACAATAATACATGCTGACTACAATAATACCTGCTGACTTCATTAATTCCCGCTGACGTCAATAATAACTGCTGTCTTCAATAATAAATGCTGACTACAATAGTACATGCTGACTACAATAATACGTGCTGACTACTATAATACCTGCTGACTTCAATAATGCCTGCTGACTTCAATAATACCTGCTGTCTACAATAATACATGCTGACTACAATAATACCTCTGACTACAATAATACCTGCTGACTTCAATAATACCTGCTGACTTCAATAATACATGCTGACTACAATACTACCTGCTGACTTCGATAATACCTGCTGACTACAATAATACATGCTGACTTCAATAATACCTGCTGACTTCAATAATACATGCTGACTTCAATAATACATGCTGACTTCAATAATACATGCTGACTTCAATACTACCTGCTGACTTCAATAATACCTGCTGACTACAATAATACATTCTGACTTCAATAATACCTGCTGACTACAATAATATCCATTGCCTGCAATGGTACATGCTGTCTACAATAATACTTGCTGACTGCAATAATACTTGCTGACTACAATAATACCCGCTGACTACAATAATACCTGCTCTCTACAATAATACCCGCTGACTACAATAAAACTTGCTGACTGTAATAATACCCACTGACTACAATAATACCCGCTGACTACAATAATACCTGCTGACTACAATAATACCTGCTGACTACAATAATACCCGTTACCTGCAATGGTACATGGTGTCTGCAATAACACTTGCTGACTGCAATAATACCAACTGACTACAATAATACCCGCTGACTTCAATAATACCTGCTGACGTTAAACTACCCGCTGACTACAATACTACCAGCTGACTACAATAATACCTGCTGACTAATAATACTCACTGACGACAATAATACACGCTGCCTACAATAATACTCGCTGTCTAAAATAATACCTACTGACTACAATAATACCTGCTGACTATAATAATATCTGCTGACTGTAATAGTACTCGCTGACGACAATAATACCCGCTGACTACAATAATACCCTCTGACTGTAATAATATCTGCTGACTGTAATAATACCTTCCGACGACAAAAATACCTGCTTTCTACAATAATACCAGCTGAGAAGAATAATACCTGCCGACTACAATAATACATGCTGACTACAATAATACCTGCTGACAAAATAATACCCGCAGACTACAATAATACCCGCTGACTACAATAATACCTGCTGAGTTCAATAATACACGCTGACTACAATAATACCCGCTGACTACAATAATACCTGCTGACTGTAATAATACTCACTGACGACAAATTACCCACTGTGTACAATAATACCAGCTGACTACAATAATACCTGCTGACTACAATAATACACGCTGACTACAATAATACACGCTGTCTACAATAATACACGCTGACTACAATAATACCCGCAGACTACAATAATACCCGCTGACTACAATAATACCAGCTGACTACAATAATATCTGCTGACTACAATAATACTTCTGACGACAATGATACCCACTGACAAAAATAATACCCTCTGCCTGAAATAATACCTGCTGACTACCATAATACCTGCTGACTGTAATAATACCCACTGACTACAATAATACTCGCTGACGACAATAATACCAGCTGACTACAATAATACCCGCTGAATACAATAATACCTGCTGACTACAATAATACCAGCTGACTACATTAATACCTGCTGACTACAATAATAACCGTTGACCACAATAATACCTGCTGACTACAATAAAACCCGCTGACAACAATAATACCCGCTGACTACAATAATACCCACTGACTTCAATAATATCTGCTGAGTGTAATAATACTCGCTGACGACAATAATATCCGCTGACTACAATAATAACCTCTGACTGTAATAATACCTGCTGACTACAATAATACCTGCTGACTACAACAATACCCGCTGACTACAACAATACCCGCTGACTACAACAATACCCGCTGACTGCAATAATACCTGTTGACTACAATAATACCCGCTGACTACAATAATACATGCTGAAAACAATAATACCTGTTGACTTCAATAATACCTGCTGTCTTCAATAATACCTGCTCTCTACAATAATACCCGCTGACTACAATAATACCCACTGATTACAATAATACCTGCTGACTGTAATAATACCTACTGACTACAATAATACCCGCTGAGTACAATAATACCTGCTGACTTCAAAAAAACATGCTGACCACAATAATAACCGGTGACAACTATAACACCTGCTGACTGTAATAATACTCACTGACGACAATAGCAGCTGACTACAATAATACCTGCTGACTTCAATAATACCCGCTGACTACGATAATACCTGCTGACTACAATAATACCCGCTGACTACAATAATACCCGCTGACTCCAATAATACCTGCTGACTACAATAATTCCTGCTGACTATAGTAATATCTGATGACTGTAATAATACTCGCTGATGACAATAATAGACGCTGACTACAATAATACCCTCTGACTGTATTAATACTCGCTGACGACAATAATACCCGCGGACTACAATAATACCCTCTGACTGTAATAATACCCGTTGACTACAATAATACCTGCTGACTACAATAATACCCGCTGAGTACAATAATACCTGCTGACTACAATAATATCCTCTGACTACAATAATACCCGCTGACTACAATAATACCCACTTACTACAATAATACCCACTTACTACAATAATACCCACTGAGTTCAATAATTCCTGCTGACTACAATTATTCCTGCTGACTTCAATAATTCCCGCTGACTTCGATAATACCTGCTGAATACAATAATACCTGCTGACTTCAATAAAACCGCTGACTATAATAATTTGCGCTGACTTCAATAAAACTTGCTGACCACAATAATTCCCGCTGACTACAATAATACCTGCTGACTACAATAATACCAGCTGACTACAATAATACTTGCTGACTACAATAATAACCGTTGACTACAATAATACCTGCTGACTACAATAATACCCGCTGACTACCATAATACCCGCTGACTACAATAATATCTGCTGAGTGTATTAATACTTGCTGACGACAATAATATCCGCTGACTACAATAATAACCTCTGACTGTAATAATACCTGCTGACTACAATAATACTGCTGACAACAATAATGCCTGCTGACAACAATAATGCCTGCTCTCTACAATAATACCCGCTGACTACAATAATACCTGCTGACTGTAATAATACCCACTGACTACAATAATACCCGCTGACTACAATAATACTTGCTGACTACAATAATACCTGCTGACTACAATAATACCCGTTGCCTTCAATGGTACATGCTGTCTACAATAATACTTGCTGACTGCAATAATACCAACTGACTACAATAATACCCGCTGACTACAATAATACCTGCTTACAACAATAATACCCACTGACTACAATAATACCCGCTGACTACAATAATACTTGCTGACTACAATAATACCTGCTGACTACAATAATACCCGTTGCCTTCAATGGTACATGCTGTCTACAATAATACTTGCTGACTGCAATAATACCAACTGACTACAATAATACCCGCTGACTACAATAATACCTGCTGACTACAATAATACCTGCTGACTACAATAATACCCGTTGCCTGCAATGGTACATGCTGTCTACAATAATACTTGCTGACTGCAATAATACCAACTAACTACAATAATACCCGCTGACTTCAATAATACCTGCTGACTACAAACTACCCGCTGACTACAATACTACCAGCTGACTACAATAATACCTGCTGACTAATAATACTCACTGACGACAATAATACACGCTGCCTGCAATAATACCCTCTGACTGTAATAATAACTGCTGACTACAATAATACCTGATGAATACAATAATCCCGCTGACTAGAATAATACCCGCTGACTACAATAATACCTGCTGACTACAATAATACCCACTGACTGCAATAATACCTGCTGACAACAGTAATACCCACTGACTACAATAATACCCACTAACTACAATAATACCTGTTGTCTGCAATAAAACCTGCTGACTGAAATAATACCCAATTACTACAATAATATCTGCTGACTACAATAATACACGCTGACTACAATAATACCCGCTGACTACAATAATACCTGCTGACTACAATCATATCTGCTGACTACATAATACCGACTAACTACAATAATACTTGCTGGCTACGATAATACCCACTGACTACAATAATACATGCTGACTACAATAATACCCGCTGACTACAATAATACCTGCTGACTACAATAATACCCACTGACTGCAATAATACTCGCTGACTATTATAATACCTGATGACTACAATAATAACTGCTAACTACGATGATACCCGCTGACTACAATCATACCCACTGAGTGTAATAATACCTGCTGACCACAATAATACCCGCTGACTTCAATAATACCTGCTGAATACAATAATACCCGCTGACTACAATAATACCTGCTGACTACAATAATACCTGTTGACTTCATTTATTCCTGCTGACTGCAACAATACCCATTGACTGTAATAATACTTGCTGACTACAGTAATACCAACTGATTACAATAGTACCCTCTGACTGTAATAATACCTGCTGACTACAATAATTCCTGCTGACTTCAATAATACCTGCTGACTATAATAGTACCTGCTGACTACAATAATTCCCACTGATTAGAATACTACCTGCTGACTACAATATTATCTGCTGACTAGAATAATACCCGCTGACTACAATAATACCGGCTGACTACAATAATACCTGCTGACTTTAATAATACTCACTGACGACAAAAATACCCGCTGTCTACAAAAATACCAGCTGATTACAATAATACCTGCCGACTGCAATAATACACGCTGACTACAATAATACCGGCTGACTACAATAATACCTGCTGACTGTAATAATACACTCTGACAACAAAAATAGCTGCTGTCTACAATAATACACGCTGACTACAATAATACCTGCGGACTACAATAATATACGCTGACTACAATAATACCTGCTGACAAAATAATACCCGCAGACCACAATAATACCCGCTGACTACAATAATACCTGCTGACTACAATAATACCCACTGACTTCAATAATACCTGCTGAATACAATAATACCCGCTGACTACAATAATACCTGCTGACTACAATAATACCTGTTGACTTCATTTATTCCTGCTGACTGCAACAATACCCATTGACTGTAATAATACTTGCTGACTACAGTAATACCAACTGATTACAATACTACCCTCTGACTGTAATAATACCTGCTGACTACAATAATTCCTGCTGACTTCAATAATACCTGCTGACTATAATAGTACCTGCTGACTACAATAATTCCCACTGATTAGAATACTACCTGCTGACTGCAATTATACCTGATGACTACAATAGTATCTGCTGACTAGAATAATACCCACTGACTACAATAATACCCGCTGACTAGAATAATACCTGCTGACTACAAAAATACCCAGTTACTACAATAATACCGGCTGACTACAATAATACCTGCTGACTTTAATAATACTCACTGACGACAAAAATACCCGCTGTCTACAAAAATACCAGCTGATTACAATAATACCTGCCGACTGCAATAATACACGCAGACTACAATAATACCGGCTGACTACAATAATACCTGCTGACTGTAATAATACACTCTGACAACAAAAATAGCTGCTGTCTACAATAATACACGCTGACTACAATAATACCTGTGGACTACAATAATATTCGCTGACTACAATAATACCTGCTGACAAAATAATACCCGCAGACCACAATAATACCCGCTGACTACAATAATACCTGCTGACTACAATAATACCCGCTGACTACAATAATACCGGTTGACTACAATAATACCTTCTGACTGTAATAATACTCACTGACGACAAAAATACCCGCTGTCTACAATAATAGCACCTGACGACAATAATACCGGCTGACTAAAATAATACCTGCTGACTGTAATAATACTCACTGACGACAAAAATACCCGCTGTCTACAATAATACCAGCTGACTGCAACAATACATGCTGACTACAATAATACCTGCTGACTACAATAATAAACGTTGACTACAATAATACCCGCTGACTACAATGATACCCGCTGACTACAATGATACCCGCTGACTACAATAATACCCGCTGACTACAATAATTCCCGCTGACTACAATAATTCCCGCTGACTACAATAATATCTGCTGAGTGTATCAATACTCGCTGACGACAATAATATCTGCTGACTACAATAGTACCTGCTGACTGTAATAATACCCGCTGACTACAATAATACCTGCTGACTACAATCATATCTGCTGACTACATAATACCGACTAACTACAATAATACTTGCTGGCTACAATAATACCCACTGACTACAATAATAACTGCTAACTACAATGATACCCGCTGACTACAATCATCCCCACTGAGTGCAATAATACCTGCTGACGACAATAAACCCGCTGACTTCAATAATACTCGATGACTACAATAATACCCGATGACTACAATAATACCTGCTGACTACAATAATACCTGTTGACTTCATTTATTCTTGCTGACTGCAATAATACCCATTGACTGTAATAATACTTGCTGACTACAGTAATACCAACTGACTACAATAATACCCTCTGACTGTAATAATACCTGCTTACTACAATAATTCCCGCTGACTACAATAATACCTGCTGACTACAATAATTCCCACTGATTAGAATACTACCTGCTGACTGCAATAATACCTGATGACTACAATAGTATCTGCTGACTAGAATAATACCCGCTGACTTCAATAATACCCACTGACTACAATAATACCCGCTGACTAGAATAATACCTGCTGACTAGAATAATACCCAATAACTACAATAATACACACTGACTACAATAATACCCGCTGACTACAATAAAACCCGCTGACTACAATAATACCGGCTGACTACAATAATACCTGCTGATTGTAATAATACTCACTGACGACAAAAATACCCGCTGTCTACAAAAACACCAGCTGATTACAATAATACCTGCCGACTGCAATAATACACGCTGACTACAATCATACCGGCTGACTGTAATAATACACTCTGACAACAAAAATAGCTGCTGTCTACAATAATACCAGCTGACTACAATAATACCTGCCGACTACTATAATATACGCTGACTACAATAATACCTGCTGACAAAATAATACCCGCAGAGTACAATAATACCCGCTGACTACAATAATACCTGCTGACTACAATAATACCCACTGACCTCAATAATACCAGTTGACTACAATAATACCTGCTGACTGTAATAATACTCACTGACGACAAAAATACCCGCTGTCTACAATAATACCACCTCACTACAATAATACCGGCTGACTACAATAATACCTGCTGACTGTAATAATACTCACTGACGACAAAAATACCCGCTGTCTACAATAATACCGGCTGACTACAATAATACCTGCTGACTGTAATAATACACACGGATGACATTAATACCCGTTGTCTACAATAATACCAGCTGACTACAATAATACCTGCTGACTACAAAAATACACGCTGGCTACAATAATACCTGCTGTTTACAATAATACCCGCAGACTACAATAGTACCCGCTGACGCCAATAATACCTGCTGACTACAATAATACCAGCTGACTACAATAATACTTGCTTACTACAATAATAACCATTGACTACAATAATACCTGCTGACTACAATAATACCCGCTGACTACCATAATACCCGCTGACTACAATAATATCTGCTGAGTGTATTAATACTCGCTGACGACAATAATATCCGCTGACTACAATAATAACCTCTGACTGTAATAATACCCGCTGACTACAATAATACCTGCTGACTGTAATAATACCCACTGACTACAATAATACCCACTGACTACAATAATACCTGCTGACTACAATAATACCTGCTGACTACAATAATACCCGTTGCCTGCAATGGTACATGCTGTCTACAATAATACTTGCTGACTGCAATAATACCAACTGACTACAATAATACCCGCTGGCTACAATAATACCTGCTGACAACAGTAATACCCGCTGACTACGATAATACCTGATAACTGTAATAATACCCACTGACTACAAAAATACCCGCTGACTACAATAATACCTGCTGACTACAATAATACCCATTACCTGCAATGGTACATGCTGTCTACAATAATACTTGCTGACTGCAATAATACCAACTAACTACAATAATACCCGCTGACTTCAATAATACCTGCTGACTACAAACTACCCGCTGACTACAATACTACCAGGTGACTACAATAATACCTGCTGACTAATAATACTCACTGACGACAATAATACACGCTGCCTACAATAATACCCTCTGACTGTAATAATAACTGCTGACTACAATAATACCTGATGAATACAATAATCCCGCTGACTAGAATAATACCCGCTGACTACAATACCTGCTGACTACAATAATACCCACTGACTGCAATAATACCTGCTGACAACAGTAATACCCACTGACTACAATAATATCCACTAACTACAATAATACCTGTTGTCTGCAATAATACCTGCTGACTGAAATAATACCCAATTACTACAATAATATCTGCTGACTACAATAATACACGCTGACTACAATAATACCCGCTGACTACAATAATACCCGCTGACTACAATCATACCTGCTGACTATATAATACCGACTAACTACAATAATACTTGCTGGCTACAATAATACCCACTGACTACAATAATACATGCTGACTACAATAATACCCGCTGACTACAATAATACCTGCTGACTACAATAATACCCACTGACTGCAATAATACCTGCTGACAACAGTAATACCCACTGACTACAATAATACCCACTGACTACAATAATACCTGTTGTCTGCAATAGTACCTGCTGACTGAAATAATACCCAATTACTACAATAATATCTGCTGACTACAATAATACACGCTGACTACAATAATACCCGCTGACTACAATAATACCTGCTGACTACAATCATATCTGCTGACTACATAATACCGACTAACTACAATAATACTTGCTGGCTACGATAATACCCACTGACTACAATAATACATGCTGACTACAATAATACCCGCTGACTACAATAATACCTGCTGACTACAATAATACCCACTGACTGCAATAATACTCGCTGACTATTATAATACCTGATGACTACAATAATAACTGCTAACTACGATGATACCCGCTGACTACAATCATACCCACTGAGTGTAATAATACCTGCTGACCACAATAATACCCGCTGACTTCAATAATACCTGCTGAATACAATAATACCCGCTGACTACAATAATACCTGCTGACTACAATAATACCTGTTGACTTCATTTATTCCTGCTGACTGCAACAATACCCATTGACTGTAATAATACTTGCTGACTACAGTAATACCAACTGATTACAATAGTACCCTCTGACTGTAATAATACCTGCTGACTACAATAATTCCTGCTGACTTCAATAATACCTGCTGACTATAATAGTACCTGCTGACTACAATAATTCCCACTGATTAGAATACTACCTGCTGACTGCAATCATACCTGATGACTACAATAGTATCTGCTGACTAGAATAATACCCGCTGACTTCAATAATACCCGCTGACTACAATAATACCCGCTGACTACAATAATACCCGCTGACTACAAAAATACCCAATTACTACAATAATACCGGCTGACTACAATAATACCTGCTGACTTTAATAATACTCACTGACGACAAAAATACCCGCTGTCTACAAAAATACCAGCTGATTACAATAATACCTGCCGACTGCAATAATACACGCTGACTACAATAATACCGGCTGACTACAATAATACCTGCTGACTGTAATAATACACTCTGACAACAAAAATAGCTGCTGTCTACAATAATACCCGCTGACTATAATAAAAACTGCCGACTACTATAATATACGCTGACTACAATAATACCTGCTGACAAAATAATACCCGCAGAGTACAATAATTCCCGCTGACTACAATAATACCTGCTGACTACAATAATACCCGCTGACCTCAATAATACCGGTTGACTACAATTATACCTGCTGACTGTAATAATACTCACTGACGACAAAAATACCCGCTGTCTACAATAATACCACCTCATTACAATAATACCGGCTGACTACAATAATACCTGCTGACTGTAATAATACTCACTGACGACAAAAATACCCGCTGTCTACAATAATACCAGCTGACTGCAATAATACACGCTGACTACAATAATACCGGCTGACTACAATAATACCTGCTGACTGTAATAATACACACGGATGACATTAATACCCAAAGTCTACAATAATACCAGCTGACTACAATAATACCTGCTGACTACAAAAATACACGCTGACTACAATAATACCTGCTGTCTACAATAATACCCGCAGACTAAAATAATACCCGCAGACTACAATAATACCCGCAGACTACAATAATACCCGCTGACTACAATAATATCTGCTGACTGTAATAATACTTCTGACGACAATAATACCCACTGACAACAATAATACCCTCTGCCTGAAATAATACCTGCTGACTACCATAATACCAGCTGATTGTAATAATACGAATTGACTACAATGATAACCGCTGACTACAATAATACCTGCTGACTGTAATAATACTCACTGATGACAATAATACCTGCTGACTACAATAATACCAGCTGAATACAATAATACATGCTGACTACAATAATAACCGTTGACTACAATAATATCTGCTGAGTGTAATAATACTCGCTGACGACAATAATATCCGTTGATTACAATAATAACCTCTGACTGTAATAAAACCTACTGACTACAATAATACCTGCTGACTACAATAATACCCGCTGGCAACAATAATACATGCTGACAACAATAATACATGCTGACTTCAATAATATCTGTTGACTACAATAATACCTGCTGACTTCAATAATACCTGCTGTCCTCAATAATACCTGCTCTCTTCAATAATACCTGCTGACTACGATAATACCCACAGCCTACAATAATACCCGTTGACTACAATAATACTTGCTGACTACAATAATACCTGCTGACTGTAATAATACTCACTGACGACAATAATACCTGTTGACTACAATAATATCAGCTGACTACATTAATACCTGCTGACTACAATAATAACCATTGACTACAATAATACCTGCTGACTACAATAATACCCGCTGGCAACAATAATACCCGCTGACTACAATAATACCAACTGACTTCAATAATAGCTGATGACTTCAATAATACCTGCTGCCTTCAATAATACCTGTTGTCTTCAATAATACCTGCTGGCTTCAATTATACCTGCTGACTTCAATAATACCTGCTGTCTTGAATAATACCTGCTGTCTTGAATAATACCTGCTGACTTCAATAATACCTGCTGACTTCAATAATACCTGCTGACTTCAATAATACATGCTGTCTTCAATAATACCTGCTGACTTCAATAATACCTGTTGTCTTCAATAATACCTGCTGACTGCAATAATACCTGCTGACTGCAATAATACCTGCTGACTTCAATAATACCCACTGACTACAATAATACATGCTGACTACAATAATACCTGGGCTTGGCCTAAGCAGCCAAGTGGTTATGGTACTGGGTTTGTAACCCCAAGATCAAGAGTTCAAATCTCATAATGGCAAACTATGAAACAATGTAACTTCATCTGAAACAGATGGAAATGGGTTTGTACTCGAAAGAGTTACAGACAGCAACATTTTGCTTGGCCTAAATAGCCAAGTGGTTATGGTACTGGGTTTATAACCCCAAGATCTAAGAGTTCAAATCTCACACTGGCAAACTATGAAACAATGTAACTTCATCTGAAAAACAGATGGAAATGTGTTTGTACTCAAAAGAGTTACAATAATACCTGCTGACTACAATAATACCTGCTGACTACAATAATACCTGCTGACTTTAATAATACCTGCTGACAACAATATTACCTGCTGACTACAATAATACCCACTGACTTCAATAATACCTGCTGACTTCAATAATACCCACTGACTTCAATAATATCTGCTGACTACAATAATACCTGCTGACTTCAATAATACCCACTGACTTAAATAATACCCACTGACTTCAATAATACCTGCTGACTTCAATAATACCCACTAACTTCAATAATACCTGCTGACTACAATAATACCTGCTGACTACAATAATGCATGCTGACTACAATAATACCTGCTGACTAGAATAATACCTGCTGACTTCAATTATACCCACTGACGTCAATAATACCAGCTGACTACAATAATACCTGCTGACTTCAATAATACCCACTGACTTCAATAATACCTGCTGACTTTAATAATACCCAATGACTTCAATAATACCTGCTGACTTCAGTAATACCCACTCACTTCAATAATACCCACTGACTTCAATAATACCCACTGACTTCAATAATACCTGCTGACTACAATAATACCTGCTGACTTTAATAATACCTGCTGACGACAATAATACCTGCTGACTACAATAATACATGCTGACTTTAATAATACCTGCTGACTACAATAATACCTGCTGACTACAATAATACCCACTGACTTCAATAATACCTGCTGACTTCAATAATACCCACTGACTTCAATAATATCTGCTGACTACAATAATACCTGCTGACTTCAATAATACCCACTGACTTCATTAATACCCAATGACTTCAAA
The DNA here is from genome assembly GCF_017639515.1 of Carcharodon carcharias. Classification (NCBI taxonomy): domain Eukaryota; kingdom Metazoa; phylum Chordata; class Chondrichthyes; order Lamniformes; family Lamnidae; genus Carcharodon; species Carcharodon carcharias. The sequence goes on along the minus strand of NC_054481.1, from coordinate 12,845,689 downwards.
AATACCAGCTGACTTCAATAATACCCACTGACTTCAATAATACCCACTGACTTCAATAATACCTGCTGACTACAATAATACCTGCTGACTGTAATAATACTCACTGACGACAAAAATACCCGCTGTCTACAATAATACCAGCTGACTGCAATAATACACGCTGACTACAATAATACCGGCTGACTACAATAATACCTGCTGACTGTAATAATACACACGGATGACATTAATACCCAAAGTCTACAATAATACCAGCTGACTACAATAATACCTGCTGACTACAAAAATACACGCTGACTACAATAATACCTGCTGTCTACAATAATACCCGCAGACTAAAATAATACCCGCAGACTACAATAATACCCGCAGACTACAATAATACCCGCTGACTACAATAATATCTGCTGACTGTAATAATACTTCTGACGACAATAATACCCACTGACAACAATAATACCCTCTGCCTGAAATAATACCTGCTGACTACCATAATACCAGCTGATTGTAATAATACGAATTGACTACAATGATAACCGCTGACTACAATAATACCTGCTGACTGTAATAATACTCACTGATGACAATAATACCTGCTGACTACAATAATACCAGCTGAATACAATAATACATGCTGACTACAATAATAACCGTTGACTACAATAATATCTGCTGAGTGTAATAATACTCGCTGACGACAATAATATCCGTTGATTACAATAATAACCTCTGACTGTAATAAAACCTACTGACTACAATAATACCTGCTGACTACAATAATACCCGCTGGCAACAATAATACATGCTGACAACAATAATACATGCTGACTTCAATAATATCTGTTGACTACAATAATACCTGCTGACTTCAATAATACCTGCTGTCCTCAATAATACCTGCTCTCTTCAATAATACCTGCTGACTACGATAATACCCACAGCCTACAATAATACCCGTTGACTACAATAATACTTGCTGACTACAATAATACCTGCTGACTGTAATAATACTCACTGACGACAATAATACCTGTTGACTACAATAATACCAGCTGACTACATTAATACCTGCTGACTACAATAATAACCGTTGACTACAATAATACCTGCTGACTACAATAATACCCGCTGGCAACAATAATACCCGCTGACTACAATAATACCAACTGACTTCAATAATAGCTGATGACTTCAATAATACCTGCTGCCTTCAATAATACCTGTTGTCTTCAATAATACCTGCTGGCTTCAATTATACCTGCTGACTTCAATAATACCTGCTGTCTTGAATAATACCTGCTGTCTTGAATAATACCTGCTGACTTCAATAATACCTGCTGACTTCAATAATACATGCTGTCTTCAATAATACCTGCTGACTTCAATAATACCTGTTGTCTTCAATAATACCTGCTGACTGCAATAATACCTGCTGACTGCAATAATACCTGCTGACTTCAATAATACCCACTGACTACAATAATACATGCTGACTACAATAATACCTGGGCTTGGCCTAAGCAGCCAAGTGGTTATGGTACTGGGTTTGTTAACCCCAAGATCAAGAGTTCAAATCTCACAATGGCAAACTATGAAACAATGTAACTTCATCTGAAACAGATGGAAATGGGTTTGTACTCGAAAGAGTTACAGACAGCAACATTTTGCTTGGCCTAAATAGCCAAGTGGTTATGGTACTGGGTTTATAACCCCAAGATCTAAGAGTTCAAATCTCACACTGGCAAACTATGAAACAATGTAACTTCATCTGAAAAACAGATGGAAATGTGTTTGTACTCAAAAGAGTTACAATAATACCTGCTGACTACAATAATACCTGCTGACTACAATAATACCTGCTGACTTTAATAATACCTGCTGACAACAATATTACCTGCTGACTACAATAATACCCACTGACTTCAATAATACCTGCTGACTTCAATAATACCCACTGACTTCAATAATATCTGCTGACTACAATAATACCTGCTGACTTCAATAATACCCACTGACTTAAATAATACCCACTGACTTCAATAATACCTGCTGACTTCAATAATACCCACTAACTTCAATAATACCTGCTGACTACAATAATACCTGCTGACTACAATAATGCATGCTGACTACAATAATACCTGCTGACTAGAATAATACCTGCTGACTTCAATTATACCCACTGACGTCAATAATACCAGCTGACTACAATAATACCTGCTGACTTCAATAATACCCACTGACTTCAATAATACCTGCTGACTTTAATAATACCCAATGACTTCAATAATACCTGCTGACTTCAGTAATACCCACTCACTTCAATAATACCCACTGACTTCAATAATACCCACTGACTTCAATAATACCTGCTGACTACAATAATACCTGCTGACTTTAATAATACCTGCTGACGACAATAATACCTGCTGACTACAATAATACATGCTGACTTTAATAATACCTGCTGACTACAATAATACCTGCTGACTACAATAATACCCACTGACTTCAATAATACCTGCTGACTTCAATAATACCCACTGACTTCAATAATATCTGCTGACTACAATAATACCTGCTGACTTCAATAATACCCACTGACTTCATTAATACCCAATGACTTCAAAAATACCAGCTGACTTCAATAATACCCACTGACTTCAATAATACCCACTGACTTCAATAATACCTGCTGACTACAATAATACCTGCTGACTGTAATAATACTCACTGACGACAAAAATACCCGCTGTCTACAATAATACCAGCTGACTGCAATAATACACGCTGACTACAATAATACCGGCTGACTACAATAATACCTGCTGACTGTAATAATACACACGGATGACATTAATACCCAAAGTCTACAATAATACCAGCTGACTACAATAATACCTGCTGACTACAAAAATACACGCTGACTACAATAATACCTGCTGTCTACAATAATACCCGCAGACTAAAATAATACCCGCAGACTACAATAATACCCGCAGACTACAATAATACCCGCTGACTACAATAATATCTGCTGACTGTAATAATACTTCTGACGACAATAATACCCACTGACAACAATAATACCCTCTGCCTGAAATAATACCTGCTGACTACCATAATACCAGCTGATTGTAATAATACGAATTGACTACAATGATAACCGCTGACTACAATAATACCTGCTGACTGTAATAATACTCACTGATGACAATAATACCTGCTGACTACAATAATACCAGCTGAATACAATAATACATGCTGACTACAATAATAACCGTTGACTACAATAATATCTGCTGAGTGTAATAATACTCGCTGACGACAATAATATCCGTTGATTACAATAATAACCTCTGACTGTAATAAAACCTACTGACTACAATAATACCTGCTGACTACAATAATACCCGCTGGCAACAATAATACATGCTGACAACAATAATACATGCTGACTTCAATAATATCTGTTGACTACAATAATACCTGCTGACTTCAATAATACCTGCTGTCCTCAATAATACCTGCTCTCTTCAATAATACCTGCTGACTACGATAATACCCACAGCCTACAATAATACCCGTTGACTACAATAATACTTGCTGACTACAATAATACCTGCTGACTGTAATAATACTCACTGACGACAATAATACCTGTTGACTACAATAATACCAGCTGACTACATTAATACCTGCTGACTACAATAATAACCGTTGACTACAATAATACCTGCTGACTACAATAATACCCGCTGGCAACAATAATACCCGCTGACTACAATAATACCAACTGACTTCAATAATAGCTGATGACTTCAATAATACCTGCTGCCTTCAATAATACCTGTTGTCTTCAATAATACCTGCTGGCTTCAATTATACCTGCTGACTTCAATAATACCTGCTGTCTTGAATAATACCTGCTGTCTTGAATAATACCTGCTGACTTCAATAATACCTGCTGACTTCAATAATACATGCTGTCTTCAATAATACCTGCTGACTTCAATAATACCTGTTGTCTTCAATAATACCTGCTGACTGCAATAATACCTGCTGACTGCAATAATACCTGCTGACTTCAATAATACCCACTGACTACAATAATACATGCTGACTACAATAATACCTGGGCTTGGCCTAAGCAGCCAAGTGGTTATGGTACTGGGTTTGTTAACCCCAAGATCAAGAGTTCAAATCTCACAATGGCAAACTATGAAACAATGTAACTTCATCTGAAACAGATGGAAATGGGTTTGTACTCGAAAGAGTTACAGACAGCAACATTTTGCTTGGCCTAAATAGCCAAGTGGTTATGGTACTGGGTTTATAACCCCAAGATCTAAGAGTTCAAATCTCACACTGGCAAACTATGAAACAATGTAACTTCATCTGAAAAACAGATGGAAATGTGTTTGTACTCAAAAGAGTTACAATAATACCTGCTGACTACAATAATACCTGCTGACTACAATAATACCTGCTGACTTTAATAATACCTGCTGACAACAATATTACCTGCTGACTACAATAATACCCACTGACTTCAATAATACCTGCTGACTTCAATAATACCCACTGACTTCAATAATATCTGCTGACTACAATAATACCTGCTGACTTCAATAATACCCACTGACTTAAATAATACCCACTGACTTCAATAATACCTGCTGACTTCAATAATACCCACTAACTTCAATAATACCTGCTGACTACAATAATACCTGCTGACTACAATAATGCATGCTGACTACAATAATACCTGCTGACTAGAATAATACCTGCTGACTTCAATTATACCCACTGACGTCAATAATACCAGCTGACTACAATAATACCTGCTGACTTCAATAATACCCACTGACTTCAATAATACCTGCTGACTTTAATAATACCCAATGACTTCAATAATACCTGCTGACTTCAGTAATACCCACTCACTTCAATAATACCCACTGACTTCAATAATACCCACTGACTTCAATAATACCTGCTGACTACAATAATACCTGCTGACTTTAATAATACCTGCTGACGACAATAATACCTGCTGACTACAATAATACATGCTGACTTTAATAATACCTGCTGACTACAATAATACCTGCTGACTACAATAATACCCACTGACTTCAATAATACCTGCTGACTTCAATAATACCCACTGACTTCAATAATATCTGCTGACTACAATAATACCTGCTGACTTCAATAATACCCACTGACTTCATTAATACCCAATGACTTCAAAAATACCAGCTGACTTCAATAATACCCACTGACTTCAATAATACCTGCTGACTACAATAATACCCACTGACTTCAATAATACCCACTGACTTCAATAATACCCACTGACTTTAATAATACGTGCTGACTACAATAATACATACTGACTACAATAATACCTGCTGACTTCAATACCTGCTGACTTCAATAATACCTGCTGACATCAATATTACCTGCTGACTACAATAATACCCACTGACTTCAATAATACCTGCTGACTTCAATAATACCCACTGACTTCAATAATATTTGCTGACTACAATAATACCTGCTGACTTCAATAATACCCACGGACTTCAATAATACCCACTGACTTCAATAATACCTGCTGACTTCAATAATACCTGCTGACTTCAATAATACCCACTAACTTCAATAATACCTGCTGACTTCAATAATACCTGCTGACTACATTAATACCTGCTGACTACAATAATACCTGTTGACTTCAATTATACCCACTGACTTCAATAATACCAGCTGACTACAATAATAGCTGCTGACTTCAATAATACCCACGGACTTCAATAATACCTGCTGACTACAATAATACCCACTGACTTTAATAATACCTGCGGACTACAATAATACCTGCGGACTACAATAATACCTGCTGACTTCAATAATACCTCGTGACTACAATAATACATGCTGACTTCAATAATACCTGCTGACTTCAATAATACCTGCTGACTACAATAATACCTACTGACTACAATAATGCTTGCTGACTTCAATAATACCTGCTGACTACAATAATACATGCTGACTACAATACTACCTGCTGACTACAATACTACCTGCTGACTTCGATAACACCTGCTGACTACAATAATACATGCTGACTTCAATAATACCTGCTGACTTCAATAATACCTGTTGACTACAATAAAACATTCTGACTTCAATAATACCTGCTGGCTTCAATAATACCTGCTGACTACAATAATACATGCTGACTACAATAATACCCGCTGACTTCAAAAATACCCGCTGACGTCAATAATCCCTGCTGACTTCAATAATACTTGCAGACTGCAATAATACCTGCTGACTACAATAACACATGCTGACTTCAATAATACCTGCTGACTTCAATAATACCTGCTGACTTCAATAATACCTGCTGACTACAATAATACATGCTGACTACAATAATACCCGTTGACTTCAATAATACCCGCTGACTTCAATAATACATGCTGACTACAATAATACCCGCTGACTTCAATAATACAGGCTGACTACAATAATTCCCGCTGACTTCAATAATTCCCGCTGACTTCAATAATACCTGCTGACTTCAATAACTCCTGCTGACTTCAATAATACCTGCTGACTTCAATAATACCTGCTGACTTCAATAATTCCCGCTGATTTCAATAATACCTCCTGACTGCTATAATACATGCTGACTGCAATAATACCTGCTGACTTCAATAATTCCCGCTGACTTCAATAATACCGGCTGACTTCAATAATGCCTGCTGACTTCTATAACACCGGCTGACTTCAATAATACATGCTCTCTTCAATAATACCCACTGACTTCAATAATACACGCTGATTTCAATAATGCCTGCTGACTACAATATTACATTCTGACTACAATAATTTCTGCTGACTTCAATAATACCCGCTGACTTCAATAATACCTGCTGACTTCAATAATACCTGCTGACTACAATAATACATGCTGACTACAATAATACATGCTGACTACAATAATACCTGCTGACTACAATAATACCTGCTGACTTCATTAATTCCCGCTGACGTCAATAATAACTGCTGTCTTCAATAATAAATGCTGACTACAATAGTACATGCTGACTACAATAATACGTGCTGACTACTATAATACCTGCTGACTTCAATAATGCCTGCTGACTTCAATAATACCTGCTGTCTACAATAATACATGCTGACTACAATAATACCTCTGACTACAATAATACCTGCTGACTTCAATAATACCTGCTGACTTCAATAATACACGCTGATTTCAATAATGCCTGCTGACTACAATAATATCCATTGCCTGCAATGGTACATGCTGTCTACAATAATACTTGCTGACTGCAATAATACCAACTGACTACAATAATACCCGCTGACTACAATAATACATGCTGACAACAATAATACCTGTTGACTTCAATAATACCTGCTCTCTACAATAATACCCGCTGACTACAATAAAACTTGCTGACTGTAATAATACCCACTGACTACAATAATACCCGCTGACTACAATAATACCTGCTGACTACAATAATACCTGCTGACTACAATAATACCCGTTACCTGCAATGGTACATGGTGTCTGCAATAACACTTGCTGACTGCAATAATACCAACTGACTACAATAATACCCGCTGACTTCAATAATACCTGCTGACGACAAACTACCCGCTGACTACAATACTACCAGCTGACTACAATAATACCTGCTGACTAATAATACTCACTGACGACAATAATACACGCTGCCTACAATAATACTCGCTGTCTAAAATAATACCTACTGACTACAATAATACCTGCTGACTATAATAATATCTGCTGACTGTAATAGTACTCGCTGACGACAATAATACCCGCTGACTACAATAATACCCTCTGACTGTAATAATATCTGCTGACTGTAATAATACCTTCCGACGACAAAAATTCCTGCTTTCTACAATAATACCAGCTGAGAAGAATAATACCTGCCGACTACAATAATACATGCTGACTACAATAATACCTGCTGACAAAATAATACCCGCAGACTACAATAATACCCGCTGACTACAATAATACCTGCTGAGTTCAATAATACACGCTGACTACAATAATACCCGCTGACTACAATAATACCTGCTGACTGTAATAATACTCACTGACGACAAAAATACCCACTGTGTACAATAATACCAGCTGACTACAATAATACCTGCTGACTACAATAATACACGCTGACTACAATAATACACGCTGTCTACAATAATACACGCTGACTACAATAATACCCGCAGACTACAATAATACCCGCTGACTACAATAATACCTGCTGACTACAATAATATCTGCTGACTACAATAATACTTCTGACGACAATGATACCCACTGACAAAAATAATACCCTCTGCCTGAAATAATACCTGCTGACTACCATAATACCTGCTGACTGTAATAATACCCACTGACTACAATAATACTCACTGACGACAATAATACCAGCTGACTACAATAATACCTGCTGTCTTCAATAATACCCGCTGAATACAATAATACCTGCTGACTACAATAATACCAGCTGACTACATTAATACCTGCTGACTACAATAATAACCGTTGACCACAATAATACCTGCTGACTACAATAAAACCCGCTGACAACAATAATACCCGCTGACTACAATAATACCCACTGACTACAATAATATCTGCTGAGTGTAATAATACTCGCTGACGACAATAATATCCGCTGACTACAATAATAACCTCTGACTGTAATAATACCTGCTGACTACAATAATACCTGCTGACTACAACAATACCCGCTGACTACAACAATACCCGCTGACTACAACAATACCCGCTGACTGCAATAATACCTGTTGACTACAATAATACCCGCTGACTACAATAATACATGCTGAAAACAATAATACCTGTTGACTTCAATAATACCTGCTGTCTTCAATAATACCTGCTCTCTACAATAATACCCGCTGACTACAATAATACCCACTGATTACAATAATACCTGCTGACTGTAATAATACCTACTGACTACAATAATACCCGCTGAGTACAATAATACCTGCTGACTTCAAAAAAACATGCTGACCACAATAATAACCGGTGACAACTATAACACCTGCTGACTGTAATAATACTCACTGACGACAATAGCAGTTGACTACAATAATACCTGCTGACTTCAATAATACCCGCTGACTACGATAATACCTGCTGACTACAATAATACCCGCTGACTACAATAATACCCGCTGACTACAATAATACCCGCTGACTCCAATAATACCTGCTGACTACAATAATTCCTGCTGACTATAGTAATATCTGATGACTGTATTAATACTCGCTGACGACAATAATACCCGCTGACTACAATAATACCCTCTGATTGTAATAATACCCGTTGACTACAATAATACCTGCTGACTACAATAATACCCGCTGAGTACAATAATACCTGCTGACTACAATAATATCCTCTGACTACAATAATACCCGCTGACTACAATAATACCCACTTACTACAATAATACCCACTTACTACAATAATACCCACTGAGTTCAATAATTCCTGCTGACTACAATTATTCCTGCTGACTTCAATAATTCCCGCTGACTTCGATAATACCTGCTGAATACAATAATACCTGCTGACTTCAATAAAACCGCTGACTATAATAATTTGCGCTGACTTCAATAAAACTTGCTGACCACAATAATTCCCGCTGACTACAATAATACCTGCTGACTACAATAATACCAGCTGACTACAATAATACTTGCTGACTACAATAATAACCGTTGACTACAATAATACCTGCTGACTACAATAATACCCGCTGACTACCATAATACCCGCTGACTACAATAATATCTGCTGAGTGTATTAATACTTGCTGACGACAATAATATCCGCTGACTACAATAATAACCTCTGACTGTAATAATACCTGCTGACTACAATAATACTGCTGACAACAATAATGCCTGCTGACAACAATAATGCCTGCTCTCTACAATAATACCCGCTGACTACAATAATACCTGCTGACTGTAATAATACCCACTGACTACAATAATACCCGCTGAATACAATAATACTTGCTGACTACAATAATACCTGCTGACTACAATAATACCCGTTGCCTTCAATGGTACATGCTGTCTACAATAATACTTGCTGACTGCAATAATACCAACTGACTACAATAATACCCGCTGACTACAATAATACCTGCTTACAACAATAATACCCACTGACTACAATAATACCCGCTGACTACAATAATACTTGCTGACTACAATAATACCTGCTGACTACAATAATACCCGTTGCCTTCAATGGTACATGCTGTCTACAATAATACTTGCTGACTGCAATAATACCAACTAACTACAATAATACCCGCTGACTTCAATAATACCTGCTGACTACAAACTACCCGCTGACTACAATACTACCAGCTGACTACAATAATACCTGCTGACTAATAATACTCACTGACGACAATAATACACGCTGCCTGCAATAATACCCTCTGACTGTAATAATAACTGCTGACTACAATAATACCTGATGAATACAATAATCCCGCTGACTAGAATAATACCCGCTGACTACAATAATACCTGCTGACTACAATAATACCCACTGACTGCAATAATACCTGCTGACAACAGTAATACCCACTGACTACAATAATACCCACTAACTACAATAATACCTGTTGTCTGCAATAAAACCTGCTGACTGAAATAATACCCAATTACTACAATAATATCTGCTGACTACAATAATACACGCTGACTACAATAATACCCGCTGACTACAATAATACCTGCTGACTACAATCATATCTGCTGACTACATAATACCGACTAACTACAATAATACTTGCTGGCTACGATAATACCCACTGACTACAATAATACATGCTGACTACAATAATACCCGCTGACTACAATAATACCTGCTGACTACAATAATACCCACTGACTGCAATAATACTCGCTGACTATTATAATACCTGATGACTACAATAATAACTGCTAACTACGATGATACCCGCTGACTACAATCATACCCACTGAGTGTAATAATACCTGCTGACCACAATAATACCCGCTGACTTCAATAATACCTGCTGAATACAATAATACCCGCTGACTACAATAATACCTGCTGACTACAATAATACCTGTTGACTTCATTTATTCCTGCTGACTGCAACAATACCCATTGACTGTAATAATACTTGCTGACTACAGTAATACCAACTGATTACAATAGTACCCTCTGAATGTAATAATACCTGCTGACTACAATAATTCCTGCTGACTTCAATAATACCTGCTGACTATAATAGTACCTGCTGACTACAATAATTCCCACTGATTAGAATACTACCTGCTGACTGCAATTATACCTGATGACTACAATAGTATCTGCTGACTAGAATAATACCCGCTGACTACAATAATACCCGCTGACTAGAATAATACCTGCTGACTACAAAAATACCCAATTACTACAATAATACCGGCTGACTACAATAATACCTGCTGACTTTAATAATACTCACTGACGACAAAAATACCCGCTGTCTACAAAAATACCAGCTGATTACAATAATACCTGCCGACTGCAATAATACACGCTGACTACAATAATACCGGCTGACTACAATAATACCTGCTGACTGTAATAATACACTCTGACAACAAAAATAGCTGCTGTCTACAATAATACACGCTGACTACAATAATACCTGCGGACTACAATAATATACGCTGACTACAATAATACCTGCTGACAAAATAATACCCGCAGACCACAATAATACCCGCTGACTACAATAATACCTGCTGACTACAATAATACCTGCTGACTACAATAATACCCACTGACTTCAATAATACCTGCTGAATACAATAATGCCCGCTGACTACAATAATACCTGCTGACTACAATAATACCTGTTGACTTCATTTATTCCTGCTGACTGCAACAATACCCATTGACTGTAATAATACTTGCTGACTACAGTAATACCAACTGATTACAATAGTACCCTCTGACTGTAATAATACCTGCTGACTACAATAATTCCTGCTGACTTCAATAATACCTGCTGACTATAATAGTACCTGCTGACTACAATAATTCCCACTGATTAGAATACTACCTGCTGACTGCAATTATACCTGATGACTACAATAGTATCTGCTGACTAGAATAATACCCACTGACTACAATAATACCCGCTGACTAGAATAATACCTGCTGACTACAAAAATACCCAGTTACTACAATAATACCGGCTGACTACAATAATACCTGCTGACTTTAATAATACTCACTGACGACAAAAATACCCGCTGTCTACAAAAATACCAGCTGATTACAATAATACCTGCCGACTGCAATAATACACGCAGACTACAATAATACCGGCTGACTACAATAATACCTGCTGACTGTAATAATACACTCTGACAACAAAAATAGCTGCTGTCTACAATAATACACGCTGACTACAATAATACCTGCGGACTACAATAATATTCGCTGACTACAATAATACCTGCTGACAAAATAATACCCGCAGACCACAATAATACCCGCTGACTACAATAATACCTGCTGACTACAATAATACCCGCTGACTACAATAATACCGGTTGACTACAATAATACCTTCTGACTGTAATAATACTCACTGACGACAAAAATACCCGCTGTCTACAATAATAGCACCTGACGACAATAATACCGGCTGACTAAAGTAATACCTGCTGACTGTAATAATACTCACTGACGACAAAAATACCCGCTGTCTACAATAATACCAGCTGACTGCAACAATACATGCTGACTACAATAATACCTGCTGACTACAATAATAAACGTTGACTACAATAATACCCGCTGACTACAATGATACCCGCTGACTACAATAATTCCCGCTGACTACAATAATATCTGCTGAGTGTATCAATACTCGCTGACGACAATAATATCTGCTGACTACAATAGTACCTGCTGACTGTAATAATACCCGCTGACTACAATAATACCTGCTGACTACAATCATATCTGCTGACTACATAATACCGACTAACTACAATAATACTTGCTGGCTACAATAATACCCACTGACTACAATAATACATGCTGACTACAATAATACCCGCTGACTACAATAATACCTGCTGACTACAATAATACCTGCTGACTACAATAATACCCACTGACTGCAATAATACTCGCTGACTACAATAATACCTGATGACTACAATAATAACTGCTAACTACAATGATACCCGCTGACTACAATCATCCCCACTGAGTGCAATAATACCTGCTGACGACAATAAACCCGCTGACTTCAATAATACACGAAGACTACAATAATACCCGATGACTACAATAATACCTGCTGACTACAATAATACCTGTTGACGTCATTTATTCTTGCTGACTGCAATAATACCCATTGACTGTAATAATACTTGCTGACTACAGTAATACCAACTGACTACAATAATACCCTCTGACTGTAATAATACCTGCTTACTACAATAATTCCCGCTGACTACAATAATACCTGCTGACTACAATAATACCTGCTGACTACAATAATTCCCACTGATTAGAATACTACCTGCTGACTGCAATAATACCTGATGACTACAATAGTATCTGCTGACTAGAATAATACCCGCTGACTTCAATAATACCCACTGACTACAATAATACCCGCTGACTAGAATAATACCTGCTGACTAGAATAATACCTGCTGACTAGAATAATACCCAATAACTACAATAATACACGCTGACTACAATAATACCCGCTGACTACAATAAAACCCGCTGACTACAATAATACCGGCTGACTACAATAATACCTGCTGATTGTAATAATACTCACTAACGACAAAAATACCCGCTGTCTACAAAAACACCAGCTGATTACAATAATACCTGCCGACTGCAATAATACACGCTGACTACAATCATACCGGCTGACCACAATAATACCTGCTGACTGTAATAATACACTCTGACAACAAAAATAGCTGCTGTCTACAATAATACCAGCTGACTACAATAATACCTGCCGACTACTATAATATACGCTGACTACAATAATACCTGCTGACAAAATAATACCCGCAGAGTACAATAATACCCGCTGACTACAATAATACCTGCTGACTACAATAATACCCACTGACCTCAATAATACCGGTTGACTACAATAATACCTGCTGACTGTAATAATACTCACTGACGACAAAAATACCCGCTGTCTACAATAATACCACCTCACTACAATAATACCGGCTGACTACAATAATACCTGCTGACTGTAATAATACTCACTGACGACAAAAATACCCGCTGTCTACAATAATACCGGCTGACTACAATAATACCTGCTGACTGTAATAATACACACGGATGACATTAATACCCGTTGTCTACAATAATACCAGCTGACTACAATAATACCTGCTGACTACAAAAATACACGCTGGCTACAATAATACCTGCTGTTTACAATAATACCCGCAGACTACAATAGTACCCGCTGACGCCAATAATACCTGCTGACTACAATAATACCAGCTGACTACAATAATACTTGCTTACTACAATAATAACCATTGACTACAATAATACCTGCTGACTACAATAATACCCGCTGACTACCATAATACCCGCTGACTACAATAATATCTGCTGAGTGTATTAATACTCGCTGACGACAATAATATCCGCTGACTACAATAATAACCTCTGACTGTAATAATACCCGCTGACTACAATAATACCTGCTGACTGTAATAATACCCACTGACTACAATAATACTCACTGACTACAATAATACCTGCTGACTACAATAATACCTGCTGACTACAATAATACCCGTTGCCTACAATGGTACATGCTGTCTACAATAATACTTGCTGACTGCAATAATACCAACTGACTACAATAATACCCGCTGGCTACAATAATACCTGCTGACAACAATAATACCCGCTGACTACGATAATACCTGATAACTGTAATAATACCCACTGACTACAAAAATACCCGCTGACTACAATAATACCTGCTGACTACAATAATACCCATTACCTGCAATGGTACATGCTGTCTACAATAATACTTGCTGACTGCAATAATACCAACTAACTACAATAATACCCGCTGACTTCAATAATACCTGCTGACTACAAACTACCCGCTGACTACAATACTACCAGCTGACTACAATAATACCTGCTGACTAATAATACTCACTGACGACAATAATACACGCTGCCTACAATAATACCCTCTGACTGTAATAATAACTGCTGACTACAATAATACCTGATGAATACAATAATCCCGCTGACTAGAATAATACCCGCTGACTACAATACCTGCTGACTACAATAATACCCACTGACTGCAATAATACCTGCTGACAACAGTAATACCCACTGACTACAATAATATCCACTAACTACAATAATACCTGTTGTCTGCAATAATACCTGCTGACTGAAATAATACCCAATTACTACAATAATATCTGCTGACTACAATAATACACGCTGACTACAATAATACCCGCTGACTACAATAATACCTGCTGACTACAATCATACCTGCTGACTATATAATACCGACTAATTACAATAATACTTGCTGGCTACAATAATACCCACTGACTACAATAATACATGCTGACTACAATAATACCCGCTGACTACAATAATACCTGCTGACTACAATAATACCCACTGACTGCAATAATACCTGCTGACAACAGTAATACCCACTGACTACAATAATACCCACTGACTACAATAATACCTGTTGTCTGCAATAGTACCTGCTGACTGAAATAATACCCAATTACTACAATAATATCTGCTGACTACAATAATACACGCTGACTACAATAATACCCGCTGACTACAATAATACCTGCTGACTACAATCATACCTGCTGACTATATAATACCGACTAACTACAATAATACTTGCTGGCTACAATAATACCCACTGACTACAATAATACATGCTGACTACAATAATACCCGCTGACTACAATAATACCTGCTGACTACAATAATACCCACTGACTGCAATAATACTCGCTGACTACTATAATACCTGATGACTACAATAATAACTGCTAACTACGATGATACCCGCTGACTACAATCATACCCACTGAGTGTAATAATACCTGCTGACCACAATAATACCCGCTGACTTCAATAATACCTGCTGAATATAATAATACCCGCTGACTACAATAATACCTGCTGACTACAATAATACCTGTTGACTTCATTTATTCCTGCAGACTGCAACAATACCCATTGACTGTAATAATACTTGCTGACTACAGTAATACCAACTGATTACAATAATACCCTCTGACTGTAATAATACCTACTGACTACAATAATTCCTGCTGACTTCAATAATACCTGCTGACTATAATAGTACCTGCTGACTACAATAATTCCCACTGATTAGAATACTACCTGCTGACTGCAATAATACCTGATGACTACAATAGTATCTGCTGACTAGAATAATACCCGCTGACTTCAATAATACCCACTGACTACAATAATACCCGCTGACTAGAATAATACCTGCTGACTACAAAAATACCCAATTACTACAATAATACCGGCTGACTACAATAATACCTGCTGACTTTAATAATACTCACTGACGACAAAAATACACGCTGTCTACAAAAATACCAGCTGATTACAATAATACCTGCCGACTGCAATAATACACGCTGACTACAATAATACCGGCTGACTACAATAATACCTGCTGACTGTAATAATACACTCTGACGACAAAAATAGCTGCTGTCTACAATAATACCCGCTGACTACAATAATACCTGCCGACTACTATAATATACGCTGACTACAATAATACCTGCTGACAAAATAATACCCGCAGAGTACAATAATTCCCGCTGACTACAATAATACCTGCTGACTACAATAATACCCGCTGACCTCAATAATACCGGTTGACTACAATTATACCTGCTGACTGTAATAATACTCACTGACGACAAAAATACCCGCTGTCTACAATAATACCACCTCATTACAATAATACCGGCTGACTACAATAATACCTGCTGACTGTAATAATACTCACTGACGACAAAAGTACCCGCTGTCTACAATAATACCAGCTGACTGCAATAATACACGCTGACTACAATAATACCGGCTGACTACAATAATACCTGCTGACTGTAATAATACACACGGATGACATTAATACCCAAAGTCTACAATAATACCAGCTGACTACAATAATACCTGCTGACTACAAAAATACACGCTGACTACAATAATACCTTCTGTCTACAATAATACCCGCAGACTAAAATAATACCCGCAGACTACAATAATACCCGCAGACTACAATAATACCCGCTGACTACAATAATATCTGCTGACTGTAATAATACTTCTGACGACAATAATACCCACTGACAACAATAATACCCTCTGCCTGAAATAATACCTGCTGACTACCATAATACCAGCTGATTGTAATAATACGAATTGACTACAATGATAACCGCTGACTACAATAATACCCGCTGACTGTAATAATACTCACTGATGACAATAATACCTGCTGACTACAATAATACCAGCTGAATACAATAATACATGCTGACTACAATAATAACCGTTGACTACAATAATATCTGCTGAGTGTAATAATACTCGCTGACGACAATAATATCCGTTGATTACAATAATAACCTCTGACTGTAATAAAACCTACTGACTACAATAGTACCTGCTGACTACAATAATACCCGCTGGCAACAATAATACATGCTGACTTCAATAATATCTGTTGACTACAATAATACCTGCTGACTTCAATAATACCTGCTGTCCTCAATAATACCTGCTCTCTTCAATAATACCTGCTGACTACAATAATACCCACAGCCTACAATAATACCCGTTGACTACAATAATACTTGCTGACTACAATAATACCTGCTGACTGTAATAATACTCACTGACGACAATAATACCTGTTGACTACAATAATACCAGCTGACTACATTAATACCTGCTGACTACAATAATAACCGTTGACTACAATAATACCTGCTGACTACAATAATACCCGCTGGCAACAATAATACCCGCTGACTACAATAATACCAACTGACTTCAATAATACCTGATGACTTCAATAATACCTGCTGCCTTCAATAATACCTGTTGTCTTCAATAATACCTGCTGGCTTCAATTATACCTGCTGACTTCAATTATACCTGCTGTCTTGAATAATACCTGCTGTCTTGAATAATACCTGCTGACTTCAATAATACCTGCTGACTTCAATAATACATGCTGTCTTCAATAATACCTGCTGACTTCAATAATACCTGTTGTCTTCAATAATACCTGCTGACTGCAATAATACCTGCTGACTGCAATAATACCTGCTGACTTCAATAATACCCACTGACTACAATAATACATGCTGACTACAATAATACCTGCTGACTACAATAATACCTGCTGACTACAATAATACCTGCTGACTTTAATAATACCTGCTGACAACAATATTACCTGCTGACTACAATAATACCCGCTGACTTCAATAATACCCACTGACTTCAATAATACCCACTGACTTCAATAATATCTGCTGACTACAATAATACCTGCTGACTTCAATAATACCCACTGACTTAAATAATACCCACTGACTTCAATAATACCTGCTGACTTCAATAATACCCACTAACTTCAATAATACCTGCTGACTACAATAATACCTGCTGACTACAATAATACATGCTGACTACAATAATACCTGCTGACTAGAATAATACTGCTGACTTCAATTATACCCACTGACCTCAATAATACCAGCTGACTACAATAATACCTGCTGACTTCAATAATACCCACTGACTTCAATAATACCTGCTGACTTTAATAATACCCAATGACTTCAATAATACCTGCTGACTCAGTAATACCCACTCACTTCAATAATACCTGCTGACTTCAATAATACCCACTGACTTCAAAAATACCTGCTGACTACAATAATACCTGCTGACTTCAATAATACCCACTGACTTCAATAATACCCACTGACTTCAATAATACCCACTGACTACAATAATACCTGCTGACTTTAATAATACCTGCTGACGACAATAATACCTGCTGACTACAATAATACATGCTGACTTTAATAATACCTGCTGACTACAATAATACCTGCTGACTACAATAATACCCACTGACTTCAATAATACCTGCTGACTTCAATAATACCCACTGACTTCAATAATATCTGCTGACTACAATAATACCTGCTGACTTCAATAATACCCACTGACTTCAATAATACCCGCTGACTTCAATAATACCTGCTGACTTCAATAATACCTGCTGACTTCAATAATACCCACTAACTTCAATAATACCTGCTGACTTCAATAATACCTGCTGACTACAATAATACCTGCTGACTACAATAATACCTGTTGACTTCAATTATACCCACTGACTTCAATAATACCAGCTGACTACAATAATACCTGCTGACTTCAATAATACCCACGGACTTCAATAATAGCTGCTGACTACAATAATACCCACTGACTTTAATAATACCTGCGGACTACAATAATACCTGCGGACTACAATAATACCTGCTGACTTCAATAATACCTCGTGACTACAATAATACCTGCTGACAACAATATTACCTGCTGACTACAATAATACCCACTGACTTCAATAACATCTGCTGACTACAATAATACCTCTGACTTCAATAATACCTGCTGGCTTCAATAATACCTGCTGACTACAATAATACATGCTGACTACAATAATACCTGCTGACTTCAAAAATACCCGCTGACGTCAATAATCCCTGCTGACTTCAATAATACTTGCAGACTGCAATAATACCTGCTGACTACAATAACACATGCTGACTTCAATAATACCTGCTGACTTCAATAATACCTGCTGACTACAATAATACATGCTGACTACAATAATACCCGTTGACTTCAATAATACCCACTGACTACAATAATACCCGCTGACTAGAATAATACCTGCTGACTAGAATAATACCCAATAACTACAATTATACACACTGACTACAATAATACCCGCTGACTACAATAAAACCCGCTGACTACAATAATACCGGCTGACTACAATAATACCTGCTGATTGTAATAATACTCACTGACGACAAAAATACCCGCTGTCTACAAAAACACCAGCTGATTACAATAATACCTGCCGACTGCAATAATACACGCTGACTACAATCATACCGGCTGACCACAATAATACCTGCTGACTGTAATAATACACTCTGACAACAAAAATAGCTGCTGTCTACAATAATACCAGCTGACTACAATAATACCTGCCGACTACTATAATATACGCTGACTACAATAATACCTGCTGACAAAATAATACCCGCAGAGTACAATAATACCCGCTGACTACAATAATACCTGCTGACTACAATAATACCCACTGACCTCAATAATACCGGTTGACTACAATAATACCTGCTGACTGTAATAATACTCACTGACGACAAAAATACCCGCTGTCTACAATAATACCACCTCACTACAATAATACCGGCTGACTACAATAATACCTGCTGACTGTAATAATACTCACTGACGACAAAAATACCCGCTGTCTACAATAATACCGGCTGACTACAATAATACCTGCTGACTGTAATAATACACACGGATGACATTAATACCCGTTGTCTACAATAATACCAGCTGACTACAATAATACCTGCTGACTACAAAAATACACGCTGGCTACAATAATACCTGCTGTTTACAATAATACCCGCAGACTACAATAGTACCCGCTGACGCCAATAATACCTGCTGACTACAATAATACCAGCTGACTACAATAATACTTGCTTACTACAATAATAACCATTGACTACAATAATACCTGCTGACTACAATAATACCCGCTGACTACCATAATACCCGCTGACTACAATAATATCTGCTGAGTGTATTAATACTCGCTGACGACAATAATATCCGCTGACTACAATAATAACCTCTGACTGTAATAATACCCGCTGACTACAATAATACCTGCTGACTGTAATAATACCCACTGACTACAATAATACCCGCTGACTACAATAATACCTGCTGACTACAATAATACCTGCTGACTACAATAATACCCGTTGCCTGCAATGGTACATGCTGTCTACAATAATACTTGCTGACTGCAATAATACCAACTGACTACAATAATACCCGCTGGCTACAATAATACCTGCTGACAACAATAATACCCGCTGACTACGATAATACCTGATAACTGTAATAATACCCACTGACTACAAAAATACCCGCTGACTACAATAATACCTGCTGACTACAATAATACCCATTACCTGCAATGGTACATGCTGTCTACAATAATACTTGCTGACTGCAATAATACCAACTAACTACAATAATACCCGCTGACTTCAATAATACCTGCTGACTACAAACTACCCGCTGACTACAATACTACCAGCTGACTACAATAATACCTGCTGACTAATAATACTCACTGACGACAATAATACACGCTGCCTACAATAATACCCTCTGACTGTAATAATAACTGCTGACTACAATAATACCTGATGAATACAATAATCCCGCTGACTAGAATAATACCCGCTGACTACAATACCTGCTGACTACAATAATACCCACTGACTGCAATAATACCTGCTGACAACAGTAATACCCACTGACTACAATAATATCCACTAACTACAATAATACCTGTTGTCTGCAATAATACCTGCTGACTGAAATAATACCCAATTACTACAATAATATCTGCTGACTACAATAATACACGCTGACTACAATAATACCCGCTGACTACAATAATACCCGCTGACTACAATCATACCTGCTGACTACATAATACCGACTAACTACAATAATACTTGCTGGCTACAATAATACCCACTGACTACAATAATACATGCTGACTACAATAATACCCGCTGACTACAATAATACCTGCTGACTACAATAATACCCACTGACTGCAATAATACCTGCTGACAACAGTAATACCCACTGACTACAATAATACCCACTGACTACAATAATACCTGTTGTCTGCAATAGTACCTGCTGACTGAAATAATACCCAATTACTACAATAATATCTGCTGACTACAATAATACACGCTGACTACAATAATACCCGCTGACTACAATAATACCTGCTGACTACAATCATATCTGCTGACTACATAATACCGACTAACTACAATAATACTTGCTGGCTACAATAATACCCACTGACTACAATAATACATGCTGACTACAATAATACCCGCTGACTACAATAATACCTGCTGACTACAATAATACCCACTGACTGCAATAATACTCGCTGACTACTATAATACCTGATGACTACAATAATAACTGCTAACTACGATGATACCCGCTGACTACAATCATACCCACTGAGTGTAATAATACCTGCTGACCACAATAATACCCGCTGACTTCAATAATACCTGCTGAATATAATAATACCCGCTGACTACAATAATACCTGCTGACTACAATAATACCTGTTGACTTCATTTATTCCTGCAGACTGCAACAATACCCATTGACTGTAATAATACTTGCTGACTACAGTAATACCAACTGATTACAATAATACCCTCTGACTGTAATAATACCTACTGACTACAATAATTCCTGCTGACTTCAATAATACCTGCTGAATACAATAATACCTGCTGACTACAATAATTTCCACTGATTAGAATACTACCTGCTGACTGCAATAATACCTGATGACAACAATAGTATCTGCTGACTAGAATAATACCCGCTGACTTCAATAATGCCCACTGACTACAATAATACCCGCTGACTAGAATAATACCTGCTGACTACAAAAATACCCAATAACTACAATAATACCCACTGACTACAATAATACCCGCTGACTACAATAATACCCGCTGACTGCAATAATACCAACTGACTACAAT
The DNA here is from genome assembly GCF_017639515.1 of Carcharodon carcharias. NCBI lineage: Eukaryota > Metazoa > Chordata > Chondrichthyes > Lamniformes > Lamnidae > Carcharodon > Carcharodon carcharias. The sequence goes on along the minus strand of NC_054481.1, from coordinate 12,822,465 downwards.
AATACCCGCTGGCTACAATAATACCTGCTGACAACAATAATACCCGCTGACTACGATAATACCTGATAACTGTAATAATACCCACTGACTACAATAATACCCGCTGACTACAATAATACCTGCTGACTACAATAATACCCATTACCTGCAATGGTACATGCTGTCTACAATAATACTTGCTGACTGCAATAATACCAACTAACTACAATAATACCCGCTGACTTCAATAATACCTGCTGACTACAAACTACCCGCTGACTACAATACTACCAGCTGACTACAATAATACCTGCTGACTAATAATACTCACTGATGACAATAATACACGCTGCCTACAATAATACCCTCTGACTGTAATAATAACTGCTGACTACAATAATACCTGATGAATACAATAATCCCCCTGACTAGAATAATACCCGCTGACTACAATAATACCTGCTGACTACAATAATACCCACTGACTGCAATAATACCTGCTGACAACAGTAATACCCACTGACTACAATAATATCCACTAACTACAATAATACCTGTTGTCTGCAATAATACCTACTGACTGAAATAATACCCAATTACTACAATAATATCTGCTGACTACAATAATACACGCTGACTACAATAATACCCGCTGACTACAATAATACCTGCTGACTACAATCATATCTGCTGACTACATAATACCGACTAACTACAATAATACTTGCTGGCTACAATAATACCCACTGACTACAATAATACATGCTGACTACAATAATACCCGCTGACTACAATAATACCTGCTGACTACAATAATACCCACTGACTGCAATAATACCTGCTGACAACAGTAATACCCACTGACTACAATAATACCCACTGACTACAATAATACCTGTTGTCTGCAATAGTACCTGCTGACTGAAATAATACCCAATTACTACAATAATATCTGCTGACTACAATAATACACGCTGACTACAATAATACCCGCTGACTACAATAATACCTGCTGACTACAATCATATCTGCTGACTACATAATACCGACTAACTACAATAATACTTGCTGGCTACAGTAATACCCACTGACTACAATAATACATGCTGACTACAATAATACCCACTGACTACAATAATACCTGCTGACTACAATAATACCCACTGACTGCAATAATACTCGCTGACTACTATAATACCTGATGACTACAATAATAACTGCTAACTGTGATGATACCCGCTGACTACAATCATACCCACTGAGTGTAATAATACCTGCTGACCACAATAATACCCGCTGACTTCAATAATACCTGCTGAATATAATAATACCCGCTGACTACAATAATACCTGCTGACTACAATAATACCTGTTGACTTCATTTATTCCTGCAGACTGCAACAATACCCATTGACTGTAATAATACTTGCTGACTACAGTAATACCAACTGATTACAATAATACCCTCTGACTGTAATAATACCTACTGACTACAATAATTCCTGCTGACTTCAATAATACCTGCTGACTTCAATAATACCTGCTGACTACAATAATTCCCACTGATTAGAATACTACCTGCTGACTGCAATAATACCTGATGACTACAATAGTATCTGCTGACTAGAATAATACCCGCTGACTTCAATAATACCCACTGACTACAATAATACCTGCTGACTAGAATAATACCTGCTGACTACAAAAATACTCAATTACTACAATAATACCGGCTGACTACAATAATACCTGCTGACTTTAATAATACTCACTGACGACAAAAATACCCGCTGTCTACAAAAATACCAGCTGATTACAATAATACCTGCCGTCTGCAATAATACACGCTGACTACAATAATACCGGCTGACTACAATAATACCTGCTGACTGTAATAATACACTCTGACAACAAAAATAGCTGCTGTCTACAATAATACCAGCTGACTACAATAATACCAGCGGACTACAATAATATACGCTGACTACAATAATACCTGCTGACAAAATAATACCCGCAGACCACAATAATACCAGCTGACTACAATAATACCTGCTGAACACAATAATACCCGCTGACTACAATAATACCGGTTGACTACAATAATACCTTCTGACTGTAATAATACTCACTAACGACAAAAATACCCGCTGTCTACAATAATAGCACCTGACTACAATAATACCGGCTGACTACAATAATACCTGCTGACTGTAATAATACTCACTGACGACAAAAATACCTGCTGTCTACAATAATACCAGCTGACTGCAACAATACACGCTGACTACAATAATACCTGCTGACTACAATAATAAACGTTGACTACAATAATACCCGCTGACTACAATAATACCCGCTGACTACAATAATTCCCGCTGACTACAATAATATCTGCTGAGTGTATCAATACTCGCTGACGACAATAATATCTGTTGACTACAATAATACCTGCTGACTGTAATAATACCCGCTGACTACAATAATACCTGCTGACTACAATCATATCTGCTGACTGCATAATACCGACTAACTACAATAATACTTGCTGGCTACAATAATACCCACTGACTACAATAATACATGCTGACTACAATAATACCCGCTGACTACAATAATACCTGCTGACTACAATAATACCCACTGACTGCACTAATACTCGCTGACTACAATAATACCTGATGACTACAATAATAACTGCTAACTACAATGATATCCGCTGACTACAATCATCCCCACTGAGTGCAATAATACCTGCTGACGACAATAAACCCGCTGACTTCAATAATACCCGCTGATTACAATAATACCCGATGACTACAATAATACCCGATGACTACAATAATACCTGTTGACTACAATAATACCTGTTGACTTCATTTATTCTTGCTGACTGCAATAATACCCATTGACTGTAATAATACTTGCTGACTACAGTAATACTAACTGACTACAATAATACCCTCTGACTGTAATAATACCTGCTGACTACAATAATTCCCACTGATTAGAATACTACCTGCTGACTGCAATAATACCTGATGACTACAATAGTATCTGCTGACTAGAATAATACCCGCTGACTTCAATAATACCCACTGACTACAATAATACCCGCTGACTAGAATAATACCTGCTGACTACAAAAATACCCAATAACTACAATAATACCGACTGACTACAATAATACCTGCTGACTACAATAATACCCGCTGACTACAATAATACCAGCTGACTACAATAATACTTGCTGACTGTAATAATACTGACGACAAAAATACCCGCTGTCTACAAAAACACCAGCTGATTACAATAATACCTGCCGACTGCAATAATACACGCTGACTACAATAATACCGGCTGACCACAATAACACCTGCTGACTGTAATAATACACTCTGACAACAAAAATAGCTGCTGTCTACAATAATACCCGCTGACTACAATAATACCTGCCGACTACTATAATATACGCTGACTACAATAATACCTGCTGACAAAATAATACCCGCAGAGTACAATAATTCCCGCTGACTACAATAATACCTGCTGACTACAATAATACCCGCTGACCTCAATAATACCGGTTGACTACAATTATACCTGCTGACTGTAATAATACTCACTGACGACAAAAATACCCGCTGTCCACAATAATACCACCTCATTACAATAATACCGGCTGACTACAATAATACCTGCTGACTGTAATAATACTCACTGACGACAAAAATACCCGCTGTCTACAATAATACCACCTCATTACAATAATACCGGCTGACTACAATAATACCTGCTGACTGTAATAATACTTACTGACGACAAAAATACCCGCTGTCTACAATAATACCAGCTGACTGCAATAATACACGCTGACTACAATAATACCGGCTGACTACAATAATACCTGCTGACTGTAATAATACACACGGATGACATTAATACCCAAAGTCTACAATAATACCAGCTGACTACAATAATACCTGCTGACTACAAAAATACACGCTGACTACAATAATACCTGCTGTCTACAATAATACCCGCAGACTAAAATAATACCCGCAGACTACAATAATACCCGCAGACTACAATAATACCCGCTGACTACAATAATATCTGCTGACTGTAATAATACTTCTGACGACAATAATACCCACTGACAACAATAATACCCTCTGCCTGAAATAATACCTGCTGACTACCATAATACCAGCTGATTGTAATAATACGAATTGACTACAATGATAACCGCTGACTACAATAATACCCGCTGACTGTAATAATACTCACTGATGACAATAATACCTGCTGACTACAATAATACCAGCTGAATACAATAATACATGCTGACTACAATAATAACCGTTGACTACAATAATATCTGCTGAGTGTAATAATACTCGCTGACGACAATAATATCCGTTGATTACAATAATAACCTCTGACTGTAATAAAACCTACTGACTACAATAATACCTGCTGACTACAATAATACCCGCTGGCAACAATAATACATGCTGACAACAATAATACATGCTGACTTCAATAATATCTGTTGACTACAATAATACCTGCTGACTTCAATAATACCTGCTGTCCTCAATAATACCTGCTGTCCTCAATAATACCTGCTCTCTTCAATAATACCTGCTGACTACAATAATACCCACAGCCTACAATAATACCCGTTGACTACAATAATACTTGCTGACTACAATAATACCTGCTGACTGTAATAATACTCAGTGACGACAATAATACCTGTTGACTACAATAATACCAGCTGACTACATTAATACCTGCTGACTACAATAATAACTGTTGACTACAATAATACCTGCTGACTACAATAATACCCGCTGGCAACAATAATACCCGCTGACTACAATAATACCAACTGACTTCAATAATACCTGATGACTTCAATAATACCTGCTGCCTTCAATAATACCTGTTGTCTTCAATAATACCTGCTGGCTTCAATTATACCTGCTGACTTCAATAATACCTGCTGTCTTGAATAATACCTGCTGTCTTGAATAATACCTGCTGACTTCAATAATACCTGCTGACTTCAATAATACATGCTGTCTTCAATAATACCTGTTGACTTCAATAATACCTGTTGACTTCAATAATACCTGGTGACTGCAATAATACCTGCTGACTTCAATAATACCCACTGACTACAATAATACATGCTGACTACAATAATACCTGCTGACTACAATAATACCTGCTGACTACAATAATACCTGCTGACTTTAATAATACCTGCTGACAACAATATTACCTGCTGACTACAATAATACCCACTGACTTCAATAATACCTGCTGACTTCAATAATACCCACTGACTTCAATAATATCTGCTGACTACAATAATACCTGCTGACTTCAATAATACCCACTGACTTAAATAATACCCGCTGACTTCAATAATACCTGCTGACTTCAATAATATCCACTAACTTCAATAATACCTGCTGACTACAATAATACCTGCTGACTACAATAATACATGCTGACTACAATAATACCTGCTGACTAGAATAATACCTGCTGACTTCAATTATACCCACTGACGTCAATAATACCAGCTGACTACAATAATACCTGCTGACTTCAATAATACCCACTGACTTCAATAATACCTGCTGACTTTAATAATACCCAATGACTTCAATAATACCTGCTGACTTCAGTAATACCCACTCACTTCAATAATACCTGCTGACTTCAATAATACCCACTGACTTCAAAAATACCTGCTGACTACAATAAAACCTGCTGACTTCAATAATACCCACTGACTTCAATAATACCCACTGACTTCAATAATACCTGCTGACTACAATAATACCTGCTGACGACAATAATACCTGCTGACGACAATAATACCTGCTGACTACAATAATACATGCTGACTACAATAATACATGCTGACTTTAATAATACCTGCTGACTACAATAATACCTGCTGACTACAATAATACCCACTGACTTCAATAATACCTGCTGACTTCAATAATACCCACTGACTTCAATAATATCTGTTGACTACAATAATACCTGCTGACTTCAATAATACCCACTGACTTTATTAATACCCAATGACTTCAAAAATACCTGCTGACTTCTATAATACCCACTGACTTCAATAATACCTGCTGACTACAATAATACCCACTGACTTCAATAATATCTGCTGACTACAATAATACCTGCTGACTTCAATAATACCCACTGACTTCAATAACACCTGCTGACTACAATAATACCCACTGACTTCAATAATACCCACAGACTTCAATAATACCCACAGACTTCAATAATACGTGCTGACTACAATAATACATACTGACTACAATAATACCTGCTGACTTCAATAATACCTGCTGACTTCAATAATACCTGCTGACATCAATATTACCTGCTTACTACAATAATACCCACTGACTTCAATAATACCTGCTGACTTCAATAATACCCACTGACTTCAATAATATTTGCTGACTACAATAATACCTGCTGACTTCAATAATACCCACTGACTTCAATAATACCCACTGACTTCAATAATACCTGCTGACTTCAATAATACCTGCTGACTTCAATAATACCCACTAACTTCAATAATACCTGCTGACTTCAATAATACCTGCTGACTACAATAATACCTGCTGACTACAATAATACCTACTGACTTCAATAATACCAGCTGACTACAATAATACCTGCTGACTACAATAATACCTGCTGACTTCAATAATACCCACAGACTTCAATAATACCTGCTGACTACAATAATACCCACTGACTTTAATAATACCTGCGGACTACAATAATACCTGCGGACTACAATAATACCTGCTGACTTCAATAATACCTCGTGACTACAATAATACATGCTGACTTCAATAATACCTGCTGACTTCAATAATACCTGCTGACTACAATAATACCTGCTGACTACAATAATACCTGCTGACTTCAATAATACCTGCTGACTTCAATAATACCCGCTGACTACAATAATACATGCTGACTACAATACTACCTGCTGACTTCGATAACACCTGCTGACTACAATAATACATGCTGACTTCAATAATACCTGCTGACTTCAATAATACCTGCTGACTACAATAAAACATTCTGACTTCAATAATACCTGCTGGCTTCAATAATACCTGCTGACTACAATAATACATGCTGACTACAATAATACCTGCTGACTTCAAAAATACCCGCTGACGTCAATAATCCCTGCTGACTTCAATAATACTTGCAGACTGCAATAATACCTGCTGACTACAATAACACATGCTGACTTCAATAATACCTGCTGACTTCAATAATACCTGCTGACTACAATAATACATGCTGACTACAATAATACATGCTGACTACAATAATACCTGCTGACTTCATTAATTCCCGCTGACGTCAATAATAACTGCTGTCTTCAATAATAAATGCTGACTACAATAGTACATGCTGACTACAATAATACGTGCTGACTACTATAATACCTGCTGACTTCAATAATGCCTGCTGACTTCAATAATACCTGCTGTCTACAATAATACATGCTGACTACAATAATACCTCTGACTACAATAATACCTGCTGACTTCAATAATACCTGCTGACTTCAATAATACCCGCGGACTACAATAATACATGCTGACTACAATACTACCTGCTGACTTCGATAATACCTGCTGACTACAATAATACATGCTGACTTCAATAATACCTGCTGACTTCAATAATACCTGCTGACTTCAATAATACCTGCTGACTTCAGCAATACCCACTGACTTCAATAATTCCCGCTGATTTCAATAATACGTCCTGACTGCTATAATACATGCAGACTGCAATAATACCCACTGACTTCAATAATACTTGCTGACTACAATAATACCTGCTGACTACAATAATACCTGCTGACTACAATAATACCCACTGACTTCAATAATACCTGCTGACTTCAATAATACCTGCTGACTTCAATAATACCTGCTGACTTCAGTAATACCCACTGACTTCAATAATATCTGCTGACTACAATAATACCTGCTGACTTCAATAATACCCACTGACTTCATTAATACATGCTGACTTCAATAATACCCACTGACTTCAATAATACACGCTGACTACAATAATACCTGCTGACTTCAATAATACCTGCTGACTTCAATAATACCCACTGACTTCAATAATACCCACTGACTTCAATAATATCTGCTGACTACAATATTACCTGCTGACTTCAATAATACCCACTGACTTCATTAATACCTGCTGACTTCAATAATACCCACTGACTTCAATAATACCCGCTGACTACTATAATACCTGCTGACTTCAAAAATACCGGCTGACGTCAATAATCCCTGCTGACTTCAATAATACTTGCAGACTGCAATAATACCTGCTGACTACAATAACACATGCTGACTTCAATAATAACTGCTGACTTCAATAATACCGGCTGACTTCAATAATACCTGCTGACTACAATAATACATGCTGACTACAATAATACCCGTTGACTTCAATAATACCCGCTGACTTCAATAATACATGCTGACTACAATAATACCTGCTGACTTCAATAATACAGGCTGACTACAATAATTCCCGCTGACTTCAATAATTCCCGCTGACTTCAATAATTCCCGCTGACTTCAATAATTCCCGCTGACTTCAATAATACCTGCTGACTTCAATAATACCTGCTGACTTCAATAACTCCTGCTGACTTCAATAATACCTGCTGACTTCAATAATACCTGCTGACTTCAATAATTCCCGCTGATTTCAATAATACCTCCTGACTGCTATAATACATGCTGACTGCAATAATACCTGCTGACTTCAATAATTCCCGCTGACTTCAATAATACCGGCTGACTTCAATAATACCTGCTGACTTCAATAATGCCTGCTGACTTCAATAATGCCTGCTGACTTCAATAATGCCTGCTGACTTCTATAATACCGGCTGACTTCTATAATACATGCTCTCTTCAATAATACCCACTGACTTCAATAATACACGCTGATTTCAATAATGCCTGCTGACTACAATATTACATTCTGACTACAATAATTTCTGCTGACTTCAATAATACCCACTGACTTCAATAATACCTGCTGACTTCAATAATACCTGCTGACTACAATAATACATGCTGACTACAATAATACCTGCTGACTTCATTAATTCCCGCTGACGTCAATAATAACTGCTGTCTTCAATAATAAATGCTGACTACAATAGTACATGCTGACTACAATAATACGTGCTGACTACTATAATACCTGCTGACTTCAATAATGCCTGCTGACTTCAATAATACCTGCTGTCTACAATAATACATGCTGACTACAATAATACATGCTGACTACAATAATACCTCTGACTACAATAATACCTCTGACTACAATAATACCTGCTGACTTCAATAATACCCGCGGACTACAATAATACATGCTGACTACAATACTACCTGCTGACTTCGATAATACCTGCTGACTACAATAATACATGCTGACTTCAATAATACCTGCTGACTTCAATAATACATGCTGACTTCAATAATACATGCTGACTTCAATAATACCTGCTGACTACAATAATACATTCTGACTTCAATAATACCTGCTGGCTTCAACAATACCCACTGACTTCAATAATTCCCGCTGATTTCAATAATACCTCCTGACTGCTATAATACATGCAGACTGCAATAATACCTGCTGACTTCAATAATACCTGCTGACTACAATAATACATGCTGTCTACAATAATACCTGCTGACTTCAATAATTCCGCTGACTGCAAAAATACCCACTGACTTCAATAATTCCCGCTGACTGCAATAATACCCACTGACTTCAATAATACTTGCTGACTACAATAATACCTGCTGACTACAATAATACCTGCTGACTACAATAATACCCACTAACTTCAATAATACCTGCTGACTTCAATAATACCCACTGACTTCAATAATATCTGCTGACTACAATAATACCTGCTGACTTCAATAATACCCGCTGACTTCATTAATACCTGCTGACTTCATTAATACCCGCGGACTACAATAATACATGCTGACTACAATACTACCTGCTGACTACAATACTACCTGCTGACTTCAATAATACCTGCTGACTACAATAATACATGCTGACTTCAATAATACATGCTGACTTCAATAATACCTGCTGACTTCAATAATACCTGCTGACTACAATAATACATTCTGACTTCAATAATACCTGCTGGCTTCAATAATACCTGCTGACTACAATAATACATGCTGTCTACAATAATACCCGCTGACTTCAATTATACCCACTGACGTCAAAAATCCCTGCTGACTTCAATAATACTTCAGACTGCAATAATACCTGCTGACTACAATAACACATGCTGACTTCAATAATTCCCGCTGACTTCAATAATACCAACTGACTTCAATAATACCTGCTGACTTCAATAATTCCCGCTGACTTCAATAATACCTGCTGACTTCAATAATACCTGCTGACTTCAATGATACCTTCCTCCTTCAATAACTCCCGCTGACTTCAATAATACCTGCTAACTGCAATAATAACTGCTGTCTTCAATAATACCTGCTGACTTCAATAATTCCCGCTGACTTCAATAATACCTGATGACTTCAATAATACCTGCTGGCTTCAATAATACCTGCTGGCTTCAATTATACCTGCTGTCTTCAATAATACCTGCTGACTTCAATAATACCTGCTGACTTCAATAATACCTGCTGACTTCAATAATACCTGCTGACTTCAATAATACCTGCTGACTTCAATAATACCTGCTGTCTTCAATAATACCTGCTGACTTCAATAATACATGCTGTCTTCAATAATACCTGCTGACTTCAATAATACCTGCTGTCTTCAATAATACCTGCTGACTGCAATAATACCTGCTGACTTCAATAATACCCACTGACTACAATAATACCTGCTGACTTCAATAATACCTGCTGACTTCAACAATTCCCGCTGACTACAATAATACCTGCTGACTTCAATAATACCCAATGACTACAATAATACCTGCTGACTTCAATAATACCTGCTGACTTCAATAATACCCGCGGACTACAATAATACATGCTGACTACAATACTACCTGCTGACTTCGATAACACCTGCTGACTACAATAATACATGCTGACTTCAATAATACCTGCTGACTTCAATAATACATGCTGACTTCAATAATACCTGCTGACTTCAATAATACCTGCTGACTACAATAAAACATTCTGACTTCAATAATACCTGCTGGCTTCAATAATACATGGTGACTATAACAATACCCGCTGACTTCAAAAAAACCCGCTGACTTCAAAAATACCCGCTGACGTCAATAATCCCTGCTGACTTCAATAATACTTGCAGACTGTAATAATACCTGCTGACAAAATAACACATGCTGACTTCAATAATACCTGCTGACTTCAATAATACCTGCTGACTACAATAATACATGCTGACTACAATAATACCCGTTGACTTCAATAATACCCGCTGACTTCAATAATACATGCTGACTACAATAATACCCGCTGACTTCAATAATACAGGCTGACTACAATAATTCCCGCTGACTTCAACAATTCCCGCTGACTTCAATAACTCCTGCTGACTTCAATAACTCCTGCTGACTTCAATAATACCTGCTGACTTCAACAATATCCACTGACTTCAATAACTCCTGCTGACTTCAATAATACATGCTGTCTTCAATAATACCTGCTGACTTCAATAATACCTGCTGACTTCAATAATTCCCACTGACTACAATAATACCTGCTGACTTCAATAATACCTGCTGACTTCAATAATACCTGCTGACTTCAATAATACCCACTGACTTCAAAAATACCTGCTGACTACAATAATACCTGCTGACTTCAATAATACCCACTGACTTCAATAATACCCACTGACTTCAATAATACCTGCTGACTACAATAATACCTGCTGACTTCAATAATACCCAATGACTACAATAATACCTGCTGACTGCAATAATACCTGCTGACTTCAATAATACCCACTGACTACAATAATACCTGCTGACTTCAATAATACCTGCTGACTACAATAATACCTGCTGACTACTATAATACCCACTGACTGCAATAATACCTGCTGACTACAATAATACATTCTGACTTCAATAATACCCACTGACTGCAATAATACCTGCTGACTGCAATAATACCTGCTGACTGCAATAATACCTGCTGTCTGCAATAATACCTGCTGACTTCAATAATATCTGCTGACTTCAATAATACCCACTGACTGCAATAATCACCACTGACTGCAATAATCACCACTGACTGCAATAACACCCTCTGATTGCAATAGTACCCACTGACTACAATAATACCTGCTGACTACAATAATACCTGCTTATTGCAATAATACCTGCTGACTTCAATAATACCTGCTGACTTCAATAATATCTGCTGACTTCAATAATACCCACTGACTACAATAATACCCACTGACTGCAATAACACCCTCTGATTGCAATAGTACCCAGTGACCACAATAATACGTGCTGACTACAATAATACCCGCTGCCTTCAATAGTACCCACTGATCACAATAATACCCGCTGATTTCAATAATACCCACAGACTGCAATAATACTCGTTGACTACAATAATACCTGATGACGACAATAATAACTGCTGAGTACAATAATACCCACTGCCTGCAAGAACACCCACTGATTGCAATAGTACCCACTGACTCCAGTAATACCTGCTGACTACAATAATACGTGCTGACTTCAATAATATCTGCTGACTTCAATAATACCCACTTACTACAATAATACCTGCTGACTACTATAATACCCACTGACTGCAATAACACCCACTGATTGCAATAGTACCCACTGACTACAATAATACCTGCTGACTACAATAATACCCGCTGACTTCAATGGTACCCGCTGACTTCAATAATACCCGCTGATTTCAATAATACCCAAAGACTGCAATAATACTCGCAGACTACAATAATACCTGATGACTACAATAATAACTGCTGACTACTATAATACAAGCTGACTACAATAACACCCGCTGATTTCAATAATACGCACAGACTGCAATAATACTCGCTGACTACAATAATACCTGCTGACTTCAATAATACCTGCTGACTACAATAATACCCACTGACTACGTTAATACCTGCTGACGACAATAATACCTGTTGACTTCAATTATTCCTGCTGACTGCAATAATACCCACTGACTGCAATAATACCTCCTGACTTCAATAATACCCACTGACTTCAATAATATCTGCTGACTACAATAATACCTGCTGACTTCAATAATACCTGCTGACTTCAATAATACCTGCTGACAACAATATTACCTGCTGACTACAATAATACCCACTGACTTCAATAATACCTGCTGACTTCAATAATACCCACTGACTTCAATAATATCTGCTGACTACAATAATACCTGCTGACTTCAATAATACCCACTGACTTAAATAATACCCACTGACTTCAATAATACCTGCTGACTTCAATAATACCCACTAACTTCAATAATACCTGCTGACTACAATAATACCTGCTGACTACAATAATACATGCTGACCACAATAATACCTGCTGACTAGAATAATACCTGCTGACTTCAATTATACCCACTGACGTCAATAATACCAGCTGACTACAATAATACCTGCTGACTTCAATAATACCCACTGACTTCAATAATACCTGCTGACTTCAATAATACCCACTGACTTCAAAAATACCTGCTGACTACAATAATACCTGCTGACTTCAATAATACCCACTGACTTCAATAATACCCACTGACTTCAATAATACCCACTGACTTCAATAATACCTGCTGACTACAATAATACCTGCTGACGACAATAATACCTGCTGACGACAATAATACCTGCTGACTACAATAATACATGCTGACTTTAATAATACCTGCTGACTACAATAATACCTGCTGACTACAATAATACCCACTGACTTCAATAATACCTGCTGACTTCAATAATACCCACTGACTTCAATAATATCTGCTGACTACAATAATACCTGCTGTCTTCAATAATACCCACTGACTTCATTAATACCCAATGACTTCAAAAATACCTGCTGACTTCAATAATACCCACTGATTTCAATAATACCTGCTGACTACAATAATACCCACTGACTTCAATAATACCCACTGACTTCAATAATACCCACAGACTTTAATAATACGTGCTGACTACAATAATACATATTGACTACAATAATACCTGCTGACTTCAATAATACCTGCTGACTTCAATAATACCTGCTGACATCAATATTACCTGCTGACTACAATAATACCCACTGACTTCAATAATACCTGCTGACTTCAATAATACCCACTGACTTCAATAATATCTGCTGACTACAATAATACCTGCTGTCTTCAATAATACCCACTGACTTCATTAATACCCAATGACTTCAAAAATACCTGCTGACTTCAATAATACCCACTGATTTCAATAATACCTGCTGACTACAATAATACCCACTGACTTCAATAATACCCACTGACTTCAATAATACCCGCAGACTTTAATAATACGTGCTGACTACAATAATACATATTGACTACAATAATACCTGCTGACTTCAATAATACCTGCTGACTTCAATAATACCTGCTGACATCAATATTACCTGCTGACTACAATAATACCCACTGACTTCAATAATACCTGCTGACTTCAATAATACCCACTGACTGCAATAATACCTGCTGACTACAATAATACATTCTGACTTCAATAATACCCACTGACTGCAATAATACCTGCTGACTGCAATAATACCTGCTGACTGCAATAATACCTGCTGTCTGCAATAATACCTGCTGACTTCAATAATATCTGCTGACTTCAATAATACCCACTGACTGCAATAATCACCACTGACTGCAATAATCACCACTGACTGCAATAACACCCTCTGATTGCAATAGTACCCACTGACTACAATAATACCTGCTGACTACAATAATACCTGCTTATTGCAATAATACCTGCTGACTTCAATAATACATGCTGACTTCAATAATATCTGCTGACTTCAATAATACCCACTGACTACAATAATACCCACTGACTGCAATAACACCCTCTGATTGCAATAGTACCCAGTGACCACAATAATACGTGCTGACTACAATAATACCCGCTGCCTTCAATAGTACCCACTGATCACAATAATACCCGCTGATTTCAATAATACCCACAGACTGCAATAATACTCGTTGACTACAATAATACCTGATGACGACAATAATAACTGCTGAGTACAATAATACCCACTGCCTGCAAGAACACCCACTGATTGCAATAGTACCCACTGACTCCAGTAATACCTGCTGACTACAATAATACGTGCTGACTTCAATAATATCTGCTGACTTCAATAATACCCACTTACTACAATAATACCTGCTGACTACTATAATACCCACTGACTGCAATAACACCCACTGATTGCAATAGTACCCACTGACTACAATAATACCTGCTGACTAGAATAATACCCGCTGACTTCAATGGTACCCGCTGACTTCAATGGTACCCGCTGATTTCAATAATACCCAAAGACTGCAATAATACTCGCAGACTACAATAATACCTGATGACTACAATAATAACTGCTGACTACTATAATACAAGCTGACTACAATAACACCCGCTGATTTCAATAATACGCACAGACTGCAATAATACTCGCTGACTACAATAATACCTGCTGACTTCAATAATACCTGCTGACTACAATAATACCCACTGACTACGTTAATACCTGCTGACGACAATAATACCTGTTGACTTCAATTATTCCTGCTGACTGCAATAATACCCACTGACTGCAATAATACCTCCTGACTTCAATAATACCCACTGACTTCAATAATATCTGCTGACTACAATAATACCTGCTGACTTCAATAATACCTGCTGACTTCAATAATACCTGCTGACAACAATATTACCTGCTGACTACAATAATACCCACTGACTTCAATAATACCTGCTGACTTCAATAATACCCACTGACTTCAATAATATCTGCTGACTACAATAATACCTGCTGACTTCAATAATACCCACTGACTTAAATAATACCCACTGACTTCAATAATACCTGCTGACTTCAATAATACCCACTAAGTTCAATAATACCTGCTGACTACAATAATACCTGCTGACTACAATAATACATGCTGACTACAATAATACCTGCTGACTAGAATAATACCTGCTGACTTCAATTATACCCACTGACGTCAATAATACCAGCTGACTACAATAATACCTGCTGACTTCAATAATACCCACTGACTTCAATAATACCTGCTGACTTCAATAATACCCACTGACTTCAAAAATACCTGCTGACTACAATAATACCTGCTGACTTCAATAATACCCACTGACTTCAATAATACCCACTGACTTCAATAATACCTGCTGACTACAATAATACCTGCTGACTTTAATAATACCTGCTGACGACAATAATACCTGCTGACTACAATAATACATGCTGACTTTAATAATACCTGCTGACTACAATAATACCTGCTGACTACAATAATACCCACTGACTTCAATAATACCTGCTGACTTCAATAATACCCACTGACTTCAATAATATCTGCTGACTACAATAATACCTGCTGTCTTCAATAATACCCACTGACTTCATTAATACCCAATGACTTCAAAAATACCTGCTGACTTCAATAATACCCACTGACTTCAATAATACCTGCTGACTACAATAATACCCACTGACTTCAATAATACCCACTGACTTCAATAATACCCACAGACTTTAATAATACGTGCTGACTACAATAATACATATTGACTACAATAATACCTGCTGACTTCAATAATTCCCGCTGACTTCAATAATACCTGATGACTTCAATAATACCTGCTGGCTTCAATAATACCTGCTGGCTTCAATTATACCTGCTGGCTTCAATTATACCTGCTGACTTCAATAATACCTGCTGTCTTCAATAATACCTGCTGACTTCAATAATACCTGCTGACTTCAATAATACCTGCTGTCTTCAATAATACCTGCTGACTTCAATAATACATGCTGTCTTCAATAATACCTGCTGACTTCAATAATACCTGCTGTCTTCAATAATACCTGCTGACTGCAATAATACCTGCTGACTTCAATAATACCCACTGACTACAATAATACCTGCTGACTTCAATAATACCTGCTGACTTCAACAATTCCCGCTGACTACAATAATACCTGCTGACTTCAATAATACCCAATGACTACAATAATACCTGCTGACTTCAATAATACCTGCTGACTTCAATAATACCCGCGGACTACAATAATACATGCTGACTACAATACTACCTGCTGACTTCGATAACACCTGCTGACTACAATAATACATGCTGACTTCAATAATACCTGCTGACTTCAATAATACATGCTGACTTCAATAATACCTGCTGACTTCAATAATACCTGCTGACTACAATAAAACATTCTGACTTCAATAATACCTGCTGGCTTCAATAATACATGGTGACTATAACAATACCCGCTGACTTCAAAAATACCCGCTGACTTCAAAAATACCCGCTGACGTCAATAATCCCTGCTGACTTCAATAATACTTGCAGACTGTAATAATACCTGCTGACAAAATAACACATGCTGACTTCAATAATACCTGCTGACTTCAATAATACCTGCTGACTACAATAATACATGCTGACTACAATAATACCCGTTGACTTCAATAATACCCGCTGACTTCAATAATACATGCTGACTACAATAATACCCGCTGACTTCAATAATACAGGCTGACTACAATAATTCCCGCTGACTTCAACAATTCCCGCTGACTTCAATAACTCCTGCTGACTTCAAGAACTCCTGTTGACTTCAATAATACCTGCTGACTTCAACAATATCCACTGACTTCAATAACTCCTGCTGACTTCAATAATACATGCTGTCTTCAATAATACCTGCTGACTTCAATAATACCTGCTGACTTCAATAATTCCCACTGACTACAATAATACCTGCTGACTTCAATAATACCTGCTGACTTCAATAATACCTGCTGACTTCAACAATTCCCGCTGACTACAATAATACCTGCTGACTTCAATAATACCCAATGACTACAATAATACCTGCTGACTGCAATAATACCTGCTGACTTCAATAATACCCACTGACTACAATAATACCTGCTGACTTCAATAATACCTGCTGACTACAATAATACCTGCTGACTACTATAATTCCCACTGACTGCAATAATACTTGCTGACTACAATAATACCTGCTGACTTCAATAATATCTGCTAACTTCAATAATACCCACTGACTACAATAATACCTGCTGACTACTATAATACCCACTGACTGCAATAATACCTGCTGACTACAATAATACCTGCTGACTTTAATAATACCTGCTGACGACAATAATACCTGCTGACTACAATAATACATGCTGACTTTAATAATACCTGCTGACTACAATAATACCTGCTGACTACAATAATACCCACTGACTTCAATAATACCTGCTGACTTCAATAATACCCACTGACTTCAATAATATCTGCTGACTACAATAATACCTGCTGTCTTCAATAATACCCACTGACTTCATTAATACCCAATGACTTCAAAAATACCTGCTGACTTCAATAATACCCACTGACTTCAATAATACCTGCTGACTACAATAATACCCACTGACTTCAATAATACCCACTGACTTCAATAATACCCACAGACTTTAATAATACGTGCTGACTACAATAATACATTTTGACTACAATAATACCTGCTGACTTCAATAATTCCCGCTGACTTCAATAATACCTGATGACTTCAATAATACCTGCTGTCTTCAATAATACCTGCTGGCTTCAATAATACCTGCTGGCTTCAATTATACCTGCTGACTTCAATAATACCTGCTGTCTTCAATAATACCTGCTGACTTCAATAATACCTGCTGACTTCAATAATACCTGCTGTCTTCAATAATACCTGCTGACTTCAATAATACATGCTGTCTTCAATAATACCTGCTGACTTCAATAATACCTGCTGTCTTCAATAATACCTGCTGACTGCAATAATACCTGCTGACTTCAATAATACCCACTGACTACAATAATACCTGCTGACTTCAATAATACCTGCTGACTTCAACAATTCCCGCTGACTACAATAATACCTGCTGACTTCAATAATACCCAATGACTACAATAATACCTGCTGACTTCAATAATACCTGCTGACTTCAATAATACCCGCGGACTACAATAATACATGCTGACTACAATACT
Organism: Carcharodon carcharias; assembly: GCF_017639515.1. Classification (NCBI taxonomy): domain Eukaryota; kingdom Metazoa; phylum Chordata; class Chondrichthyes; order Lamniformes; family Lamnidae; genus Carcharodon; species Carcharodon carcharias. The sequence goes on along the minus strand of NC_054481.1, from coordinate 12,802,971 downwards.
ACCTGCTGACTTCGATAACACCTGCTGACTACAATAATACATGCTGACTTCAATAATACCTGCTGACTTCAATAATACATGCTGACTTCAATAATACCTGCTGACTTCAATAATACCTGCTGACTACAATAAAACATTCCGACTTCAATAATACCTGCTGGCTTCAATAATACATGGTGACTATAACAATACCCGCTGACTTCAAAAATACCCGCTGACTTCAAAAATACCCGCTGACGTCAATAATCCCTGCTGACTTCAATAATACTTGCAGACTGTAATAATACCTGCTGACAAAATAACACATGCTGACTTCAATAATACCTGCTGACTTCAATAATACCTGCTGACTACAATAATACATGCTGACGACAATAATACCCGTTGACTTCAATAATACCCGCTGACTTCAATAATACATGCTGACTACAATAATACCCGCTGACTTCAATAATACAGGCTGACTACAATAATTCCCGCTGACTTCAACAATTCCCGCTGACTTCAATAACTCCTGCTGACTTCAATAACTCCTGCTGACTTCAATAATACCTGCTGACTTCAACAATATCCACTGACTTCAATAACTCCTGCTGACTTCAATAATACATGCTGTCTTCAATAATACCTGCTGACTTCAATAATACCTGCTGACTTCAATAATTCCCACTGACTACAATAATACCTGCTGACTTCAATAATACCTGCTGACTTCAATAATACCTGCTGACTTCAACAATTCCCGCTGACTACAATAATACCTGCTGACTTCAATAATACCCAATGACTACAATAATACCTGCTGACTGCAATAATACCTGCTGACTTCAATAATACCCACTGACTACAATAATACCTGCTGACTTCAATAATACCTGCTGACTTCAATAATACCTGCTGACTACAATAATACCTGCTGACTACAATAATACCCGCTGACTGCAATAATACTTGCTGACTACAATAATACCTGCTGACTTCAATAATATCTGCTAACTTCAATAATACCCACTGACTACAATAATACCTGCTGACTACTATAATACCCACTGACTGCAATAATACCTGCTGACTACAATAATACATTCTGACTTCAATAATACCCACTGACTGCAATAATACCTGCTGACTGCAATAATACCTGCTGACTGCAATAATACCTGCTGTCTGCAATAATACCTGCTGACTTCAATAATATCTGCTGACTTCAATAATACCCACTGACTGCAATAATCACCACTGACTGCAATAATCACCACTGACTGCAATAACACCCTCTGATTGCAATAGTACCCACTGACTACAATAATACCTGCTGACTACAATAATACCTGCTTATTGCAATAATACCTGCTGACTTCAATAATACCTGCTGACTTCAATAATACCTGCTGACTTCAATAATATCTGCTGACTTCAATAATACCCACTGACTACAATAATACCCACTGACTGCAATAACACCCTCTGATTGCAATAGTACCCAGTGACCACAATAATACGTGCTGACTACAATAATACCCGCTGCCTTCAATAGTACCCACTGATCACAATAATACCCGCTGATTTCAATAATACCCACAGACTGCAATAATACTCGTTGACTACAATAATACCTGATGACGACAATAATAACTGCTGAGTACAATAATACCCACTGCCTGCAAGAACACCCACTGATTGCAATAGTACCCACTGACTCCAGTAATACCTGCTGACTACAATAATACGTGCTGACTTCAATAATATCTGCTGACTTCAATAATACCCACTTACTACAATAATACCTTCTGACTACTATAATACCCACTGACTGCAATAACACCCACTGATTGCAATAGTACCCACTGACTACAATAATACCTGCTGACTACAATAATACCCGCTGACTTCAATAATACCCGCTGATTTCAATAATACCCAAAGACTGCAATAATACTCGCAGACTACAATAATACCTGATGACTACAATAATAACTGCTGACTACTATAATACAAGCTGACTACAATAACACCCGCTGATTTCAATAATACGCACAGACTGCAATAATACTCGCTGACTACAATAATACCTGCTGACTTCAATAATACCTGCTGACTACAATAATACCCACTGACTACGTTAATACCTGCTGACGACAATAATACCTGTTGACTTCAATTATTCCTGCTGACTGCAATAATACCCACTGACTGCAATAATACCTCCTGACTTCAATAATACCCACTGACTTCAATAATATCTGCTGACTACAATAATACCTGCTGACTTCAATAATACCTGCTGACTTCAATAATACCTGCTGACAACAATATTACCTGCTGACTACAATAATACCCACTGACTTCAATAATACCTGCTGACTTCAATAATACCCACTGACTTCAATAATATCTGCTGACTACAATAATACCTGCTGACTTCAATAATACCCACTGACTTAAATAATACCCACTGACTTCAATAATACCTGCTGACTTCAATAATACCCACTAACTTCAATAATACCTGCTGACTACAATAATACCTGCTGACTACAATAATACATGCTGACCACAATAATACCTGCTGACTAGAATAATACCTGCTGACTTCAATTATACCCACTGACGTCAATAATACCAGCTGACTACAATAATACCTGCTGACTTCAATAATACCCACTGACTTGAATAATACCTGCTGACTTCAATAATACCCACTGACTTCAAAAATACCTGCTGACTACAATAATACCTGCTGACTTCAATAATACCCACTGACTTCAATAATACCCACTGACTTCAATAATACCTGCTGACTACAATAATACCTGCTGACTTTAATAATACCTGCTGACGACAATAATACCTGCTGACTACAATAATACATGCTGACTTTAATAATACCTGCTGACTACAATAATACCTGCTGACTACAATAATACCCACTGACTTCAATAATACCTGCTGACTTCAATAATACCCACTGACTTCAATAATATCTGCTGACTACAATAATACCTGCTGTCTTCAATAATACCCACTGACTTCATTAATACCCAATGACTTCAAAAATACCTGCTGACTTCAATAATACCCACTGATTTCAATAATACCTGCTGACTACAATAATACCCACTGACTTCAATAATACCCACTGACTTCAATAATACCCACAGACTTTAATAATACGTGCTGACTACAATAATACATATTGACTACAATAATACCTGCTGACTTCAATAATACCTGCTGACTTCAATAATACCTGCTGACATCAATATTACCTGCTGACTACAATAATACCCACTGACTTCAATAATACCTGCTGACTTCAATAATACCCACTGACTTCAATAATATTTGCTGACTACAATAATACCTGCTGACTTCAATAATATCTGCTAACTTCAATAATACCCACTGACTACAATAATACCTGCTGACTACTATAATACCCACTGACTGCAATAATACCTGCTGACTACAATAATACATTCTGACTTCAATAATACCCACTGACTGCAATAATACCTGCTGACTGCAATAATACCTGCTGACTGCAATAATACCTGCTGTCTGCAATAATACCTGCTGACTTCAATAATATCTGCTGACTTCAATAATACCCACTGACTGCAATAATCACCACTGACTGCAATAATCACCACTGACTGCAATAACACCCTCTGATTGCAATAGTACCCACTGACTACAATAATACCTGCTGACTACAATAATACCTGCTTATTGCAATAATACCTGCTGACTTCAATAATACCTGCTGACTTCAATAATATCTGCTGACTTCAATAATACCCACTGACTACAATAATACCCACTGACTGCAATAACACCCTCTGATTGCAATAGTACCCAGTGACCACAATAATACGTGCTGACTACAATAATACCCGCTGCCTTCAATAGTACCCACTGATCACAATAATACCCGCTGATTTCAATAATACCCACAGACTGCAATAATACTCGTTGACTACAATAATACCTGATGACGACAATAATAACTGCTGAGTACAATAATACCCACTGCCTGCAAGAACACCCACTGATTGCAATAGTACCCACTGACTCCAGTAATACCTGCTGACTACAATAATACGTGCTGACTTCAATAATATCTGCTGACTTCAATAATACCCACTTACTACAATAATACCTTCTGACTACTATAATACCCACTGACTGCAATAACACCCACTGATTGCAATAGTACCCACTGACTACAATAATACCTGCTGACTACAATAATACCCGCTGACTTCAATAATACCCGCTGATTTCAATAATACCCAAAGACTGCAATAATACTCGCAGACTACAATAATACCTGATGACTACAATAATAACTGCTGACTACTATAATACAAGCTGACTACAATAACACCCGCTGATTTCAATAATACGCACAGACTGCAATAATACTCGCTGACTACAATAATACCTGCTGACTTCAATAATACCTGCTGACTACAATAATACCCACTGACTACGTTAATACCTGCTGACGACAATAATACCTGTTGACTTCAATTATTCCTGCTGACTGCAATAATACCCACTGACTGCAATAATACCTCCTGACTTCAATAATACCCACTGACTTCAATAATATCTGCTGACTACAATAATACCTGCTGACTTCAATAATACCTGCTGACTTCAATAATACCTGCTGACAACAATATTACCTGCTGACTACAATAATACCCACTGACTTCAATAATACCTGCTGACTTCAATAATACCCACTGACTTCAATAATATCTGCTGACTACAATAATACCTGCTGACTTCAATAATACCCACTGACTTAAATAATACCCACTGACTTCAATAATACCTGCTGACTTCAATAATACCCACTAACTTCAATAATACCTGCTGACTACAATAATACCTGCTGACTACAATAATACATGCTGACCACAATAATACCTGCTGACTAGAATAATACCTGCTGACTTCAATTATACCCACTGACGTCAATAATACCAGCTGACTACAATAATACCTGCTGACTTCAATAATACCCACTGACTTGAATAATACCTGCTGACTTCAATAATACCCACTGACTTCAAAAATACCTGCTGACTACAATAATACCTGCTGACTTCAATAATACCCACTGACTTCAATAATACCCACTGACTTCAATAATACCTGCTGACTACAATAATACCTGCTGACTTTAATAATACCTGCTGACGACAATAATACCTGCTGACTACAATAATACATGCTGACTTTAATAATACCTGCTGACTACAATAATACCTGCTGACTACAATAATACCCACTGACTTCAATAATACCTGCTGACTTCAATAATACCCACTGACTTCAATAATATCTGCTGACTACAATAATACCTGCTGTCTTCAATAATACCCACTGACTTCATTAATACCCAATGACTTCAAAAATACCTGCTGACTTCAATAATACCCACTGATTTCAATAATACCTGCTGACTACAATAATACCCACTGACTTCAATAATACCCACTGACTTCAATAATACCCACAGACTTTAATAATACGTGCTGACTACAATAATACATATTGACTACAATAATACCTGCTGACTTCAATAATACCTGCTGACTTCAATAATACCTGCTGACATCAATATTACCTGCTGACTACAATAATACCCACTGACTTCAATAATACCTGCTGACTTCAATAATACCCACTGACTTCAATAATATTTGCTGACTACAATAATACCTGCTGACTTCAATAATATCTGCTAACTTCAATAATACCCACTGACTACAATAATACCTGCTGACTACTATAATACCCACTGACTGCAATAATACCTGCTGACTACAATAATACATTCTGACTTCAATAATACCCACTGACTGCAATAATACCTGCTGACTGCAATAATACCTGCTGACTGCAATAATACCTGCTGTCTGCAATAATACCTGCTGACTTCAATAATATCTGCTGACTTCAATAATACCCACTGACTGCAATAATCACCACTGACTGCAATAATCACCACTGACTGCAATAACACCCTCTGATTGCAATAGTACCCACTGACTACAATAATACCTGCTGACTACAATAATACCTGCTTATTGCAATAATACCTGCTGACTTCAATAATACCTGCTGACTTCAATAATATCTGCTGACTTCAATAATACCCACTGACTACAATAATACCCACTGACTGCAATAACACCCTCTGATTGCAATAGTACCCAGTGACCACAATAATACGTGCTGACTACAATAATACCCGCTGCCTTCAATAGTACCCACTGATCACAATAATACCCGCTGATTTCAATAATACCCACAGACTGCAATAATACTCGTTGACTACAATAATACCTGATGACGACAATAATAACTGCTGAGTACAATAATACCCACTGCCTGCAAGAACACCCACTGATTGCAATAGTACCCACTGACTCCAGTAATACCTGCTGACTACAATAATACGTGCTGACTTCAATAATATCTGCTGACTTCAATAATACCCACTTACTACAATAATACCTGCTGACTACTATAATACCCACTGACTGCAATAACACCCACTGATTGCAATAGTACCCACTGACTACAATAATACCTGCTGACTACAATAATACCCGCTGACTTCAATGGTACCCGCTGACTTCAATAATACCCGCTGATTTCAATAATACCCAAAGACTGCAATAATACTCGCAGACTACAATAATACCTGATGACTACAATAATAACTGCTGACTACTATAATACAAGCTGACTACAATAACACCCGCTGATTTCAATAATACGCACAGACTGCAATAATACTCGCTGACTACAATAATACCTGCTGACTTCAATAATACCTGCTGACTACAATAATACCCACTGACTACGTTAATACCTGCTGACGACAATAATACCTGTTGACTTCAATTATTCCTGCTGACTGCAATAATACCCACTGACTGCAATAATACCTCCTGACTTCAATAATACCCACTGACTTCAATAATATGTGCTGACTACAATAATACCTGCTGACTTCAATAATACCTGCTGACTTCAATAATACCTGCTGACAACAATATTACCTGCTGACTACAATAATACCCACTGACTTCAATAATACCTGCTGACTTCAATAATACCCACTGACTTCAATAATATCTGCTGACTACAATAATACCTGCTGACTTCAATAATACCCACTGACTTAAATAATACCCACTGACTTCAATAATACCCGCTGACTTCAATAATACCCACTAACTTCAATAATACCTGCTGACTACAATAATACCTGCTGACTACAATAATACATGCTGACTACAATAATACCTGCTGACTAGAATAATACCTGCTGACTTCAATTATACCCACTGACGTCAATAATACCAGCTGACTACAATAATACCTGCTGACTTCAATAATACCCACTGACTTCAATAATACCTGCTGACTTCAATAATACCCACTGACTTCAAAAATACCTGCTGACTACAATAATACCTGCTGACTTCAATAATACCCACTGACTTCAATAATACCCACTGACTTCAATAATACCTGCTGACTACAATAATACATGCTGACTTTAATAATACCTGCTGACTACAATAATACCTGCTGACTACAATAATACCCACTGACTTCAATAATACCTGCTGACTTCAATAATACCCACTGACTTCAATAATATCTGCTGACTACAATAATACCTGCTGTCTTCAATAATACCCACTGACTTCATTAATACCCAATGACTTCAAAAATACCTGCTGACTTCAATAATACCCACTGACTTCAATAATACCTGCTGACTACAATAATACCCACTGACTTCAATAATACCCACTGACTTCAATAATACCCACAGACTTTAATAATACGTGCTGACTACAATAATACATATTGACTACAATAATACCTGCTGACTTCAATAATTCCCGCTGACTTCAATAATACCTGCTGGCTTCAATAATACCTGCTGGCTTCAATTATACCTGCTGACTTCAATAATACCTGCTGTCTTCAATAATACCTGCTGACTTCAATAATACCTGCTGACTTCAATAATACCTGCTGTCTTCAATAATACCTGCTGACTTCAATAATACATGCTGTCTTCAATAATACCTGCTGACTTCAATAATACCTGCTGTCTTCAATAATACCTGCTGACTGCAATAATACCTGCTGACTTCAATAATACCCACTGACTACAATAATACCTGCTGACTTCAATAATACCTGCTGACTTCAACAATTCCCGCTGACTACAATAATACCTGCTGACTACAATAATACCCAATGACTACAATAATACCTGCTGACTTCAATAATACCTGCTGACTTCAATAATACCCGCGGACTACAATAATACATGCTGACTACAATACTACCTGCTGACTTCGATAACACCTGCTGACTACAATAATACATGCTGACTTCAATAATACCTGCTGACTTCAATAATACATGCTGACTTCAATAATACCTGCTGACTTCAATAATACCTGCTGACTACAATAAAACATTCTGACTTCAATAATACCTGCTGGCTTCAATAATACATGGTGACTATAACAATACCCGCTGACTTCAAAAATACCCGCTGACTTCAAAAATACCCGCTGACGTCAATAATCCCTGCTGACGTCAATAATCCCTGCTGACTTCAATAATACTTGCTGACTGTAATAATACCTGCTGACAAAATAACACATGCTGACTTCAATAATACCTGCTGACCTCAATAATACCTGCTGACTACAATAATACATGCTGACTACAATAATACCCGTTGACTTCAATAATACCCGCTGACTTCAATAATACATGCTGACTACAATAATACCCGCTGACTTCAATAATACAGGCTGACTACAATAATTCCCGCTGACTTCAACAATTCCCGCTGACTTCAATAACTCCTGCTGACTTCAATAACTCCTGCTGACTTCAATAATACCTGCTGACTTCAACAATATCCACTGACTTCAATAACTCCTGCTGACTTCAATAATACATGCTGTCTTCAATAATACCTGCTGACTTCAACAATTCCCGCTGACTACAATAATACCTGCTGACTTCAATAATACCCAATGACTACAATAATACCTGCTGACTGCAATAATACCTGCTGACTTCAATAATACCCACTGACTACGATAATACCTGCTGACTTCAATAATACCTGCTGACTACAATAATACCTGCTGACTACTATAATTCCCACTGACTGCAATAATACTTGCTGACTACAATAATACCTGCTGTCTTCAATAATACCCACTGACTTCATTAATACCCAATGACTTCAAAAATACCTGCTGACTTCAATAATACCCACTGACTTCAATAATACCTGCTGACTACAATAATACCCGCTGACTTCAATAATACCCACTGACTTCAATAATACCCACAGACTTTAATAATACGTGCTGACTACAATAATACATATTGACTACAATAATACCTGCTGACTTCAATAATACCTGCTGACTTCAATAATACCGGCTGACTTCAATAATACCTGCTGACATCAATATTACCTGCTGACTACAATAATACCCACTGACTTCAATAATACCTGCTGACTTCAATAATACCCACTGACTTCAATAATATTTGCTGACTACAATAATACCTGCTGACTTCAATAATACCCACTGACTTCAATAATACCCACTGACTTCAATAATACCCACTGACTTCAGTAATACCTGCTGACTTCAATAATACCTGCTGACTTCAATAATACCTGCTGACTTCAATAATACCCACTAACTTCAATAATACCTGCTGACTTCAATAATACCTGCTGACTTCAATAATACCTGCTGACTACAATAATACCTACTGACTTCAATAATACCAGCTGACTACAATAATACCTGCTTACTACAATAATACCTGCTGACTTCAATAATACCCACGGACTTCAATAATACCTGCTGACTACAATAATACCCACTGACTTTAATAATACCTGCGGACTACAATAATACCTGCGGACTACAATAATACCTGCTGACTTCAATAATACCTCGTGACTACAATAATACATGCTGATTTCAATAATACCTGCTGACTTCAATAATACCTGCTGACTTCAATAATACCTGCTGACTACAATAATACCTGCTGACTACAATAATACCTGCTGACTTCAATAATACCTGCTGACTTCAATAATACCTGCTGACTTCAATAATACCCGCTGACTACAATAATACATGCTGACTACAATACTACCTGCTGACTTCGATAACACCTGCTGACTACAATAATACATGGTGACTTCAATAATACCTGCTGACTTCAATAATACCTGCTGACTACAATAAAACATTCTGACTTCAATAATACCTGCTGGCTTCAATAATACCTGCTGACTACAATAATACATGCTGACTACAAAAATACCTGCTGACTTCAAAAATACCCGCTGACGTCAATAATCCCTGCTGACTTCAATAATACTTGCAGACTGCAATAATACCTGCTGACTACAATAACACATGCTGACTTCAATAATACCTGCTGACTTCAATAATACCTGCTGACTACAATAATACATGCTGACTACAATAATACCCGTTGACTTCAATAATACCCGCTGACTTCAATAATTCCCGCTGACTTCAATAATTCCCGCTGACTTCAATAATTCCCGCAGACTTCAATAATACCTGCTGACTTCAATAACTCCTGCTGACTTCAATAACTCCTGCTGACTTCGATAATACCTGCTGACTACAATAATACATGCTGACTTCAATAATACCTGCTGACTTCAATAATACATGCTGACTTCAATAATACCTGCTGACTTCAATAATACCTGCTGACTACAATAATACATTCTGACTTCAATAATACCTGCTGACTTCAATAATACCTGCTGACTTCAACAATACCCACTGACTTCAATAATTCCCGCTGATTTCAATAATACCTCCTGACTGATATAATACATGCAGACTGCAATAATACCTGCTGACTTCAATTATTCCCGCTGACTGCAATAATACCCACTGACTTCAATAATTCATCGCTGACTGCAATAATACCCACTGACTTCAATAATACTTGCTGACTACAATAATACCTGCTGACTACAATAATACCTGCTGACTACAATAATACCCACTGACTTCAATAATACCTGCTGACTTCAGTAATACCCACTGACTTCAATAATATCTGCTGACTACAATAATACCTGCTGACTACAATAATACCTGCTGACTTCAATAATACCCACTGACTTCATTAATACATGCTGACTTCAATAATACCCACTGACTTCAATAATACCCGCTGACTACAATAATACCTGCTGACTTCAATAATACCTGCTGACTTCAATAATACCCACTGACTTCAATAATACCCACTGACTTCAATAATATCTGCTGACTACAATATTACCTGCTGACTTCAATAATACCCACTGACTTCATTAATACCTGCTGACTTCAATAATACCCACTGACTTCAATAATACCCGCTGACTACAATAATACCTGCTGACTTCAAAAATACCCGCTGACGTCAATAATCCCTGCTGACTTCAATAATACTTGCAGACTGCAATAATACCTGCTGACTACAATAACACATGCTGACTTCAATAATACCTGCTGACTTCAATAATACCTGCTGACTACAATAATACATGCTGACTACAATAATACCCGTTGACTTCAATAATACCCGCTGACTTCAATAATACATGCTGACTACAATAATACCCGCTGACTTCAATAATACAGGCTGACTACAATAATTCCCGCTGACTTCAATAATTCCCGCTGACTTCAATAATTCCCGCTGACTTCAATAATACCTGCTGACTTCAATAACTCCTGCTGACTTCAATAATACCTGCTGACTTCAATAATATCTGCTGACTTCAATAATACCCACTTACTACAATAATACCTGCTGACTACTATAATACCCACTGACTGCAATAACACCCACTGATTGCAATAGTACCCACTGACTACAATAATACCTGCTGACTACAATAATACCCGCTGACTTCAATGGTACCCGCTGACTTCAATAATACCTGCTGATTTCAATAATACCCAAAGACTGCAATAATACTCGCAGACTACAATAATACCTGATGACTACAATAATAACTGCTGACTACTATAATACAAGCTGACTACAATAACACCCGCTGATTTCAATAATACGCACAGACTGCAATAATACTCGCTGACTACAATAATACCTGCTGACTTCAATAATACCTGCTGACTACAATAATACCCACTGACTACGTTAATACCTGCTGACGACAATAATACCTGTTGACTTCAATTATTCCTGCTGACTGCAATAATACCCACTGACTGCAATAATACCTCCTGACTTCAATAATACCCACTGACTTCAATAATATCTGCTGACTACAATAATACCTGCTGACTTCAATAATACCTGCTGACTTCAATAATACCTGCTGACAACAATATTACCTGCTGACTACAATAATACCCACTGACTTCAATAATACCTGCTGACTTCAATAATACCCACTGACTTCAATAATATCTGCTGACTACAATAATACCTGCTGACTTCAATAATACCCACTGACTTAAATAATACCCACTGACTTCAATAATACCTGCTGACTTCAATAATACCCACTAAGTTCAATAATACCTGCTGACTACAATAATACCTGCTGACTACAATAATACATGCTGACTACAATAATACCTGCTGACTAGAATAATACCTGCTGACTTCAATTATACCCACTGACGTCAATAATACCAGCTGACTACAATAATACCTGCTGACTTCAATAATACCCACTGACTTCAATAATACCTGCTGACTTCAATAATACCCACTGACTTCAAAAATACCTGCTGACTACAATAATACCTGCTGACTTCAATAATACCCACTGACTTCAATAATACCCACTGACTTCAATAATACCCACTGACTTCAATAATACCTGCTGACAACAATAATACCTGCTGACAACAATAATACCTGCTGACTACAATAATACATGCTGACTTTAATAATACCTGCTGACTACAATAATACCTGCTGACTACAATAATACCCACTGACTTCAATAATACCTGCTGACTTCAATAATACCCACTGACTTCAATAATATCTGCTGACTACAATAATACCTGCTGTCTTCAATAATACCCACTGACTTCATTAATACCCAATGACTTCAAAAATACCTGCTGACTTCAATAATACCCACTGACTTCAATAATACCTGCTGACTACAATAATACCCACTGACTTCAATAATACCCACTGACTTCAATAATACCCACAGACCTTAATAATACGTGCTGACTACAATAATACATATTGACTACAATAATACCTGCTGACTTCAATAATACCTGCTGACTTCAATAATACCTGCTGACATCAATATTACCTGCTGACTACAATAATACCCACTGACTTCAATAATACCTGCTGACTTCAATAATACCCACTGACTTCAATAATATTTGCTGACTACAATAATAACTGCTGACTTCAATAATACCCACTGACTTCAATAATACCCACTGACTTCAATAATACCCACTGACTTCAATAATACCCACTGACTTCAGTAATACCTGCTGACTTCAATAATACCTGCTGACTTTAATAATACCCACTAACTTCAATAATACCTGCTGACTTCAATAATACCTGCTGACTTCAATAATACCTGCTGACTACAATAATACCTACTGACTTCAATAATACCAGCTGACTACAATAATACCTGCTGACTACAATAATACCTGCTGACTTCAATAATACCCACGGACTTCAATAATACCTGCTGATTTCAATAATACCTGCTGACTTCAATAATACCTGCTGACTACAATAATACCTGCTGACTACAATAATACCTGCTGACTACAATAATACCTGCTGACTTCAATAATACCTGCTGACTTCAATAATACCCGCTGACTACAATAATACATGCTGACTACAATACTACCTGCTGACTTCGATAACACCTGCTGACTACAATAATACATGCTGACTTCAATAATACCTGCTGACTTCAATAATACCTGCTGACTACAATAAAACATTCTGACTTCAATAATACCTGCTGGCTTCAATAATACCTGCTGACTACAATAATACATGCTGACTACAATAATACCTGCTGACTTCAAAAATACCCGCTGACGTCAATAATCCCTGCTGACTTCAATAATACTTGCAGACTGCAATAATACCTGCTGACTACAATAACACATGCTGACTTCAATAATACCTGCTGACTTCAATAATACCTGCTGACTACAATAATACATGCTGACTACAATAATACCCGTTGACTTCAATAATACCCGCTGACTTCAATAATACATGCTGACTACAATAATACCCGCTGACTTCAATAATACAGGCACTACAATAATTCCCGCTGACTTCAATAATTCCCGCTGACTTCAATAATACCTGCTGACTTCAATAACTCCTGCTGACTTCAATAACTCCTGCTGACTTCGATAATACCTGCTGACTACAATAATACATGCTGACTTCAATAATACCTGCTGACTTCAATAATACATGCTGACTTCAATAATACATTCTGACTTCAATAATACCTGCTGACTTCAACAATACCTGCTGACTTCAACAATACCCACTGACTTCAATAATTCGCGCTGATTTCAATAATACCTCCTGACTGATATAATACATGCAGACTGCAATAATACCTGCTGACTTCAATAATTCCCGCTGACTGCAAAAATACCCACTGACTTCAATAATTCATCGCTGACTGCAATAATACGCACTGACTTCAATAATACTTGCTGACTACAATAATACCTGCTGACTACAATAATACCTGCTGACTACAATAATACCCACTGACTTCATTAATACATGCTGACTTCAATAATACCCACTGACTTCAATAATACCCGCTGACTACAATAATACCTGCTGACTTCAATAATACCTGCTGACTTCAATAATACCCACTGACTTCAATAATACCCACTGACTTCAATAATATCTGCTGACTACAATATTACCTGCTGACTTCAATAATACCCACTGACTTCATTAATACCTGCTGACTTCAATAATACCCACTGACTTCAATAATACCCGCTGACTACAATAATACCTGCTGACTTCAAAAATACCCGCTGACGTCAATAATCCCTGCTGACTTCAATAATACTTGCAGACTGCAATAATACCTGCTGACTACAATAACACATGCTGACTTCAATAATACCTGCTGACTTCAATAATACCTGCTGACTACAATAATACATGCTGACTACAATAATACATTCTGACTTCAATAATACCTGCTGACTTCAATAATACCTGCTGACTTCAATAATACCTGCTGACTTCAACAATACCCACTGACTTCAATAATTCCCGCTGATTTCAATAATACCTCCTGACTGATATAATACATGCAGACTGCAATAATACCTGCTGACTTCAATAATTCCCGCTGACTGCAATAATACCCACTGACTTCAATAATTCATCGCTGACTGCAATAATACCCACTGACTTCAATAATACTTGCTGACTACAATAATACCTGCTGACTACAATAATACCTGCTGACTACAATAATATCCACTGACTTCAATAATACCTGCTGACTTCCGTAATACCCACTGACTTCAATAATATCTGCTGACTACAATAATACCTGCTGACTTCAATAATACCCACTGACTTCATTAATACATGCTGACTTCAATAATACCCACTGACTTCAATAATACCCGCTGACTACAATAATACCTGCTGACTTCAATAATACCTGCTGACTTCAATAATACCCACTGACTTCAATAATACCCACTGACTTCAATAATATCTGCTGACTACAATATTACCTGCTGACTTCAATTATACCCACTGACTTCATTAATACCTGCTGACTTCAATAATACCCACTGACTTCAATAATACATGCTGACTACAATAATACCCGCTGACTTCAATAATACAGGCTGACTACAATAATTCCCGCTGACTTCAATAATTCCCGCTGACTTCAATAATACCTGCTGACTTCAATAACTCCTGCTGACTTCAATAATACCTGCTGACTTCAATAATATCTGCTGACTTCAATAATACCCACTTACTACAATAATACCTGCTGACTACTATAATACCCACTGACTGCAATAACACCCACTGATTGCAATAGTACCCACTGACTACAATAATACCTGCTGACTACAATGATACCCGCTGACTTCAATGGTACCCGCTGACTTCAATAATACCCGCTGATTTCAATAATACCCAAAGACTGCAATAATACTCGCAGACTACAATAATACCTGATGACTACAATAATAACTGCTGACTACTATAATACAAGCTGACTACAATAACACCCGCTGATTTCAATAATACGCACAGACTGCAATAATACTCGCTGACTACAATAATACCTGCTGACTTCAATAATACCTGCTGACTACAATAATACCCACTGACTACGTTAATACCTGCTGACGACAATAATACCTGTTGACTTCAATTATTCCTGCTGACTGCAATAATACCCACTGACTGCAATAATACCTCCTGACTTCAATAATACCCACTGACTTCAATAATATCTGCTGACTACAATAATACCTGCTGACTTCAATAATACCTGCTGACTTCAATAATACCTGCTGACAACAATACTACCTGCTGACTACAATAATACCCACTGACTTCAATAATACCCGCTGACTTCAATAATACCCACTGACTTCAATAATATCTGCTGACTACAATAATACCTGCTGACTTCAATAATACCCACTGACTTAAATAATACCCACTGACTTCAATAATACCTGCTGACTTCAATAATACCCACTAAGTTCAATAATACCTGCTGACTACAATAATACCTGCTGACTACAATAATACATGCTGACTACAATAATACCTGCTGACTACAATAATACCTGCTGACTAGAATAATACCTGCTGACTTCAATTATACCCACTGACGTCAATAATACCTGCTGACTTCAATAATACCCACTGACTTCAAAAATACCTGCTGACTACAATAATACCTGCTGACTACAATAATACCTGCTGACTTCAATAATACCCACTGACTTCAATAATACCCACTGACTTCAATAATACCTGCTGACTACAATAATACCTGCTGACTTTAATAATACCTGCTGACGACAATAATACCTGCTGACTACAATAATACATGCTGACTTTAATAATACCTGCTGACTACAATAATACCTGCTGACTACAATAATACCCACTGACTTCAATAATACCTGCTGACTTCAATAATACCCACTGACTTCAATAATATCTGCTGACTACAATAATACCTGCTGTCTTCAATAATACCCACTGACTTCATTAATACCCAATGACTTCAAAAATACCTGCTGACTTCAATAATACCCACTGACTTCAATAATACCTGCTGACTACAATAATACCCACTGACTTCAATAATACCCACTGACTTCAATAATACCCACTGACTTCAATAATACCCACAGACCTTAATAATACGTGCTGACTACAATAATACATATTGACTACAATAATACCTGCTGACTTCAATAATACCTGCTGACTTCAATAATACCTGCTGACATCAATATTACCTGCTGACTACAATAATACCCACTGACTTCAATAATACCTGCTGACTTCAATAATACCCACTGACTTCAATAATATTTGCTGACTAAAATAATACCTGCTGACTTCAATAATACCCACTGACTTCAATAATACCCACTGACTTCAATAATACCCACTGACTTCAGTAATACCTGCTGACTTCAATAATACCTGCTGACTTTAATAATACCCACTAACTTCAATAATACCTGCTGACTTCAATAATACCTGCTGACTACAATAATACCTACTGACTTCAATAATACCAGCTGACTACAATAATACCTGCTGACTACAATAATACCTGCTGACTTCAATAATACCCACGGACTTCAATAATACCTGCTGATTTCAATAATACCTGCTGACTTCAATAATACCTGCTGACTTCAATAATACCTGCTGACTACAATAATACCTGCTGACTACAATAATACCTGCTGACTTCAATAATACCTGCTGACTTCAATAATACCCGCTGACTACAATAATACATGCTGACTACAATACTACCTGCTGACTTCGATAACACCTGCTGACTACAATAATACATGCTGACTTCAATAATACCTGCTGACTTCAATAATACCTGCTGACTACAATAAAACATTCTGACTTCAATAATACCTGCTGGCTTCAATAATACCTGCTGACTACAATAATACATGCTGACTACAATAATACCTGCTGACTTCAAAAATACCCGCTGACGTCAATAATCCCTGCTGACTTCAATAATACTTGCAGACTGCAATAATACCTGCTGACTACAATAACACATGCTGACTTCAATAATACCTGCTGACTTCAATAATACCTGCTGACTACAATAATACATGCTGACTACAATAATACCCGTTGACTTCAATAATACCCGCTGACTTCAATAATACATGCTGACTACAATAATACCCGCTGACTTCAATAATACAGGCTGACTACAATAATTCCCGCTGACTTCAATAATTCCCGCTGACTTCAATAATACCTGCTGACTTCAATAACTCCTGCTGACTTCAATAACTCCTGCTGACTTCGATAATACCTGCTGACTACAATAATACATGCTGACTTCAATAATACCTGCTGACTTCAATAATACATGCTGACTTCAATAATACCTGCTGACTTCAATAATACCTGCTGACTACAATAATACATTCTGACTTCAATAATACCTGCTGACTTCAACAATACCTGCTGACTTCAACAATACCCACTGACTTCAATAATTCGCGCTGATTTCAATAATACCTCCTGACTGATATAATACATGCAGACTGCAATAATACCTGCTGACTTCAATAATTCCCGCTGACTGCAAAAATACCCACTGACTACAATAATTCATCGCTGACTGCAATAATACCCACTGACTTCAATAATACTTGCTGACTACAATAATACCTGCTGACTACAATAATACCTGCTGACTACAATAATACCCACTGACTTCAATAATACCTGCTGACTTCAGTAATACCCACTGACTTCAATAATATCTGCTGACTACAATAATACCTGCTGACTTCAATAATACCCACTGACTTCATTAATACATGCTGACTTCAATAATACCCACTGACTTCAATAATACCCGCTGACTACAATAATACCTGCTGACTTCAATAATACCTGCTGACTTCAATAATACCCACTGACTTCAATAATACCCACTGACTTCAATAATATCTGCTGACTACAATATTACCTGCTGACTTCAATAATACCCACTGACTTCATTAATACCTGCTGACTTCAATAATACCCACTGACTTCAATAATACCCGCTGACTACAATAATACCTGCTGACTTCAAAAATACCCGCTGACGTCAATAATCCCTGCTGACTTCAATAATACTTGCAGACTGCAATAATACCTGCTGACTACAATAACACATGCTGACTTCAATAATACCTGCTGACTTCAATAATACCTGCTGACTACAATAATACATGCTGACTACAATAATACCCGTTGACTTCAATAATACCCGCTGACTTCAATAATACATGCTGACTACAATAATACCCACTGACTTTAATAATACCTGCGGACTACAATAATACCTGCGGACTACAATAATACCTGCTGACTTCAATAATACCTCGTGACTACAATAATACATGCTGATTTCAATAATACCTGCTGACTTCAATAATACCTGCTGACTTCAATAATACCTGCTGACTACAATAATACCTGCTGACTACAATAATACCTGCTGACTTCAATAATACCTGCTGACTTCAATAATACCCGCTGACTACAATAATACATGCTGACTACAATACTACCTGCTGACTTCGATAACACCTGCTGACTACAATAATACATGCTGACTTCAATAATACCTGCTGACTTCAATAATACCTGCTGACTACAATAAAACACTCTGACTTCAATAATACCTGCTGGCTTCTATAATACCTGCTGACTACAATAATACATGCTGACTACAATAATACCTGCTGACTTCAACAATACCCACTGACTTCAATAATTCCCGCTGATTTCAATAATACCTCCTGACTGCTATAATACATGCTGACTGCAATAATACCTGCTGACTTCAATAATTCCCGCTGACTTCAATAATACCGGCTTACTTCAATAATGCCTGCTGACTTCAATAATGCCTGCTGACTTCTATAATACCGGCTGACTTCTATAATACATGCTCTCTTCAATAATACCCACTGACTTCAATAATACACGCTGATTTCAATAATGCCTGCTGACTACAATATTACATTCTGACTACAATAATTTCTGCTGACTTCAATAATACCCACTGACTTCAATAATACCTGCTGACTTCAATAATACCTGCTGACTACAATAATACATGCTGACTACAATAATACCTGCTGACTACAATAATACCTGCTGACTTCATTAATTCCCGCTGACGTCAATAATAACTGCTGTCTTCAATAATAAATGCTGACTACAATAGTACATGCTGACTACAATAATACGTGCTGACTACTATAATACCTGCTGACTTCAATAATGCCTGCTGACTTCAATAATACCTGCTGTCTACAATAATACATGCTGACTACAATAATACATGCTGACTACAATAATACCTCTGACTACAATAATACCTGCTGACTTCAATAATACCCGCGGACTACAATAATACATGCTGACTACAATACTACCTGCTGACTTCGATAATACCTGCTGACTACAATAATACATGCTGACTTCAATAATACCTGCTGACTTCAATAATACATGCTGACTTCAATAATACCTGCTGACTTCAATAATACCTGCTGACTACAATAATACATTCTGACTTCAATAATACCTGCTGGCTTCAATAATACCTGCTGACTACAATAATACCCGCGGACTTCAATAATTCCCGCTGACTTCAATAATACCTGCTGACTTCAATAACTCCTGCTGACTTCAGTAACTCCTGCTGACTTCAATAATACCTGCTGACTTCAACAATACCCACTGACTTCAATAATTCCCGCTGATTTCAATAATACCTCCTGACTGTTATAATACATGCAGACTGCAATAATACCTGCTGACTTCAATAATACCTGCTGACTACAATAATACATGCTGTCTACAATAATACCTGCTGACTTCAATAATTCCCGCTGACTGCAAAAATACCCACTGACTTCAATAATTCCCGCTGACTGCAATAATACCCACTGACTTCAATAATACTTGCTGACTACAATAATACCTGCTGACTACAATAATACCTGCTGACTACAATAATACCCACTGACTTCAATAATACCTGCTGACTTCAATAATACCCACTGACTTCAATAATATCTGCTGACTACAATAATACCTGCTGACTTCAATAATACCCGCTGACTTCATTAATACCTGCTGACTTCAATAATACCCACTGACTTCAATAATACCCGCTGACTACAATAATACCTGCTGACTTCAATAATACCTGCTGACTTCAATAATACCCACTGACTTCAATAATACCCACTGACTTCAATAATACCCACTGACTTTAATAATACGTGCTGACTACAATAATACATGCTGACTACAATAATACCTGCTGACTACAATAATACCTGCTGACTTCAATAATACCTGCTGACAACAATATTACCTGCTGACTACAATAATACCCACTGACTTCAATAACACCTGCTGACTACAATAATACCTCTGACTTCAATAATACCTGCTGGCTTCAATAATACCTGCTGACTACAATAATACATGCTGACTACAATAATACCTGCTGACTTCAAAAATACCCGCTGACGTCAATAATCCCTGCTGACTTCAATAATACTTGCAGACTGCAATAATACCTGCTGACTACAATAACACATGCTGACTTCAATAATACCTGCTGACTTCAATAATACCTGCTGACTACAATAATACATGCTGACTACAATAATACCCGTTGACGTCAATAATACCCGCTGACTTCAATAATACATGCTGACTACAATAATACCCGCTGACTTCAATAATACAGGCTGACTACAATAATTCCCGCTGACTTCAATAATTCCCGCTGACTTCAATAATACCTGCTGACTTCAATAACTCCTGCTGACTTCAATAACTCCTGCTGACTTCGATAATACCTGCTGACTACAATAATACATGCTGACTTCAATAATACCTGCTGACTTCAATAATACATGCTGACTTCAATAATACCTGCTGACTTCAATAATACCTGCTGACTACAATAATACATTCTGACTTCAATAATACCTGCTGACTTCAACAATACCTGCTGACTTCAACAATACCCACTGACTTCAATAATTCGCGCTGATTTCAATAATACCTCCTGACTGATATAATACATGCAGACTGCAATAATACCTGCTGACTTCAATAATTCCCGCTGACTGCAAAAATACCCACTGACTACAATAATTCATCGCTGACTGCAATAATACCCACTGACTTCAATAATACTTGCTGACTACAATAATACCTGCTGACTACAATAATACCTGCTGACTACAATAATACCTGCTGACTACAATAATACCCACTGACTTCAATAATACCTGCTGACTTCAGTAATACCCACTGACTACAATAATACCTGCTGACTACAATAATACCTGCTGACTTCAATAATACCCACTGACTTCATTAATACATGCTGACTTCAATAATACCCACTGACTTCAATAATACCCGCTGACTACAATAATACCTGCTGACTTCAATAATACCTGCTGACTTCAATAATACCCACTGACTTCAATAATACCCACTGACTTCAATAATATCTGCTGACTACAATATTACCTGCTGACTTCAATAATACCCACTGACTTCATTAATACCTGCTGACTTCAATAATACCCACTGACTTCAATAATACCCGCTGACTACAATAATACCTGCTGACTTCAAAAATACCCGCTGACGTCAATAATCCCTGCTGACTTCAATAATACTTGCAGACTGCAATAATACCTGCTGACTACAATAACACATGCTGACTTCAATAATACCTGCTGACTTCAATAATACCTGCTGACTACAATAATACATGCTGACTACAATAATACCCGTTGACTTCAATAATACCCGCTGACTTCAATAATACATGCTGACTACAATAATACCCACTGACTTTAATAATACCTGCGGACTACAATAATACCTGCGGACTACAATAATACCTGCTGACTTCAATAATACCTCGTGACTACAATAATACATGCTGATTTCAATAATACCTGCTGACTTCAATAATACCTGCTGACTTCAATAATACCTGCTGACTACAATAATACCTGCTGACTTCAATAATACCTGCTGACTTCAACAATACCCACTGACTTCAATAATTCCCGCTGATTTCAATAATACCTCCTGACTGCTATAATACATGCTGACTGCAATAATACCTGCTGACTTCAATAATTCCCACTGACTTAGATAATACCTGCTGACTTCAATAATGCCTGCTGACTTCAATAATGCCTGCTGACTTCAATAATACGTGCTGACTACAATAATACATGCTGACTACAATAATACCTGCTGACTTCATTAATTCCCGCTGACTTCAATAATAACTGCTGTCTTCAATAATACATGCTGACTACAATAGTACATGCTGACTACAATAATATGTGCTGACTACTATAATACCTGCTGACTTCAATAATACCTGCTGACTTCAATGATACCTGCTGACTTCAATGATACCTGCTGACTTCAATAATACCTGCTGACTTCAATAATACCTGCTGACTACAATAATACCTGCGGACTACAATAATACCTGCGGACTACAATAATACCTGCTGACTTCAATAATACCTCGTGACTACAATAATACATGCTGATTTCAATAATACCTGCTGACTTCAATAATACCTGCTGACTTCAATAATACCTGCTGACTACAATAATACCTGCTGACTTCAATAATACCTGCTGACTTCAACAATACCCACTGACTTCAATAATTCCCGCTGATTTCAATAATACCTCCTGACTGCTATAATACATGCTGACTGCAATAATACCTGCTGACTTCAATAATTCCCACTGACTTAGATAATACCTGCTGACTTCAATAATGCCTGCTGACTTCAATAATGCCTGCTGACTTCAATAATACGTGCTGACTACAATAATACATGCTGACTACAATAATACCTGCTGACTTCATTAATTCCCGCTGACTTCAATAATAACTGCTGTCTTCAATAATACATGCTGACTACAATAGTACATGCTGACTACAATAATATGTGCTGACTACTATAATACCTGCTGACTTCAATAATACCTGCTGACTTCAATGATACCTGCTGACTTCAATGATACCTGCTGACTTCAATAATACCTGCTGACTTCAATAATACCTGCTGACTACAATAATACCTCTGACTACAATAATACCTGCTGACTTCAATAATACCCGCGGAGTACAATAATACATGCTGACTACAATACTACCTGCTGACTACAATACTACCTGCTGACTTCAATAATACCTGCTGACTACAATAATACATGCTGACTTCAATAATACCTGCTGACTTCAATAATACATGCTGACTTCAATAATACCTGCTGACTTCAATAATACCTGCTGACTACAATAATACATTCTGACTTCAATAATACCTGCTGGCTTCAATAATACCTGCTGACTACAATAATACATGCTGTCTACAATAATACCCGCTGACTTCAATTATACCCACTGACGTCAAAAATCCCTGCTGACTTCAATCATACTTCAGACTGCAATAATACCTGCTGACTACAATAACACATGCTGACTTCAATAATTCCCGCTGACTTCAATAATACCCACTGACTTCAATAATACCTGCTGACTTCAATAATACCTGCTGACTTCAATAATACCTGCTGACTTCAATGATACCTTCCTCCTTCAATAATTCCCGCTGACTTCAATAATACCTGATGACTTCAATAACACCTGCTGTCTTCAATAATACCTGTTGGCTTCAATTATACCTGCTGACTTCAATAATACCTGCTGTCTTCAATAATACCTGCTGACTTCAATAATACCTGCTGACTTCAATAATACCTGCTGTCTTCAATAATACCTGCTGACTTCAATAATACATGCTGTCTTCAATAATACCTGCTGACTTCAATAATACCTGCTGACTTCAATAATTCCCACTGACTACAATAATACCTGCTGACTTCAATAATACCTGCTGACTTCAACAATTCCCGCTGACTACAATAATACCTGCTGACTTCAATAATACCCAATGACTACAATAATACCTGCTGACTGCAATAATACCTGCTGACTTCAATAATACCCACTGACTACAATAATACCTGCTAACTTCAATAATACCCACTGACTACAATAATACCTGCTGACTACTATAATACCCACTGACTGCAATAATACCTGCTGACTACAATAATACATGCTGACTTCAATAATACCCACTGACTGCAATAATACCTGCTGACTGCAATAATACCTGCTGACTGCAATAATACCTGCTGTCTGCAATAATACCTGCTGACTTCAATAATATCTGCTGACTTCAATAATATCTGCTGACTTCAATAATACCCACTGACTGCAATAATCACCACTGACTGCAATAATCACCACTGACTGCAATAACACCCTCTGATTGCAATAGTACCCACTGACTACAATAATACCTGCTGACTACAATAATACCTGCTTATTGCAATAATACCTGCTGACTTCAATAATACCTGCTGACTTCAATAATACCTGCTGACTTCAATAATATCTGCTGACTTCAATAATACCCACTGACTACAATAATACCCACTGACTGCAATAACACCCTCTGATTGCAATAGTACCCAGTGACCACAATAATACGTGTTGACTACAATAATACCCGCTGCCTTCAATAGTACCCACTGATCACAATAATACCCGCTGATTTCAATAATACCCACAGACTGCAATAATACTCGTTGACTACAATAATACCTGATGACGACAATAATAACTGCTGAGTACAATAATACCCACTGCCTGCAAGAACACCCACTGATTGCAATAGTACCCACTGACTCCAGTAATACCTGCTGACTACAATAATACGTGCTGACTTCAATAATATCTGCTGACTTCAATAATACCCACTTACTACAATAATACCTGCTGACTACTATAATACCCACTGATTGCAATAACACCCACTGATTGCAATAGTACCCACTGACTACAATAATACCTGCTGACTACAATAATACCCGCTGACTTCAATGGTACCCGCTGACTTCAATAATACCCGCTGATTTCAATAATACCCAAAGACTGCAATAATACTCGCAGACTACAATAATACCTGATGACTACAATAATAACTGCTGACTACTATAATACAAGCTGACTACAATAACACCCGCTGATTTCAATAATACGCACAGACTGCAATAATACTCGCTGACTACAATAATACCTGCTGACTTCAATTATTCCTGCTGACTTCAATAATACCCGCTGACTTCATTAATACCTGCTGACTTCAATAATACCCACTGACTTCAATAATACCCGCTGACTACAATAATACCTGCTGACTTCAATAATACCTGCTGACTTCAATAATACCCACTGACTTCAATAATACCCACTGACTTCAATAATACCCACTGACTTTAATAATACGTGCTGACTACAATAATACATGCTGACTACAATAATACCTGCTGACTACAATAATACCTGCTGACTTCAATAATACCTGCTGACAACAATATTACCTGCTGACTACAATAATACCTCTGACTTCAATAATACCTGCTGGCTTCAATAATACCTGCTGACTACAATAATACATGCTGACTACAATAATACCTGCTGACTTCAAAAATACCCGCTGACGTCAATAATCCCTGCTGACTTCAATAATACTTGCAGACTGCAATAATACCTGCTGACTACAATAACACATGCTGACTTCAATAATACCTGCTGACTTCAATAATACCTGCTGACTACAATAATACATGCTGACTACAATAATACCCGTTGACGTCAATAATACCCGCTGACTTCAATAATACATGCTGACTACAATAATACCCGCTGACTTCAATAATACAGGCTGACTACAATAATTCCCGCTGACTTCAATAATTCCCGCTGACTTCAATAATACCTGCTGACTTCAATAACTCCTGCTGACTTCAATAACTCCTGCTGACTTCGATAATACCTGCTGACTACAATAATACATGCTGACTTCAATAATACCTGCTGACTTCAATAATACATGCTGACTTCAATAATACCTGCTGACTTCAATAATACCTGCTGACTACAATAATACATTCTGACTTCAATAATACCTGCTGACTTCAACAATACCTGCTGACTTCAACAATACCCACTGACTTCAATAATTCGCGCTGATTTCAATAATACCTCCTGACTGATATAATACATGCAGACTGCAATAATACCTGCTGACTTCAATAATTCCCGCTGACTGCAAAAATACCCACTGACTACAATAATTCATCGCTGACTGCAATAATACCCACTGACTTCAATAATACTTGCTGACTACAATAATACCTGCTGACTACAATAATACCTGCTGACTACAATAATACCTGCTGACTACAATAATACCCACTGACTTCAATAATACCTGCTGACTTCAGTAATACCCACTGACTACAATAATACCTGCTGACTACAATAATACCTGCTGACTTCAATAATACCCACTGACTTCATTAATACATGCTGACTTCAATAATACCCACTGACTTCAATAATACCCGCTGACTACAATAATACCTGCTGACTTCAATAATACCTGCTGACTTCAATAATACCCACTGACTTCAATAATACCCACTGACTTCAATAATATCTGCTGACTACAATATTACCTGCTGACTTCAATAATACCCACTGACTTCATTAATACCTGCTGACTTCAATAATACCCACTGACTTCAATAATACCCGCTGACTACAATAATACCTGCTGACTTCAAAAATACCCGCTGACGTCAATAATCCCTGCTGACTTCAATAATACTTGCAGACTGCAATAATACCTGCTGACTACAATAACACATGCTGACTTCAATAATACCTGCTGACTTCAATAATACCTGCTGACTACAATAATACATGCTGACTACAATAATACCCGTTGACTTCAATAATACCCGCTGACTTCAATAATACATGCTGACTACAATAATACCCACTGACTTTAATAATACCTGCGGACTACAATAATACCTGCGGACTACAATAATACCTGCTGACTTCAATAATACCTCGTGACTACAATAATACATGCTGATTTCAATAATACCTGCTGACTTCAATAATACCTGCTGACTTCAATAATACCTGCTGACTACAATAATACCTGCTGACTTCAATAATACCTGCTGACTTCAACAATACCCACTGACTTCAATAATTCCCGCTGATTTCAATAATACCTCCTGACTGCTATAATACATGCTGACTGCAATAATACCTGCTGACTTCAATAATTCCCACTGACTTAGATAATACCTGCTGACTTCAATAATGCCTGCTGACTTCAATAATGCCTGCTGACTTCAATAATACGTGCTGACTACAATAATACATGCTGACTACAATAATACCTGCTGACTTCATTAATTCCCGCTGACTTCAATAATAACTGCTGTCTTCAATAATACATGCTGACTACAATAGTACATGCTGACTACAATAATATGTGCTGACTACTATAATACCTGCTGACTTCAATAATACCTGCTGACTTCAATGATACCTGCTGACTTCAATGATACCTGCTGACTTCAATAATACCTGCTGACTTCAATAATACCTGCTGACTACAATAATACCTCTGACTACAATAATACCTGCTGACTTCAATAATACCCGCGGAGTACAATAATACATGCTGACTACAATACTACCTGCTGACTACAATACTACCTGCTGACTTCAATAATACCTGCTGACTACAATAATACATGCTGACTTCAATAATACCTGCTGACTTCAATAATACATGCTGACTTCAATAATACCTGCTGACTTCAATAATACCTGCTGACTACAATAATACATTCTGACTTCAATAATACCTGCTGGCTTCAATAATACCTGCTGACTACAATAATACATGCTGTCTACAATAATACCCGCTGACTTCAATTATACCCACTGACGTCAAAAATCCCTGCTGACTTCAATCATACTTCAGACTGCAATAATACCTGCTGACTACAATAACACATGCTGACTTCAATAATTCCCGCTGACTTCAATAATACCCACTGACTTCAATAATACCTGCTGACTTCAATAATACCTGCTGACTTCAATAATACCTGCTGACTTCAATGATACCTTCCTCCTTCAATAATTCCCGCTGACTTCAATAATACCTGATGACTTCAATAACACCTGCTGTCTTCAATAATACCTGTTGGCTTCAATTATACCTGCTGACTTCAATAATACCTGCTGTCTTCAATAATACCTGCTGACTTCAATAATACCTGCTGACTTCAATAATACCTGCTGTCTTCAATAATACCTGCTGACTTCAATAATACATGCTGTCTTCAATAATACCTGCTGACTTCAATAATACCTGCTGACTTCAATAATTCCCACTGACTACAATAATACCTGCTGACTTCAATAATACCTGCTGACTTCAACAATTCCCGCTGACTACAATAATACCTGCTGACTTCAATAATACCCAATGACTACAATAATACCTGCTGACTGCAATAATACCTGCTGACTTCAATAATACCCACTGACTACAATAATACCTGCTAACTTCAATAATACCCACTGACTACAATAATACCTGCTGACTACTATAATACCCACTGACTGCAATAATACCTGCTGACTACAATAATACATGCTGACTTCAATAATACCCACTGACTGCAATAATACCTGCTGACTGCAATAATACCTGCTGACTGCAATAATACCTGCTGTCTGCAATAATACCTGCTGACTTCAATAATATCTGCTGACTTCAATAATATCTGCTGACTTCAATAATACCCACTGACTGCAATAATCACCACTGACTGCAATAATCACCACTGACTGCAATAACACCCTCTGATTGCAATAGTACCCACTGACTACAATAATACCTGCTGACTACAATAATACCTGCTTATTGCAATAATACCTGCTGACTTCAATAATACCTGCTGACTTCAATAATACCTGCTGACTTCAATAATATCTGCTGACTTCAATAATACCCACTGACTACAATAATACCCACTGACTGCAATAACACCCTCTGATTGCAATAGTACCCAGTGACCACAATAATACGTGTTGACTACAATAATACCCGCTGCCTTCAATAGTACCCACTGATCACAATAATACCCGCTGATTTCAATAATACCCACAGACTGCAATAATACTCGTTGACTACAATAATACCTGATGACGACAATAATAACTGCTGAGTACAATAATACCCACTGCCTGCAAGAACACCCACTGATTGCAATAGTACCCACTGACTCCAGTAATACCTGCTGACTACAATAATACGTGCTGACTTCAATAATATCTGCTGACTTCAATAATACCCACTTACTACAATAATACCTGCTGACTACTATAATACCCACTGATTGCAATAACACCCACTGATTGCAATAGTACCCACTGACTACAATAATACCTGCTGACTACAATAATACCCGCTGACTTCAATGGTACCCGCTGACTTCAATAATACCCGCTGATTTCAATAATACCCAAAGACTGCAATAATACTCGCAGACTACAATAATACCTGATGACTACAATAATAACTGCTGACTACTATAATACAAGCTGACTACAATAACACCCGCTGATTTCAATAATACGCACAGACTGCAATAATACTCGCTGACTACAATAATACCTGCTGACTTCAATTATTCCTGCTGACTGCAATAATACCCACTGACTGCAATAATACCTCCTGACTTCAATAATACCCGCTGACTACAAAAATATCTGCTGACTTCATTAATACCCACTGACTTCAATAATACCTGCTGACTTCAATAATACGTGCTGACTTCAATAATACCCACAGACTTCAATAATACCCACTGACTTCAATAATACCCACTGACTTCAATAATACCTGCTGACTACAATAATACCTGCTGACTTCAATAATACCCGCTGACTTCAATAATACCTGCTGACTTCAATAATACCCACTGACTTCAATAATACCGGCTGCCTTCAATAATACCCAATGACTTCAATAATACCTGCTGACTTCAATAATACCCACTCACTTCAATAATACCTGCTGACTTCAATAATAACCACTGACTTCAATAATACCCTCTCACTTCAATAATACCTGCTGACTTCAATAATACCCACTGACTTCAAAAATACCTGCTGACTACAATAATACCTGCTGACTTCAATAATACCCACTGACTTCAATAATACCTGCTGACTTCAATAATACCGACTGACTTGAATAACATCTGCTGACTACAATAATACCTGCTGAATTCAATAATACCCACTGACCTCATTAATACCCACTGACTTCAATAATACCTGCTGACTTCAATAATACCTGCTGACTTCAATAATACCCACTGACTTCAATAATACCAACTGACTTTAATAATACGTGTTTACTACAATAATACATGCTGACTACAATAATACCTGCTGACTTTAATAATACCTGCTGACAACAATATTACCTGCTGACTACAATAATACCCACTGACTTCAATAATACCCACTGACTTCAATAATATCTGCTGACTACAATAATACCTGCTGACTTCAATAATACCCACTGACATCAATAATTCCCACTGACTTCAATAATACCTGCTGACTTCAATAATACCCACTAACTTCAATAATACATGCTGACTTCAATAATACCTGCTGACTTCAATAATACCTGCTGACTACAATAATACCTGCTGACTACAATAATACATGCTGACTTCAATAATACCTGCTGACTACAATAATACCTGCTGACTACAATAATACCTGTTGACTTCAATTATAGCCACGGACTTCAATAATACCAGCTGACTACAATAATACCTGCTGACTTCAATAATACCCACTGACTTCAATAATAACTGCTGACTACAATAATACCCACTGACTTTAATAATACCTGCGGACTACAATAATACCTGCGGACTACAATAATACCTGCTGACTTCAATAATACCTCCTGACTACAATAATACATGCTGACTACTATAATATCTGCTGACTTCAATAATACCTGCCGTCTACAATAATACATGCTGACTACAATAATTCCTGCTGACTACAATAATTCCTGCTGACTACAATAATACCTGCTGACTTCAATAATACCTGCTGACTTCAATAATACCTGCTGACTTCAATAGTACATGCTGACTTCAATAATACATGCTGACTTCAATAATACATGCTGACTTCAATTATACCCACTGACTTCAATAATACCTGCTGACTTCAATAATACCCACTGACTTCAATAATACCCGCTGACTTCAATAATACCTGCTGACTTCAATAATACCCACTAACTTCAATAATACCCACTAACTTCAATAATACCTGCTGACTTCAATAATTCCCGCTGACTGCAAAAATACCCACTGACTTCAATAATTCCCGCTGACTGCAATAATACCCGTTGACTTCAATAATACCTGCTTACTACAATAATACATGCTGACTACAATAATACCCGCTGACTTCAATAATACCCGCTGACGTCAATAATCCCTGCTAACTTCAATAATACTTGCAGACTGCAATAATACCTGCTGACTACAATAACACATGCTGACTTCAATAATACCTGCTGACTTCAATAATACCTGCTGACTACAATAATAAATGCTGACTATAATAATACCCGTTGACTTCAATAATACCCGCTGACTTCAATAATACAGGCTGACTACAATAATACCCGCTGACTTCAATAATTCCCGCTGACTTCAATAATACCTGCTGTCTTCAATAACTCCAGCTGACTTCAATAATACCTGCTGAATTCAACAATACCCACTGACTTCAATAATTCCCGCTGATTTCAATAATACCTCCTGACTGTTATAATACATGATGACTGCAATAATACCTGCTGACTTCAATAATACCTGCTGACTTCAATATTACATGCTGTCTACAATAATACCTGCTGACTTCAATAATTCCCGCTGACTGCAATAATACCCACTGACTTCAATAATTCCCGCTGACTGCAATAACACCCGCTGACTTCAAGAATACCCACTGACTTCAATAATACCTGCTGACTTCAATAATACCTGCTGACTACAATAATACATGCTGACTACAATAATACCTGCTGACTTCATTAATTCCCGCTGACGTCAATAATAACTGCTGTCTTCAATAATAAATGCTGTCTACAATAATACATGCTGACTACAATAATACCTCTGACTACAATAATACCTGCTGACTTCAATAATACCTGCTGACTTCAATAATACCCGCGGACTGCAAAAATACATGCTGACTACAATACTACCTGCTGACTTCGATAATACCTGCTGACTACAATAATACATGCTGACTTCAATAATACCTGCTGACTTCAATAATACATGCTGACTTCAATAATACCTGCTGACTTCAATAATACCTGCTGACTACAATAATACATTCTGACTTCAATAATACCTGCTGGCTTCAATAATACCTGCTGACTACAATAATACCCGCTGACTTCAATAATTCCCGCTGACTTCAATAATACCTGCTGACTTCAATAACTCCTGCTGACTTCAGTAACTCCTGCTGACTTCAATAATTCCTGCTGACTTCAACAATACCCACTGACTTCAATAATTCCCGCTGATTTCAATAATACCTCCTGACTGCTATAATACATGCAGACTGCAATAATACCTGCTGACTTCAATAATACCTGCTGACTACAATAATACATGCTGTCTACAATAATACCTGCTGACTTCAATAATTCCCGCTGACTGCAATAATACCCACTGACTTCAATAATACTTGCTGACTACAATAATACCTGCTGACTACAATAATACCTGCTGACTACAATAATACCTGCTGACTTCAATAATACCTGCTGACTTCAATAATACCCACTGACTTCAATAATATCTGCTGACTACAATAATACCTGCTGACTTCAATAATACCCACTGACTTCATTAATACCTGCTGACTTCAATAATACCCACTGACTTCAATAATACCCGCTGACTACAATAATACCTGCTGACTTCAATAATACCTGCTGACTTCAATAATACCCACTGACTTCAATAATACCCACTGACTTCAATAATATCTGCTGACTACAATAATACCTGCTGACTTCAATAATACCCACTGACTTCATTAATACCTGCTGACTTCAATAATACCCACTGACTTCAATAATACCCGCTGACTACAATAATACCTGCTGACTTCAAAAATACCCACTGACGTCAATAATCCCTGCTGACTTCAATAATACTTGCAGACTGCAATAATACCTGCTGACTACAATAACACATGCTGACTTCAATAATACCTGCTGACTTCAATAATACCTGCTGACTACAAAAATACATGCTGACTACAATAATACCCGCTGACTTCAATAATACAGGCTGACTACAATAATTCCCGCTGACTTCAATAATTCCCGCTGACTTCAATAATACCTGCTGACTTCAATAACTCCTGCTGACTTCAATAACTCCTGCTGACTTCAATAATACCTGCTGACTTCAATAATTCCCGCTGATTTCAATAATACCTCCTGACTGCTATAATACATGCTGACTGCAATAATACCTGCTGACTTCAATAATTCCCGCTGACTTCAATAATACCGGCTGACTTCAATAATGCCTGCTGACTTCTATAATACCGGCTGACTTCTATAATACATGCTCTCTTCAATAATACCCACTGACTTCAATAATACACGCTGATTTCAATAATGCCTGCTGACTACAATATTACATTCTGACTACAATAATTTCTGCTGACTTCAATAATACCCACTGACTTCAATAATACCTGCTGACTTCAATAATACCTGCTGACTACAATAATACATGCTGACTACAATAATACCTGCTGACTTCATTAATTCCCGCTGACGTCAATAATAACTGCTGTCTTCAATAATAAATGCTGACTACAATAGTACATGCTGATTACAATAATACGTGCTGACTACTATAATACCTGCTGACTTCAATAATGCCTGCTGACTTCAATAATACCTGCTGTCTACAATAATACATGCCGACTACAATAATACATGCTGACTACAATAATACCTCTGACTACAATAATACCTGCTGACTTCAATAATACCTGCTGACTTCAATAATACCCGCGGACTACAATAATACATGCTGACTACAATACTACCTGCTGACTTCGATAATACCTGCTGACTAAAATAATACACGCTGACTTCAATAATACCTGCTGACTTCAATAATACATGCTGACTTCAATAATACCTGCTGACTTCAATAATACCTGCTGACTACAATAATACATTCTGACTTCAATAATACCTGCTGGCTTCAATAATACCTGCTGACTACAATAATACCCGCTGACTTCAATAATTCCTGCTGACTTCAATAATACCTGCTGACTTCAATAACTCCTGCTGACTTCAATAACTCCTGCTGACTTCAGTGACTCCTGCTGACTTCAGTGACTCCTGCTGACTTCAATAATACCTGCTGACATCAACAATACCCACTGACTTCAATAATTCCCGCTGATTTCAATAATACCACCTGACTGCTATAATACATGCAGACTGCAATAATACCTGCTGACTTCAATAATACCTGCTGACTACAATAATACCTGCTGACTTCAATAATTCCCGCTGACTGCAAAAATACCCACTGACTTCAATAATTCCCGCTGACTGCAATAATACCCACTGACTTCAATAATACTTGCTGACTACAATAATACCTGCTGACTACAATAATACCCACTGACTTCAATAATACCTGCTGACTTCAATAATACCCTCTGACTTCAATAATATCTGCTGACTACAATAATACCTGCTGACATCAATAATACCTGCTGACTTCATTAATACCTGCTGACTTCATTAATACCTGCTGACTTCAATAATACCCACTGACTTCAATAATACCCGCTGACTACAATAATACCTGCTGACTTCAATAATACCTGCTGACTTCAATAATACCCACTGACTTCAATAATACCCACTGACTTCAATAATACCCACTGACTTCAATAATACCCACTGACTTCAATAATACCCACTGACTTTAATAATACGTGCTGACTACAATAATACATGCTGACTACAATAATAACTGCTGACTACAATAATACCTGCTGACTTTAATAATACCTGCTGACAACAATATTACCTGCTGACTACAATAATACCCACTGACTTCAATAATACCTGCTGACTTCAATAATACCCACTGACTTCAATAATATCTGCTGACTACAATAATACCTGCTGACTTCAATAATACCCACTGACTTAAATAATACCCACTGACTTCAATAATACCTGCTGACTTCAATAATACCCACTGACTTCAATAATATCTGCTGACTACAATAATACCTGCTGACTTCAATAATACCCACTGACTTAAATAATACCCACTGACTTAAATAATACCCACTGACTACAATAATACCTGCTGACTTTAATAATACCTGCTGACTTTAATAATACCTGCTGACGACAATAATACCTGCTGACTACAATAACACCTGCTGACTTTAATAATACCTGCTGACTACAATAATACCTGCTGACTACAATAATACCCACTGACTTCAATAATACCTGCTGACTTCAATAATACCCACTGACTTCAATAATATCTGCTGACTACAATAATACCTGCTGACTTCAATAATAATCACTGACTTCATTAATACCCAATGACTTCAATAATACCTGCTGACTTCAATAATACCCACTGACTTCAATAATACCTGCTGACTACAATAATACCCACTAATTTCAATAATACCTGCTGACTACAATAATACCCACTGACTTTAACAATACGTGCTGACTACAATAATACATACTGACTACAATAATACTTGCTGACTACAATAATACCTGCTGACTGCAATAATACCTGCTGACTACAATAATACCTGCTGACTTTAATAATACCTGCTGACAACAATATTACCTGCTGACTACAATAATACCCACTGACTTCAATAATACCTGCTGACTTCAATAATACCCACTGACTTCAATAATATTTGCTGACTACAATAATACCTGCTGACTTCAATAATACCCACTGACTTAAATAATACCCACTGACTTCAATAATACCTGCTGACTTCAATAATACCCACTAACTTCAATAATACCTGCTGACTTCAATAATACCTGCTGACTACAATAATACATGCTGACTACAATAATACCTGCTGACTACAATAATACCCACTGACTACAATAATACCTGCTGACTACAATAATACCTGCTGACTTCAATAATACCCACTGACTTCAATAATACCTGCTGACTATAATAATACCCACAGACTTTAATAATACCTGCGGACTACAATAATACCTGCGGACTACAATAATACCTGCGGACTACAATAATACCTGCGGACTACAATAATACCCACTGACTTCAATAATACCTGCTGACTTCAATAATACCTGCTGACTTCAATAATACCCACTGACTTCAATAATATCTGCTGACTACAATAATACCTGCTGACTTCAATAATAATCACTGACTTCATTAATACCCAATGACTTCAATAATACCTGCTGACTTCAATAATACCCACTGACTTCAATAATACCTGCTGACTACAATAATACCCACTAATTTCAATAATACCAGCTGACTACAATAATACCCACTGACTTTAACAATACGTGCTGACTACAATAATACATACTGACTACAATAATACTTGCTGACTACAATAATACCTGCTGACTACAATAATACCTGCTGACTACAATAATACCTGCTGACTACAATAATACCTGCTGACTGCAATAATACCTGCTGACTTTAATAATACCTGCTGACAACAATATTACCTGCTGACTACAATAATACCCACTGACTTCAATAATACCTGCTGACTTCAATAATACCCACTGACTTCAATAATATTTGCTGACTACAATAATACCTGCTGACTTTAATAATACCCACTGACTTAAATAATACCCACTGACTTCAATAATACCTGCTGACTTCAATAATACCCACTAACTTCAATAATACCCACTAACTTCAATAATACCTGCTGACTTCAATAATACCTGCTGACTACAATAATACCTGCTGACTACAATAATACATGCTGACTACAATAATACCTGCTGACTACAATAATACCCACTGACTTCAATAATACCAGCTGACTACAATAATACCTGCTGACTTCAATAATACCCACTGACTTCAATAATACCTGCTGACTATAATAATACCCACAGACTTTAATAATACCTGCGGACTACAATAATACCTGCGGACTACAATAATACCTGCGGACTACAATAATACCTGCTGACTTCAATAATACCTCGTGACTACAATAATACATGCTGACTACTATAATACCTGCTGACTTCAATAATACCTGCTGGCTTCAATAATACATGCTGACTACAACAATACCCGCTGACTTCAAAAATACCCGCTGACTTCAAAAATACCCGCTGACTTCAAAAATACCCGCTGACGTCAATAATCCTTGCTGACTTCAATAATACTTGCAGACTGCAATAATACCTGCTGACTACAATAACACATGCTGAGTTCAATAATACCTGCTGACTTCAATAATACCTGCTGACTACAATAATACATGCTGACTACAATAATACCCGTTGACTTCAATAATACCCGCTGACTTCAATATCTCCTGCTGACTTCAATAATACCTGCTGACTTCAACAATACCCACTGACTTCAATAATTCCCGCTGATTTCAATAATACCTCCTGACTGCTATAATACATGCTGACTGCAATAATACCTGCTGACTTCAATAATACCTGCTGACTACAATAATACATGCTGTCTACAATAATACCTGCTGTCTTCAATAATTCCCGCTGACTGCAAAAATACCCACTGACTTCAATAATTCCCGCTGACTGCAATAATACCCACTGAATTCAATAATATATGCTGACTACAATAATACCTGCTGACTTCAATAATTCCCGCTGACTTCAATAATACCCACTGACTTCAATAATACCTGCTGACTTCAATAATGCCTGCTGACTTCAATAATGCCTGCTGACTTCAATAATACCTGCTGACTTCAATAATACCTGCTGACTTCAATGATACCTTCCTCCTTCAATAATTCCCGCTGACTTCAATAATACCTGCTAACTGCAATAATAACTGCTGTCTTCAATAATACCTGCTGACTTCAATAATTCCCGCTGACTTCAATAATACCTGATGACTTCAATAATACCTGCTGGCTTCAATAATACCTGCTGGCTTCAATTATACCTGCTGACTTCAATAATACCTGCTGACTTCAATAATACCTGCTGACTTCAATAATACCTGCTGACTTCAATAATACCTGCTGTCTTCAATAATACCTGCTGACTTCAATAATACATGCTGTCTTCAATAATACCTGCTGACTTCAATAATACCTGCTGTCTTCAATAATACCTGCTGACTGCAATAATACCTGCTGACTTCAATTATACCCACTGACTACAATAATACCTGCTGACTTCAATAATACCTGCTGACTTCAACAATTCCCGCTGACTACAATAATACCTGCTGACTTCAATAATACCCAATGACTACAATAATACCTGCTGACTACAATAATACCCACTGACTTCAATAATACCTGCTGACTTCAATAATACCCACTGACTTCAATAATATCTGCTGACTACAATAATACCTGCTGACTTCAATAATACCCACTGACTTCATTAATACCCAATGACTTCAATAATACCTGCTGACTTCAATAATACCCACTGACTTCAATAATACCTGCTGACTGCAATAATACCTGCTGACTTCAATAATACCTGCTGACTTCAATAATACCCACTGACTACAATGATACCTGCTGACTTCAATAATACCTGCTGACTTCAACAATTCCCGCTGACTACAATAATACCTGCTGACTTCAATAATACCCAATGTCTGCAATAATACCTGCTGACTGCAATAATACCTGCTGACTTCAATAATACCCACTGACTACAATAATACCTGCTGACTTCAATAATACCTGCTGACT
Source organism: Carcharodon carcharias (assembly GCF_017639515.1). Lineage (NCBI taxonomy): Eukaryota > Metazoa > Chordata > Chondrichthyes > Lamniformes > Lamnidae > Carcharodon > Carcharodon carcharias. The sequence continues at coordinate 12,762,383 of NC_054481.1, read as the reverse complement.
TCAATAATACCTGCTGACTACTATAATTCCCACTGACTACAATAATACCTGCTGACTACTATAATACCCACTGACTGCAATAATACCTGCTGACTACAATAATACATGCTGACTTCAATAATACCCACTGACTACAATAATACCTGCTGACTGCAATAATACCTGCTGACTGCAATAATACCTGCTGACTGCAATAATATCTGCTGACTTCAATAATACCCACTGACTACAATAATCACCACTGACTGCAATAATCACCACTGACTGCAATAACACCCTCTGATGGCAATAGTACCCACTGACTACAATAATACCTGCTGACTTCAATAATACCTGCTGACTTCAATAATACCTGCTGACTTCAATAATACCTGCTGACTTCAATAATATCTGCTGACTTCAATAATATCTGCTGACTTCAATAATACCCACTGACTGCAATAACACCCTCTGATTGCAATAGTACCCAGTGACCACAATAATACCTGCTGACTACAATAATACCCGCTGCCTTCAATTGTACCCACTGATCACAATAATACCCGCTGATTTCAATAATACCCACAGACTGCAATAATACTCGTTGACTACAATAATACCTGATGACGACAATAATAACTGCTGAGTACAATAATACCCACTGCCTGCAAGAACACCCACTGATTGCAATAGTACCCACTGACTCCAGTAATACCTGCTGACTACAATAATACGTGCTGACTTCAATAATATCTGCTGACTTCAATAATACCCACTGACTACAATAATACCTGCTGACTACTATAATACCCACTGACTGCAATAACACCCACTGATTGCAATAGTACCCACTGACTACAATAATACCTGCTGACTACAATAATACCTGCTGACTACAATAATACATGCTGACTACAATAATACCTGCTGACTTCAATAATACCTGCTGACTTCAACAATACCTGCTGACTTCAACAATACCTGCTGACTTCAACAATACCTGCTGACTTCAATAATACCCGCGGACTACAATAATACATGCTGACTTCGATAATACCTGCTGACTTCAATAATACCTGCTGACTTCAATAATACCTGCTGACTTCAATAATACATGCTGACTTCAATAATACCTGCTGACTTCAATAATACCTGCTGACTACAATAATACATGCTGACTACAATAATACCCGCTGAGTTCAATAATACCCGCTGACTTCAAAAATACATGCTGACTACAATAATACCCGCTGACTTCAATAATACAGGCTGACTACAATAATACCCGCTGACTTCAATAATTCCCGCTGACTTCAATAATACCTGCTGACTTCAATAATACCTGCTGACTTCAATAACTCCTGCTGACTTCAATAATACCTGCTGACTTCAACAATACCCACTGACTTCAATAATTCCCGCTGATTTCAATAATACCTCCTGACTGCTATAATACATGCTGACTGCAATAATACCTGCTGACTTCAATAATACCTGCTGACTACAATAATACATGCTGACTACAATAATACATGCTGTCTACAATAATACCTGCTGACTTCAATAATTCCCACTGACTTCAATAATTCCCGCTGACTTCAATAATTCCCACTGACTTCAATAATACATGCTGACTACAATAATACCTGCTGACTACAATAATACCTGCTGACTTCAATAATTCCCGCTGACTTCAATAATACCCACTGACTTCAATAATACCTGCTGACTTCAATAATACCTGCTGACTTCAATAATTCCCGATGACTTCAATAATACCCACTGACTTCAATAATTCCCGCTGACTTCAATAATACCCTCTGACTTCAATAATACCTGCTGACTTCAATAATACTTGCTGACTTCAATGATACCTTCCTCCTTCAATAATTCCCGCTGACTTCAATAATACCTGCTGACTGCAATAATAACTGCTGTCTTCAATAATACCTGCTGACTTCAATAATTCCCGCTGACTTCAATAATACCTGATGACTTCAATATTACCTGCTGTCTTCAATAATACCTGCTGGCTTCAATTATACCTGCTGACTTCAATAATACCTGCTGTCTTCAATAATACCTGCTGACTTCAATAATACATGCTGTCTTCAAGAATACCTGATGACTACAATAATACCTGCTGACTACAATAATACCCACTGACTACAATAATACCTGCTGACTACAATAATACCTGCTGACTGCAATAATACCTGCTGACTTCAATACTACCCACTGACTACAATAATACCTGCTGACTTCAATAATACCTGCTGACTTCAACAATTCCCGCTGACTGCAATAATACCTGCTGACTTCAATAATACCCACTGACTACAATAATACCTGCTGACTTCAATAATACCTGCTGACTACAATAATACCTGCTGACTACTATATTTCCCACTGACTGCAATAATACTTGCTGACTACAATAATACCTGCTGACTTCAGTAATATCTGCTAACTTCAATAATACCAACTGACTACAATAATACCTGCTGACTACTATAATACCCACTGACTGCAATAATACCTGCTGACTACAATAATACATGCTGACTTCAATAATACAGACTGACTACAATAATACCTGCTGACTGCAATAATACCTGCTGACTGCAATAATACCTGCTGACTACTATAATACCCACTGACTGCAATAATACCTGCTGACTACAGTAATACATGCTGACTTCAATAATACACACTGACTACAATAATACCTGCTGACTGCAATAATACCTGCTGACTGCAATAATACCTGCTGACTGCAATAATATCTGCTGACTTCAATAATATCTGCTGACTTCAATAATACCCGCTGACTACAATAATAACCACTGACTGCAATAACACCCTCTGATTGCAATAGTACCCACTGACTACAATAATACCTGCTGACTACAATAATACCTGCTTACTGCAATAATACCTGCTGACTTCAATAATACCTGCTGACTTCAATAATATCTGCTGACTTCAATAATACCCACTGACTACAATAATACCCACTGACTGCAATAACACCCTCTGATTGCAATAGTACCCAGTGACCACAATAATACCTGCTGACTACAATAATACCCGCTGCCTTCAATAGTACCCACTGATCACAATAATACCCGCTGATTTCAATAATAACCACAGACTGCAATAATACTCGTTGACTACAATAATACCTGATGACTACAATAATAACTGCTGACTACAATAATACCCACTGCCTGCAAGAACACCCACTGATTGCAATAGTACCCACTGACTCCAGTAATACCTGCTGACTACAATAATACGTGCTGACCTCAATAATATCTGCTGACTTCAATAATACCCACTGACTACAATAATACCTGCTGACTACTATAATACCCACTGACTGCAATAACACCCACTGATTGCAATAGTACCCACTGACTACAATAATACCTGCTGACTACAATAATACCTGTTGACTTCAATTATACCCACTGACTTCAATAATAACTGCTGACTACAATAATACCCACTGACTTCAATAATATGTGCTGACTACAATAATACCTGCTGACTTCAATAATACCCACTGACATCAATAATACCCACTGACTTCAATAATACCTGCTGACTTCAATAATACCTGCTGACTTCAATAATACCCACTAACTTCAATAATACATGCTGACTTCAATAATACCTGCTGACTACAATAATACATGCTGACTACAATAATACCTGCTGTCTACAATAATACCTGCTGACTTCAATTATACCCACTGACTTCAATAATATCAGCTGACTACAATAATACCTGCTGACTTCAATAATACCCGCTGACTTCAATAATACCCACTGACTTCAATAATACCTGCTGACTACAATAATACCCACTGACTTTAATAATACCTGCGGACTACAATAATACCTGCTGACTTCAATAATACCTCCTGACTACAATAATACATGCTGACTACTATAATACCTGCTGACTACTATAATACCTGCTGACTTCAATTATACCTGCTGACTTCAATAATACCTGCTGTCTACAATAATACATGCTGACTACAATAATTCCTGCTCACTACAATAATACCTGCTGACTTCAATAGTACCCGCGGACTACAATAATACATGCTGACTACAATACTACCTGCTGACTTCGATAATAGCTGCTGACTACAATAATACATGCTGACTTCAATAATACCTGCTGACTTCAATAATACATGCTGACTTCAATAATACCCACTGACTTCAATTATACCCACTGACTTCAATTATACCCACTGACTTCAATAATACCTGCTGACTTCAATAATACCCACTAACTTCAATAATACCTGCTGACTTCAATAATTCCCGTTGACTTCAATAATACCTGCTGACTCAATAATACCTGCTGACTTCTATAATACCGGCTGACTTCAATAATACATGCTCTCTTCAATAATACCCACTGACTTCAATAATACCCGCTGATTTCAATAATACCTGCTGACTACAATATTACATTCTGACTACAATAATTTCTGCTGACTTCAATAATACCCACTGACTTCAATAATACCTGCTGACTTCAATAATACCTGCTGACTACAATAATACATGGCGACTACAATAATACCTGCGGACTTCATTAATTCCCGCTGATGTCAATAACTGCTGTCTTCAATAATAAATGCTGACTGCAATAATACATGCTGACTACAATAATACCTGCTGACTACAATAATACCTGCTGACTACAATAATACCTGCTGACTTCAATAATACCTGCTGACTTCAATAATACCTGCTGACTTCAATAATACTCGCGGACTACAATAATACCTGCTGACTACAATAATACATGCTGACTTCAATAATACCTGCTGACTTCAATAATACCTGCTGACTACAATAATACATTCTGACTTCAATAATACCTGCTGACTTCAATAATACATGCTGACTTCAATTATACCCACTGACTTCAATTATACCCACTGACTTCAATTATACCCACTGACTTCAATAATACCTGCTGACTTCAATAATACCCACTAACTTCAATAATACCTGCTGACTTCAATAATTCCCGTTGACTTCAATAATACCTGCTGACTCAATAATACCTGCTGACTTCTATAATACCGGCTGACTTCAATAATACATGCTCTCTTCAATAATACCCACTGACTTCAATAATACCCGCTGATTTCAATAATACCTGCTGACTACAATATTACATTCTGACTACAATAATTTCTGCTGACTTCAATAATACCCACTGACTTCAATAATACCTGCTGACTTCAATAATACCTGCTGACTACAATAATACATGGCGACTACAATAATACCTGCGGACTTCATTAATTCCCGCTGACGTCAATAATAACTGCTGTCTTCAATAATAAATGCTGACTACAATAATACATGCTGACTACAATAATACGTGCTGTCTACAATAATACCTGCTGACTACAATAATACCTGCTGACTACAATAATACCTGCTGACTTCAATAATACTCGCGGACTACAATAATACCTGCTGACTACAATACTACATGCTGACTTCGAAAATACCTGCTGACTACAATAATACATGCTGACTTCAATAATACCTGCTGAATTCAATAATACATGCTGACTTCAATAATACCTGCTGACTTCAATAATACCTGCTGACTACAATAGTACATTCTGACTTCAATAATACCTGCTGACTTCAATAATACATGCTGACTACAATAATACCCGCTGACTTCAATAATACCCGCTGACGTCAATAATCCCTGCTGACTTCAATAATCCCTGCTGACTGCAATAATACCTGCTGACTACAATAACACATGCTGACTTCAATAATACCTGCTGACTTCAATAATACCTGCTGACTACAATAATACATGCTGACTACAATAATACCCGTCGACTTCAATAATAGCCGCTGACTTCAATAATACCCGCTGACTACAATAATACCCGCTGACTTCAATAATACAGGCTGACTACAATAATACCCGCTGACTTCAATAATTCCCGCTGACTTCAATAATACCTGCTGACTTTAATAACTCCTGCTGACTTCAATAATACCTGCTGACTTCAACAATAACCACTGACTTCAATAATTCCCGCTGATTTCAATAATACCTCCTGACTGCTATAATACATGCTGACTGCAATAATACCTGCTGACTTCAATAATACCTGCTGACTACAATAATACATGCTGTTTGCAATAATACCTGCTGACTTCAATAAATCCCGCTGACTGCAAAAATACCCACTGACTTCAATAATTCCCGCTGACTGCAATAATACCCGCTGACTTCATATAATACCTGCTGACTTCAATAATACCTGCTGACTACAATAATACATGCTGACTACAATAATACCCGCTGACTTCAATAATACCCGCTGACGTCAATAATCCCAGCTGACTTCAATAATACTTGCAGACTGCAATAATACCTGCTGACTACAATAACACATGCTGACTTCAATAATACCAGCTGACTTCAATAATACCTGCGGACTACAATAATAAATGCTGACTATAATGATAACCGTTGACTTCACTAATACCCGGTGACATCAATAATACATGCTGACTTCAATAATACCTGCTGACTTCAATAATACAGGCTGACTACAATAATTCCCGCTGACTTCAATAATTCCCGCTGACTTCAATAATACCTGCTGACTTCAATAACACCTGCTGACTTCAATAATACCTGCTGATTTCAACAATACCCACTGACTTCAATAATTCCCGCTGATTTCAATAAAACCTCCTGACTGCTATATTACATGCTGACTGCAATAATACCTGCTGACTTCAATAATACCTGCTGACTAAAATAATACATGCTGTCTACAATAATACCTGCTGACTTCAATAATTCCCGCTGACTGCAATAATACCCACTGACTTCAATAATTCCCGCTGACTGCAATAACACCCGCTGACTTCAATAATACATGCTGACTACAATAATACCTGCTGACTTCAATAATTCCCGCTGACTTCAATAATACCCACTGACTTCAATAATACCCACTGACTTCAATAATACCTGCTGACTTCAATAATACCTGCTGACTTCAATAATTTCCGCTGACTTCAATAATACCCTCTGACTTCAATAATACCTGCTGACTTCAATAATACCTGCTGACTGCAATAATATCTGCTGACTTCAATAATATCTGCTGACTTCAATAATACCCGCTGACTACAATAATAACCACTGACTGCAATAACACCCTCTGATTGCAATAGTACCCACTGACTACAATAATACCTGCTGACTACAATAATACCTGCTTACTGCAATAATACCTGCTGACTTCAATAATACCTGCTGACTTCAATAATACCTGCTGACTTCAATAATATCTGCTGACTTCAATAATACCCACTGACTACAATAATACCCACTGACTGCAATAACACCCTCTGATTGCAATAGTACCCAGTGACCACAATAATACCTGCTGACTACAATAATACCCGCTGCCTTCAATAGTACCCACTGATCACAATAATACCCGCTGATTTCAATAATAACCACAGACTGCAATAATACTCGTTGACTACAATAATACCTGATGACTACAATAATAACTGCTGACTACAATAATACCCACTGCCTGCAAGAACACCCACTGATTGCAATAGTACCCACTGACTCTAGTAATACCTGCTGACTACAATAATACGTGCTGACCTCAATAATATCTGCTGACTTCAATAATACCCACTGACTACAATAATACCTGCTGACTACTATAATACCCACTGACTGCAATAACACCCACTGATTGCAATAGTACCCACTGACTACAATAATACCTGCTGACTACAATAATACCTGTTGACTTCAATTATACCCACTGACTTCAATAATAACTGCTGACTACAATAATACCCACTGACTTCAATAATATGTGCTGACTACAATAATACCTGCTGACTTCAATAATACCCACTGACATCAATAATACCCACTGACTTCAATAATACCCACTGACTTCAATAATACCTGCTGACTTCAATAATACCTGCTGACTTCAATAATACCCACTAACTTCAATAATACATGCTGACTTCAATAATACCTGCTGACTACAATAATACATGCTGACTACAATAATACCTGCTGTCTACAATAATACCTGCTGTCTACAATAATACCCACTGACGTCAATAATACCAGCTGACTACAATAATACCTGCTGACTTCAATAATACCCGCTGACTTCAATAATACCCACTGACTTCAATAATACCTGCTGACTACAATAATACCCACTGACTTTAATAATACCTGCGGACTACAATAATACCTGCGGACTACAATAATACCTGCTGACTTCAATAATACCTCCTGACTACAATAATACATGCTGACTACTATAATACCTGCTGACTTCAATTATACCTGCTGACTTCAATAATACCTGCTGTCTACAATAATACATGCTGACTACAATAATTCCTGCTCACTACAATAATACCTGCTGACTTCAATAGTACCCGCGGACAACAATAATACATGCTGACTACAATACTACCTGCTGACTTCGATAATAGCTGCTGACTACAATAATACATGCTGACTTCAATAATACCTGCTGACTTCAATAATACCTGCTGACTTCAATAATACCCACTAACTTCAATAATACCTGCTGACTTCAATAATTCCCGTTGACTTCAATAATACCTGCTGACTCAATAATACCTGCTGACTTCTATAATACCGGCTGACTTCAATAATACATGCTCTCTTCAATAATACCCACTGACTTCAATAATACCCGCTGATTTCAATAATACCTGCTGACTACAATATTACATTCTGACTACAATAATTTCTGCTGACTTCAATAATACCCACTGACTTCAATAATACCTGCTGACTTCAATAATACCTGCTGACTACAATAATACATGGCGACTACAATAATACCTGCGGACTTCATTAATTCCCGCTGACGTCAATAATAACTGCTGTCTTCAATAATAAATGCTGACTACAATAATACATGCTGACTACAATAATACGTGCTGTCTATAATAATACCTGCTGACTACAATAATACCTGCTGACTTCAATAATACCTGCTGACTTCAACAATACTCGCGGACTACAATAATACCTGCTGACTACAATACTACATGCTGACTTCGAAAATACCTGCTGACTACAATAATACATGCTGACTTCAATAATACCTGCTGAATTCAATAATACATGCTGACTTCAATAATACCTGCTGACTTCAATAATACCTGCTGACTACAATAATACATTCTGACTTCAATAATACCTGCTGACTTCAATAATACATGCTGACTTCAATAATACCCACTGACTTCAATTATACCCACTGACTTCAATAATACCTGCTGACTTCAATAATACCCACTAACATCAATAATACCTGCTGACTTCAATAATTCCCGTTGACTTCAATAATACCTGCTGACTCAATAATACCTGCTGACTTCTATAATACCGGCTGACTTCAATAATACATGCTCTCTTCAATAATACCCACTGACTTCAATAATACCCGCTGATTTCAATAATACCTGCTGACTACAATATTACATTCTGACTACAATAATTTCTGCTGACTTCAATAATACCCACTGACTTCAATAATACCTGCTGACTTCAATAATACCTGCTGACTACAATAATACATGGCGACTACAATAATACCTGCGGACTTCATTAATTCCCGCTGACGTCAATAATAACTGCTGTCTTCAATAATAAATGCTGACTACAATAATACCTGCTGACTACAATAATACCTGCTGACTACAATAATACCTGCTGACTTCAATAATACCTGCTGACTTCAATAATACTCGCGGACTACAATAATACCTGCTGACTACAATACTACATGCTGACTTCGAAAATACCTGCTGACTACAATAATACATGCTGACTTCAATAATACCTGCTGAATTCAATAATACATGCTGACTTCAATAATACCTGCTGACTTCAATAATACCTGCTGACTACAATAATACATTCTGACTTCAATAATACCTGCTGACTTCAATAATACATGCTGACTACAATAATACCCGCTGACTTCAATAATACCCGCTGACGTCAATAATCCCTGCTGACGTCAATAATCCCTGCTGACTGCAATAATACCTGCTGACTACAATAACACATGCTGACTTCAATAATACCTGCTGACTTCAATAATACCTGCTGACTACAATAATACATGCTGACTACAATAATACCCGTCGACTTCAATAATAGCCGCTGACTTCAATAATAGCCGCTGACTTCAATAATACCCGCTGACTTCAATAATACAGGCTGACTACAATAATACCCGCTGACTTCAATAATTCCCGCTGACTTCAATAATACCTGCTGACTTTAATAACTCCTGCTGACTTCAATAATACCTGCTGACTTCAACAATACCCACTGACTTCAATAATTCCCGCTGATTTCAATAATACCTCCTGACTGCTATAATACATGCTGACTGCAATAATACCGGCTGACTTCAATAATACCTGCTGACTACAATAATACATGCTGTTTGCAATAATACCTGCTGACTTCAATAAATCCCGCTGACTGCAAAAATACCCACTGACTTCAATAATTCCCGCTGACTGCAATAATACCCGCCTACTTCATATAATACCTGCTGACTTCAATAATACCTGCTGACTACAATAATACATGCTGACTACAATAATACCCGCTGACTTCAATAATACCCGCTGACGTCAATAATCCCAGCTGACTTCAATAATACTTGCAGACTGCAATAATACCTGCTGACTACAATAACACATGCTGACTTCAATAATACCAGCTGACTTCAATAATACCTGCGGACTACAATAATAAATGCTAACTATAATGATAACCGTTGACTTCACTAATACCCGCTGACATCAATAATACATGCTGACTTCAATAATACCTGCTGACTTCAATAATACAGGCTGACTACAATAATTCCCGCTGACTTCAATAATTCCCGCTGACTTCAATAATACCTGCTGACTTCAATAACACCTGCTAACTTCAATAATACCTGCTGATTTCAACAATACCCACTGACTTCAATAATTCCCGCTGATTTCAATAATACCTCCTGACTGCTATATTACATGCTGACTGCAATAATACCTGCTGACTTCAATAATACCTGCTGACTAAAATAATACATGCTGTCTACAATAATACCTGCTGACTTCAATAATTCCCGCTGACTGCAATAATACCCACTGACTTCAATAATTCCCGCTGACTGCAATAACACCCGCTGACTTCAATAATACATGCTGACTACAATAATACCTGCTGACTTCAATAATTCCCGCTGACTTCAATAATACCCACTGACTTCAATAATACCCACTGACTTCAATAATACCTGCTGACTTCAATAATACCTGCTGACTTCAATAATACCTGCTGACTTCAATAATAACTGCTGACTTCAATAATTCCCGCTGACTTCAATAATACCCTCTGACTTCAATAATACCTGCTGACTTCAATAATACTTGCTGTCTTCAATGATACCTTCCTCCTTCAATAATTCCCGCTGACTTCAATAATACCTGCTGACTTCAATAATTCCCGCTGACTTCAATAATACCTGATGACTTCAATAATACCTGCTGTCTTCAATAATACTTGCTGCCTTCAATAATACCTGCTGACTTCAATAATACCTGCTGACTTCAATAATACCTTCTGCCTTCAATAATACCTGCCGACTTCAAGAATACATGCTGTGTTCAATAATACCTGCTGACTTCAATAATACCTGCTGACTACAATAATACCTGCTGACTTCAATAATACCCACTGAATACAATAATACCTGCTGACTACAATAATACCTGCTGACTGCAATAATACCTGCTGACTGCAATAATTCCTGCTGACTTCAATAATACCCAATGACTGCAATAATACCTGCTGACTGCAATAATACCTGCTGACTTCAATAATGCCCACTGACTACAATAATACCTGCTGAGTTCAATAATACCTGCTGACTACAATAATACCTGCTGACTACTATAATTCCCACTGACTGCAATCATACTTGCTGACTACAATAATACGTGCTGACTTCAATAATATCTGCTAACTTCAATAATACCACTGACTACAATAATACCTGCTGACTACTATAATACCCACTGACTGCAATAATACCTGCTGACTACAATAATACATGCTGACTTCAATAATACCACTGACTGCAATAATACCCACTGACTACAATAATACCTGCTGACTGCAATAATTCCTGCTGACTGCAATAATACCTGCTGACTTCAATAATATCTGCTGACTTCAATAATACCCACTGACTACAATAATAACCACTGACTGCAATAACACCCTCTGATTGCAATAGTACCCACTGACTACAATAATACCTGCTGACTGCAATAATACCTGCTTACTGCAATAATACCTGCTGACTTCAATAATACCTGCTGACTTCAATAATACCTGCTTACTGCAATAATACCTGCTGACTTCAATAATACCTCCTGACTTCAATAATATCTGCTGACTTCAATAATACCCGCTGACTACAATAATACCCACTGACTGCAATAACACCCTCTGATTGCAATAGTACCCAGTGACCACAATAATACCTGCTGACTACAATAATACCCGCTGCCTTCAATAGTACTCGCTGATTACAATAATACCTGCTGATTTCAATAATACCCACAGACTGCAATAATACTTGTTGACTACAATAATACCTGATGACTACAATAATAACTGCAGACTACGATAATTCCCGCTGACGACAATAATACCTGCTGACTACAATAATACCCACTGACTGCAATAACACCCACTGATTGCAATAGTACCCACTGATTGCAATAATACCTGCTGACTACAATAATACCCGCTGACTTCAATGATACCCGCTGACTACAATAATACCCGCTGATTTCGATAATACGCACAGATTGCAATAATACTCGCTGACCACAATAATACCTGCTGACTTCAATAATACCTGCTGACTACAATAATACCCACTGACTACATTAATACCTGCTGACTACATTAATACCTGTTGACTTCAATAATTCCTGCTGACTGCAATAATACCCCCTGACTGCAATAATACCTCCTGACTTCAATAATACCCGCTGACAACAAAAATATCTGCTGACTTCAATAATACCCACTGACTTCAATAATACCCACTGACTTCAATAATACCTGCTGACTTCAATAATACCCACAGACTTCAATAATACCCACTGACTTCAATAATACCCACTGACTTCAATATTACCCACTGACTTCAATATTACCCACTGACTTCAATAATACTGCTGACTACAATAATACCTACTGACTTCAATAATACCCACTGACTTCAATAATATCTGCTGACTTCAGTAATACCCACTGACTTCAATAATACCTGCTGACTTCAATAATACCCAAATACTTCAATAATAACTGCTGACTTCAATAATACCCAATCACTTCAATAATACCTGCTGACTTCAATAATACCCAATGACTTCAATAATACCTGCTGACTTCAATAATACCCACTCACTTCAATAATACCTGCTGACTTCAATAATACCCACTAACTTCAAAAATACCTGCTGACTACAATAATACCTGCTGACTTCAATAATACCCACTGACTTCAATAATACCTGCTGACTACAATAATACCCGCTGACTTCAATAATACAGGCTGAATACAATAATACCCGCTGACTTCAATAATTCCCGCTGACTTCAATAATACCTGCTGACTTCAATAACTCCTGCTGACTTCAATAACTCCTGCTGACTTCAATAATACCTGCTGACTTCAACAATACCCACTGACTTCAATAATTCCCGCTGATTTCAATAATACCTCCTGACTGCTATAATACTTGCTGACTGCAATAATACCTGCTGAGTTCAATAATTCCAGCTGACTTCAATAATACCTGCTGACTTCAATAATGCCTGCTGACTTCAATAATACCGGCTGACTTCAATAATACATGCTCTCTTCAATAATACCCACTGACTTCAATAATACCAGCTGATTTCAATAATGCCTGCTGACTACAATATTACATTCTGACTACAATAATTTCTGCTGACTTCAATAAAACCCACTGACTTCAATAATACCTGCTGACTTCAATAATACCTGCTGACTACAATAATACATGCTGACTACAATAATACCTGCTGACTTCATTAATTCCCGCTGACGTCAATAATAACTGCTGTCTTCAATAATAAATGCTGACTACAATAATACATGCTGACTTCAATAATACCTGCTGACTTCAATAATACCTGCTGACTTCAATAATTCCTGCTGTCTACAATAATACCTGCTGACTACAATAATACCTGCTGACTACAATAATACCTCCTGACTTCAATAATACCCGCGGACTACAATAATACATGCTGACTACAATACTACCTGCTGACTTCGATAATACCTGCTGACTACAATAATACATGCTGACTTCAATAATACCTGCTGACTTCAATTTTACCTGCTGACTTCAATTTTACCTGCTGACTTCAATAATACCTGCTGACTACAATAATACATTCTGACTTCAATAATACCTACTGGCTTCAATAATACCTGCTGACTACAATAATACATGCTGTCTATAATAATACCCGCTGACTTCAATAATACCCGCTGACGTCAAAAATCCCTGCTGAGTTCAATAATACTTGTAGACTGCAATAATACCTGCTGACTACAATAACACATGCTGACTTCAATAATACCTGCTGACTTCAATAATACCTGCTGACTACAATAATACATGCTGACTACAATAATACCCGTTGACTTCAATAATACCCGCTGACTTCAAAAATACATGCTGACTACAATAATACCCGCTGACTTCAATAATACAGGCTCACTACAATAATACCCGCTGACTTCAATAATTCCCGCTGACTTCAATAACTCCTGCTGACTTCAAGAATACCTGCTGACTTCAACAATACCCACTGACTTCAATAATTCCCGCTGATTTCAATAATACCTCCTGACTGCTATAATACATGCTGACTGCAATAATACCTGCTGACTTCAATAATACCTGCTGACAACAATAATACATGCTGTCTACAATAATACCTGCTGACTTCAATAATTCCCGCTGACTGCAAAAATACCCACTGACTTCAATAATTCCCGCTGACTGCAATAATACCCACTGACTTCAATAATACATGCTGACTACAATAATACCTGCTGACTTCAATAATTCCCGCTGACTTCAATAATACCCACTGACTTCAATAATACCTGCTGACTTCAATAATACCTGCTGACTTCAATAATTCCCGCTGACTTCAATAATACCCACTGACTTCAATAATACCCACTGACTTCAATAATTCCCGCTGACTTCAATAATACCCTCTGACTTCAATAATACCTGCTGACTTCAATAATACTTGCTGACTTCAATGATACCTTCCTCCTTCAATAATTCCCGCTGACTTCAATAGTACCTGCTGACTGCAATAATAACTGCTGTCTTCAATAATACATGCTGACTTCCATAATTCCCGCTGACTTCAATAATACCTGATGACTTCAATAATACCTGCTGTCTTCAATAATACCTGCTGGCTTCAATTATACCTGCTGACTTCAATAATACCTGCTGTCTTCAATAATACCTGATGACTTCAATAATACCTGCTGACTACAATAATACCTGCTGACTTAAATAATACCCACTGACTACAATAATACCTGCTGACTACAATAATACCTGCTGACTGCAATCATACCTGCTGACTTCAATAATACCCACTGACTACAATAATACCTGCTGACTTCAATAATACCTGCTGACTTCAACAATTCCCGCTGACTGCAATAATACCTGCTGACTTCAATAATACCCACTGACTACAATAATACCTGCTGACTTCAATAATACATGCTCTCTTCAATAATACCCACTGACTTCAAAAATACCCGCTGACGTCAATAATCCCTGCTGACTTCAATAATACTTGCAGACTGCAATAATACCTGCTGACTACAATAACACATGCTGACTTCAATAATACCCGTTGACTTCAATAATACATGCTGACTACAATAATACCCGCTGACTTCAATAATACAGGCTGACTACAATAATACACACTGACTTCAATAATTCCCGCTGACTTCAATAATACCTGCTGACTTCAATAACTCCTGCTGACTTCAATAATACCTGCTGACTTCAACAATACCCACTGACTTCAATAATTCCCGCTGATTTCAATAATACCTCCTGACTGCTATAATACTTGCTGACTGAAATAATACCTGCTGACTTCAATAATTCCCGCTGACTTCAATAATACCTGCTGACTTCAATAATGCCTGCTGACTTCAATAATACCGGCTGACTTCAATAATACATGCTCTCTTCAATAATGCCCACTGACTTCAATAATACCAGCTGATTTCAATAATGCCTGCTGACTACAATATTACATTCTGACTACAATAATTTCTGCTGACTTCAATAATACCCACTGACTTCAATAATACCTGCTGACTTCAATAATACCTGCTGACTACAATAATACATGCTGACTACAATAATACCTGCTGACTTCATTAATTCCCGCTGACGTCAATAATAACTGATGTCTTCAATAATAAATGCTGACTACAATAATACATGCTGACTACAATAATACGTGCTGACTCCTATAACACCTGCTGACTTCAATAATACTTGCTGACTTCAATGATACCTTCCTCCTTCAATAATTCCCGCTGACTTCAGTAATACCTGCTGACTGCAATAATAACTGCTGTCTTCAATAATACATGCTGACTTCCATAATTCCCGCTGACTTCAATAATACCTGATGACTTCAATAATACCTGCTGTCTTCAATAATACCTGCTGTCTTCAATAATACCTGCTGGCTTCAATTATACCTGCTGACATCAATAATACCTGCTGTCTTCTATAATACCTGCTGACTTCAATAATACATGCTGTCTTCAATAATACCTGATGACTTCAATAATACCTGCTGACTTCAATAATACATTCTGAGTTCAATAATACCTACTGGCTTCAATAATACCTGCTGACTACAATAATACATGCTGTCTATAATAATTCCCGCTGACTTCAATAATAACTGCTGACTTCAATAATACCCACTGATTACAATAATACCTGCTGACTTCAATAATACCTGCTGACTTCAACAATTCCCGCTGACTGCAATAATACCTGCTGACTGCAATAATACCTGCTGACTTCAATAATACCTGCTGACTACAATAATACCTGCTGACTTCAACAATACCTGCTGACTACAATAATACCTGCTGACTACTATAATTCCCACTGACTGCAATAATACTTGCTGACTACAATAATACCTGCTAACTTCAAGAATATCTGCTAACTTCAATAATACCCACTGACTACAATAATACCTGCTGACTACTATAATACCCACTGACTGCAATAATACCTGCTGACTACAATAATACATGCTGACTTCAATAATACCCACTGACTACAATAATACCTGCTGACTGCAATAATACCTGCTGACTGCAATAATACCTGCTGACTTCAATAATATCTGCTGACTTCAATAATATCTGCTGACTTCAATAATATCTGCTGACTTCAATAATATCTGCTGACTTCAATAATACCCACTGACTACAATAATAACCACTGATTGCAATAGTACCCACTGACTACAATAATACCTGCTTACTGCAATAATACCTGCTGACTTCAATAATACCTGCTTACTGCAATAATACCTGCTGATTTCAATAATACCTGCTGACTTCAATAATACCTGCTGACTTCAACAATACCTGCTGACTTCAACAATATCTGCTGTCTTCAATAATACTCACTGACTACAATAATACCCACTGACTGCAATAACACCCTCTGATTGCAATAGTACCCAGTGACCACAATAATACCTGCTGACTACAATAATACCCGCTGCCTTCAATAGTACCCGCTGATTACAATAATACCCGCTGATTTCAATAATACCCACAGACTGCAATAATACTCGTTGACTACAATAATACCTGATGACTACAATAATAACTGCTGACTACGATAATTCCCGCTGACGACAATAATACCCACTGACTGGAATAACACCCACTGATTACAATAGTACCCACTGACTACAATAATACCTGCTGACTACAATAATACCCGCTGACTTCAATGGTACCCGCTGACTACAATAATACTCGCTGACTACAATAATACCCACTGACTGCAATAGCACCCACTGATTGCAATAGTACCCACTGACTACTATAATACACGCTGACTACAATAATACCCGCTGATTTCAATAATACGCACAGACTGCAATAATACTCGCTGACTACAATAATACCTGCTGACTTCAATAATACCTGCTGACTACAATAATACCCTCTGACTACATTAATACCTGCTGACGACAATAATACCTGTTGACTTCAATTATTCCTGCTGACTGCAATAATACCCACTGACTGCAATAATACCTCCTGACTTCAATAATACCCGCTGACTACAAAAATATCTGCTGACTTCAATAATACCCACTGACTTCAATAATACCTGCTTACTTCAATAATACCCACAGACTTCAAAAATACCCACTGACTTCAATAATACCCACTGACTTCACTAATACCTGCTGACTACAATAATACCTGCTGACTTCAATAATACCCACTGACTTCAATAATACCTGCTGACTTCAATAATACCCACTGACTTCAATAATACCTGCTGACTTCAATAATACCCAATGACTTCAATAATACCTGCTGACTTCAATAATACCCACTCACTTCAATAATACCTGCTGACTTCAGTAATACCCACTGACTTCAAAAATACCTGCTGACTACAATAATATCTGCTGACTTCAATAATACCAACTGACTTCAATAATACCTGCTGACTACAATAATACCTGCTGACTACAATAATACCCACTGACTTCAATAATACCTGCTGACTTCAATAATACCCACTGACTTCAATAATACCTGCTGACTTCAATAACTCCTGCTGACTTCAATAATATCTGCTGACTTCAACAATACCCACTGACTTCAATAATACCCACTGACTACAATAATACCTCCTGACTGCTATAATACATGCTGACTGCAATAATACCTGCTGACTTCAATAATACCTGCTGACTACAATAATACATGCTGTCTACAATAATACCTGCTGAATTCAATAATTCTCGCTGACTGCAATAATACCCGCTGACTTCATATAATACCTGCTGACTTCAATAATACCTGCTGACTACAATAATACATGCTGACTACAATAATACCCGCTGACTTCAATAATACCCGCTGACGTCAATATTCCCTGCTGACTTCAATAATACTTGCAGACTGCAATGATACCTGCTGGCTACAATAACACATGCTGAATTCAATAATACCTGCTGACTTCAATAATACCTGCTGACTACAATAATAAATGCTGACTATAATAATACCCGTTGACTTCAATAATACCCGCTGACTTCAATAACTCCTGCTGACTTCAATAATACCTGCTGAATTCAACAATACCCACTGACTTCAATAATTCCCGCTGATTTCAATAATACCTCCTGACTGCTATAATACATGCTGACTGCAATAATACCTGCTGACTTCAATAATACCTGCTGACTGCAATAATATCCACTGACTTCAATAATTCCCGCTGACTGCAATAACACCCGCTGACTTCAATAATACATGCTGACTACAATAATACCTGCTGACTTCAATAATTCCCGCTGACTTCAATAATACCCACTGACTTCAATAATACCTGCTGACTTCAATAATACCTGCTGACTTCAATAATAACTGCTGACTTCAATAATTCACGCTGACTTCAATAATACCCACTGACTTCAATAATTCCCGCTGACTTCAATAATACCCGCTCACTTCAATAATACCTGCTGACTTCAATAATACCTGCTGTCTTCAATGATACCTTCCTCCTTCAATAATTCCCGCTGACTTCAATAATACCTGCTGACTTCAATAATTCCCGATGACTTCAATAATACCTGATGACTTCAAAAATACCTGCTGTCTTCAATAATACCTGCTGTCTTCAATAATACCTGCTGGCTTCAATAATACTTGCTGTCTTCAATAATACCTGCTGACTTCAATAATACCTGCTGACTTCAATAATACCTGCTGTCTTCAATAATACCTGCTGACTTCAAGAATACATGCTGTCTGTCTTCAATAATACCTGCTGACTTCAATAATACCTGCTGACTACAATAATACCTGCTGACTACAATAATACCTGCTGACTTCAATAATACCCACTGAATACAATAATACCTGCTGACTACAATAATACCTGCTGACTGCAATAATACCTGCTGACTTCAATAATACCCACTGACTACAATAATACCTGCTGACTTCAATAATACCCAATGACTGCAATAATACCTGCTGACTGCAATAATACCTGCTGATTTCAAAAATACCCGCTGACTTCAATAATACCTGCTGACTTCAATGGTACCCGCTGACTACAATAATACCCTCTGATTTCAATAATACCCAAAGACTGCAATAATAATCGCAGACTACAATAATACCTGCTGACTTCAATAATACCTGCTGACTACAATAATACCCACTGACTACATTAATACCTGCTGACGACAATAATACCTGTTGACTTCAATTATTCCTGCTGACTGCAATAATACCCACTGACTGCAATAATACCTCCTGACTTCAATAATACCCGCTGACTACAAAAATATCTGCTGACTTCAATAATACCCACTGACTTCAATAATACCTGCTGACTTCAATAATACCCACAGACTTCAATAATACCCACAGACTTCAATAATACCCACAGACTTCAATAATACCCACTGACTTCAATAATACCCACTGACTTCAATAATACTGCTGACTACAATAATACCTGCTGACTTCAATAATACCCACTGACTTCAATAATACCTGCTGACTTCAATAATACCCACTGACTTCAATAATACCTGCTGACTTCAATAATACCCAATGACTTCAATAATACCCAATGACTTCAATAATACCCACTCACTTCAATAATACCCACTCACTTCAATAATACTTGCTGACTTCAGTAATACCCACTGACTTCAAAAATACCTGCTGACTTCAATAATACCTGCTGACTTCAATAATACCTGCTGACTTCAATAATACCCGCTGACTTCAATAATACCTGCTGACTACAATAATACCTGCTGACTACAATAATACCTGTTGACTACAATAATACCTGCTGATTACAATAATACCCACTGACTTCAATAATACCTGCTGACTTCAACAATACCCACTGACTTCAATAATACCCACTGACTACAATAATACCTCCTGACTGCTATAATACATGCTGACTGCAATAATACCTGCTGACTTCAATAATACCTGCTGACTACAATAATACATGCTGTCTACAATAATACCTGCTGAATTCAATAATTCTCGCTGACTGCAATAATACCCGCTGACTTCATATAATACCTGCTGACTTCAATAATACCTGCTGACTACAATAATACATGCTGACTACAATAATACCCGCTGACTTCAATAATACCCGCTGACGTCAATATTCCCTGCTGACTTCAATAATACTTGCAGACTGCAATGATACCTGCTGGCTACAATAACACATGCTGAATTCAATAATACCTGCTGACTTCAATAATACCTGCTGACTACAATAATAAATGCTGACTATAATAATACCCGTTGACTTCAATAATACCCGCTGACTTCAATAACTCCTGCTGACTTCAATAATACCTGCTGAATTCAACAATACCCACTGACTTCAATAATTCCCGCTGATTTCAATAATACCTCCTGACTGCTATAATACATGCTGACTGCAATAATACCTGCTGACTTCAATAATACCTGCTGACTGCAATAATATCCACTGACTTCAATAATTCCCGCTGACTGCAATAACACCCGCTGACTTCAATAATACATGCTGACTACAATAATACCTGCTGACTTCAATAATTCCCGCTGACTTCAATAATACCCACTGACTTCAATAATACCTGCTGACTTCAATAATACCTGCTGACTTCAATAATTACTGCTGACTTCAATAATTCTCGCTGACTTCAATAATACCCACTGACTTCAATAATTCCCGCTGACTTCAATAATACCCTCTCACTTCAATAATACCTGCTGACTTCAATAATACCTGCTGTCTTCAATGATACCTTCCTCCTTCAATAATTCCCGCTGACTTCAATAATACCTGCTGACTTCAATAATTCCCGATGACTTCAATAATACCTGATGACTTCAAAAATACCTGCTGTCTTCAATAATACCTGCTGTCTTCAATAATACCTGCTGGCTTCAATAATACTTGCTGTCTTCAATAATACCTGCTGACTTCAATAATACCTGCTGACTTCAATAATACCTGCTGACTTCAATAATACCTGCTGTCTTCAATAATACCTGCTGACTTCAAGAATACATGCTGTCTGTCTTCAATAATACCTGCTGACTTCAATAATACCTGCTGACTACAATAATACCTGCTGACTACAATAATACCTGCTGACTTCAATAATACCCACTGAATACAATAATACCTGCTGACTACAATAATACCTGCTGACTGCAATAATACCTGCTGACTTCAATAATACCCACTGACTACAATAATACCTGCTGACTTCAATAATACCCAATGACTGCAATAATACCTGCTGACTGCAATAATACCTGCTGATTTCAAAAATACCCGCTGACTTCAATAATACCTGCTGACTTCAATGGTACCCGCTGACTACAATAATACCCTCTGATTTCAATAATACCCAAAGACTGCAATAATAATCGCAGACTACAATAATACCTGCTGACTTCAATAATACCTGCTGACTACAATAATACCCACTGACTACATTAATACCTGCTGACGACAATAATACCTGTTGACTTCAATTATTCCTGCTGACTGCAATAATACCCACTGACTGCAATAATACCTCCTGACTTCAATAATACCCGCTGAGTACAAAAATATCTGCTGACTTCAATAATACCCACTGACTTCAATAATACCTGCTGACTTCAATAATACCCACAGACTTCAATAATACCCACAGACTTCAATAATACCCACTGACTTCAATAATACCCACTGACTTCAATAATACTGCTGACTACAATAATACCTGCTGACTTCAATAATACCCACTGACTTCAATAATACCTGCTGACTTCAATAATACCCACTGACTTCAATAATACCTGCTGACTTCAATAATACCCAATGACTTCAATAATACCCAATGACTTCAATAATACCCACTCACTTCAATAATACCCACTCACTTCAATAATACTTGCTGACTTCAGTAATACCCACTGACTTCAAAAATACCTGCTGACTTCAATAATACCTGCTGACTTCAATAATACCTGCTGACTTCAATAATACCCGCTGACTTCAATAATACCTGCTGACTACAATAATACCTGCTGACTACAATAATACATGCTGACTACAATAATACCCGCTGACGTCAATATTCCCTGCTGACTTCAATAATACTTGCAGACTGCAATGATACCTGCTGGCTACAATAACACATGCTGAATTCAATAATACCTGCTGACTTCAATAATACCTGCTGACTACAATAATAAATGCTGACTATAATAATACCCGTTGACTTCAATAATACCCGCTGACTTCAATAACTCCTGCTGACTTCAATAATACCTGCTGAATTCAACAATACCCACTGACTTCAATAATTCCCGCTGATTTCAATAATACCTCCTGACTGCTATAATACATGCTGACTGCAATAATACCTGCTGACTTCAATAATACCTGCTGACTGCAATAATACCCACTGACTTCAATAATTCCCGCTGACTGCAATAACACCCGCTGACTTCAATAATACATGCTGACTACAATAATACCTGCTGACTTCAATAATTCCCGCTGACTTCAATAATTCCCGCTGACTTCAATAATACCCACTGACTTCAATAATACCTGCTGACTTCAATAATACCTGCTGACTTCAATAATACCTGCTGACTTCAATAATTACTGCTGACTTCAATAATTCTCGCTGACTTCAATAATACCCACTGACTTCAATAATTCCCGCTGACTTCAATAATACCCTCTCACTTCAATAATACCTGCTGACTTCAATAATACCTGCTGTCTTCAATGATACCTTCCTCCTTCAATAATTCCCGCTGACTTCAATAATACCTGCTGACTTCAATAATTCCCGATGACTTCAATAATACCTGATGACTTCAAAAATACCTGCTGTCTTCAATAATACCTGCTGTCTTCAATAATACCTGCTGGCTTCAATAATACTTGCTGTCTTCAATAATACCTGCTGACTTCAATAATACCTGCTGACTTCAATAATACCTGCTGACTTCAATAATACCTGCTGTCTTCAATAATACCTGCTGACTTCAAGAATACATGCTGTCTGTCTTCAATAATACCTGCTGACTTCAATAATACCTGCTGACTACAATAATACCTGCTGACTACAATAATACCTGCTGACTTCAATAATACCCACTGAATACAATAATACCTGCTGACTACAATAATACCTGCTGACTGCAATAATACCTGCTGACTTCAATAATACCCACTGACTACAATAATACCTGCTGACTTCAATAATACCCAATGACTGCAATAATACCTGCTGACTGCAATAATACCTGCTGATTTCAAAAATACCCGCTGACTTCAATAATACCTGCTGACTTCAATGGTACCCGCTGACTACAATAATACCCTCTGATTTCAATAATACCCAAAGACTGCAATAATAATCGCAGACTACAATAATACCTGCTGACTTCAATAATACCTGCTGACTACAATAATACCCACTGACTACATTAATACCTGCTGACGACAATAATACCTGTTGACTTCAATTATTCCTGCTGACTGCAATAATACCCACTGACTGCAATAATACCTCCTGACTTCAATAATACCCGCTGAGTACAAAAATATCTGCTGACTTCAATAATACCCACTGACTTCAATAATACCTGCTGACTTCAATAATACCCACAGACTTCAATAATACCCACAGACTTCAATAATACCCACTGACTTCAATAATACCCACTGACTTCAATAATACTGCTGACTACAATAATACCTGCTGACTTCAATAATACCCACTGACTTCAATAATACCTGCTGACTTCAATAATACCCACTGACTTCAATAATACCTGCTGACTTCAATAATACCCAATGACTTCAATAATACCCAATGACTTCAATAATACCCACTCACTTCAATAATACCCACTCACTTCAATAATACTTGCTGACTTCAGTAATACCCACTGACTTCAAAAATACCTGCTGACTTCAATAATACCTGCTGACTTCAATAATACCTGCTGACTTCAATAATACCCGCTGACTTCAATAATACCTGCTGACTACAATAATACCTGCTGACTACAATAATACCTGCTGATTACAATAATACCCACTGACTTCAATAATACCTGCTGACTTCAATAATACCCACTGACTTCAATAATATCTGCTGACTACAATAATACCTGCTGACTTCAATAATACCCACTGACTTCATTAATACCCAATGACTTCAATAATACCTGCTGACTTCAATAATACCGACTGACTTCAATAATACCTGCTGACTACAATAATACCTGCTGACTTCAATAATACCCACTGACTTCAATAATACCCACTGACTTTAATAATACGTGCTGACTACAATAATACATGCTGACTACAATAATACGTGCTGACTACAATAATACCTGCTGACTTCAACAATTCCCGCTGACTACAATAATACCTGCTGACTTCAATAATACCCAATGACTACAATAATACCTGCTGACTGCAATAATACCTGCTGACTTCAATAATACCCACTGACTACAATAATACCTGCTGACTTCAATAATACCTGCTGATTACAATAATACCTGCTGACTACTATAATTCCCACTGACTGCAATAATACTTGCTGACTACAATAATACCTGCTGACTTCAATAATATCTGCTAACTTCAATAATACCACTGACTACAATGATACCTGCTGACTACTATAATACCCACTGACTGCAATAATACCTGCTGACTACAATAATACATGCTGACTTCAATAATACCCACTGACTACAATAATACCTGCTGACTGCAATAATACCTGCTGACTTCAATAATATCTGCTGACTTCAATAATACCCACTGACTATAATAATAACCACTGACGGCAATAACACCCTCTGATTGCAATAGTACCCACTGGCTACAATAATACCTGCTGACTGCAATAATACCTGCTTACTGCAATAATACCTGCTGACTTCAATAATACCTGCTGACTTCAATAATACCTGCTGACTTCAATAATACCTGCTGACTTCAATAATATCTGCTGACTTCAATAATACCCACTGACTTCAATAATACCTGCTGACTACAATAATACCCACTGACTTTAATAATACCTGCTGACTACAATAATACATGCTGACTACAATAATACCCGTTGACTTCAATAATACCCGCTGACTTCAATAATACATGCTGACTTCAATAATACCCGCTGACTTCAATAATACAGGCTGACTACAATAATTCCCGCTGACTTCAATAATTCCCGCTGACTTCAATAATTCCCGCTGACTTCAATAATACCTGCTGACTTCAATAACTCCTGCTGACTTCAATAATACCTGCTGACTTCAACAATACCCACTGACTTCAATAATTCCCGCTGATTTCAATAATACCTCCTGACTGCTATAATACATGCTGACTGCAATAATACCTGCTGACTTCAATAATACCTGCTGACTACAATAATACATGCTGTCTACAATAATACCTGCTGACTTCAATAATTCCCACTGACTGCAATGATACCCACTGACTTCAATAATTCCCGCTGACTGCAATAACACCAGCTGACTTCAATAATACATGCTGACTACAATAATATCTGCTGACTTCAATAATTCCCGCTGACTTCAATAATACCCACTGACTTCATTAATACCTGCTGACTTCAATAATACCTGCTGACTTCAATAATAACTGCTGACTTCAATAATTCCCGCTGACTTCAATAATACCCACTGACTTCAATAATTCCCGCTGACTTCAATAATACCCTCTGACTTCAATAATACCTGCTGACTTCAATAATACCTGATGACTTCAATGATCCCTTCCTCCTTCAATAATTCCCACTGACTTCAATAATACCTGCTGACTGCAATAACAACTGCTGTCTTCAATAATACCTGCTGACTTCAATAATTCCCGCTGACTTCAATAATACCTGATGACTTCAATAATAACTGCTGGCTTCAATAATACCTGCTGACTTCAATAATACCTGCTGTCTTCAATAATACCTGCTGAATTCAAGATTACATGCTGTCTTCAATAATACCTGCTGTCTTCAATAATACCTGCTGACTACAATAATACCTGCTGACTTCAATAATACCCACTGACTACAATAATACCTGCTGACTACAATAACACCTGCTGACTGCAATAATACCTGCTGACTTCAATAATACCCACTGACTACAATAATACCTGCTGACTTCAATAATACCTGCTGACTTCAACAATTCCCGCTGACTACAATAATACCTGCAGACTTCAATAATACCCACTGACTACAATAATACCTGCTGTCTGCAATAATACCTGCTTACTGCAATAATACCTGCTGACTTCAATAATACCTGCTGACTTCAATAATACCTGCTGACTTCAATAATACCTGCTGACTTCAATAATACCTGCTGACTTCAATAATATCTGCTGACTTCAATAATACCCACTGACTACAATAATACCCACTGACTGCAATAACACCCTCTGATTGCAATAGTACCCAGTGACCACAATAATACCTGCTGACTACAATAATACCCGCTGCCTTCAATAGTACCCGCTGATTACAATAATACCCGCTGATTTCAATAATACCCACAGACTGCAATAATACTCGCTGACTACAATAATACCTGATGACTACAATAATAACTGCTGACTACGACAATTCCCGCTGACGACAATAATACCTGCTGACTACAATAATACCGACTGACTTCAATAATACCTGCTGACTTCAATAATACCTGCTGACTTCAATAATTACTGCTGACTTCAATAATTCTCGCTGACTTCAATAATACCCACTGACTTCAATAATTCCCGCTGACTTCAATAATACCCTCTCACTTCAATAATACCTGCTGACTTCAATAATACCTGCTGTCTTCAATGATACCTTCCTCCTTCAATAATTCCCGCTGACTTCAATAATACCTGCTGACTTCAATAATTCCCGATGACTTCAATAATACCTGATGACTTCAAAAATACCTGCTGTCTTCAATAATACCTGCTGTCTTCAATAATACCTGCTGGCTTCAATAATACTTGCTGTCTTCAATAATACCTGCTGACTTCAATAATACCTGCTGACTTCAATAATACCTGCTGTCTTCAATAATACCTGCTGACTTCAAGAATACATGCTGTCTTCAATAATACCTGCTGACTTCAATAATACCTGCTGACTACAATAATACCTGCTGACTTCAATAATACCCACTGAATACAATAATACCTGCTGACTACAATAATACCTGCTGACTGCAATAATACCTGCTGACTTCAATAATACCCACTGACTACAATAATACCTGCTGACTTCAATAATACCTCTTGACTTCAACAATTCCCGCTGACTACAATAATACCTGCTGACTTCAATAATACCCAATGACTGCAATAATACCTGCTGACTGCAATAATACCTGCTGATTTCAAAAATACCCGCTGACTTCAATAATACCTGCTGACTTCAATGGTACCCGCTGACTACAATAATACCCTCTGATTTCAATAATACCCAAAGACTGCAATAATAATCGCAGACTACAATAATAACTGCTGACTTCAATAATACCTGCTGACTACAATAATACCCACTGACTACATTAATACCTGCTGACGACAATAATACCTGTTGACTTCAATTATTCCTGCTGACTGCAATCATACCCACTGACTGCAATAATACCTCCTGACTTCAATATACCCGCTGACTACAAAAATATCTGCTGACTTCAATAATACCCACTGACTTCAATAATACCTGCTGACTTCAATAATACCCACAGACTTCAATAATACCCACAGACTTCAATAATACCCACTGACTTCAATAATACTGCTGACTACAATAATACCTGCTGACTTCAATAATACCCACTGACTTCAATAATACCTGCTGACTTCAATAATACCCACTGACTTCAATAATACCTGCTGACTTCAATAATACCCAATGACTTCAATAATACCCATTGACTTCAATAATACCCACTCACTTCAATAATACCTGCTGACTTCAGTAATACCCACTGACTTCAAAAATACCTGCTGACTTCAATAATACCTGCTGACTTCAATAATACCTGCTGACTTCAATAATACCCGCTGACTTCAATAATACCTGCTGACTACAATAATACCTGCTGACTACAATAATACCTGCTGATTACAATAATACCCACTGACTTCAATAATACCTGCTGACTTCAATAATATCTGCTGACTACAATAATACCTGCTGACTTCAATAATACCCACTGACTTCATTAATACTCAATGACTTCAATAATACCTGCTGACTTCAATAATACCCACTGACTTCAATAATACCTGCTGACTACAATAATACCTGCTGACTTCAATAATACCCACTGACTTCAATAATACCCACTGACTTTAATAATACGTGCTGACTACAATAATACATGCTGACTACAATAATACGTGCTGACTACAATAATACCTGCTGACTTCAATAATACCCAATGACTACAATAATACCTGCTGACTGCAATAATACCTGCTGACTTCAATAATACCCACTGACTACAATAATACCTGCTGACTTCAATAATACCTGCTGATTACAATAATACCTGCTGACTACTATAATTCCCACTGA
Source organism: Carcharodon carcharias (assembly GCF_017639515.1). Taxonomy (NCBI): domain Eukaryota; kingdom Metazoa; phylum Chordata; class Chondrichthyes; order Lamniformes; family Lamnidae; genus Carcharodon; species Carcharodon carcharias. The sequence continues at coordinate 12,732,175 of NC_054481.1, read as the reverse complement.
CTGCAATAATACTTGCTGACTACAATAATACCTGCTGACTTCAATAATATCTGCGAACTTCAATAATACCACTGACTACAATGATACCTGCTGACTACTATAATACCCACTGACTGCAATAATACCTGCTGACTACAATAATACATGCTGACTTCAATAATACCCACTGACTACAATAATACCTGCTGACTGCAATAATACCTGCTGACTTCAATAATATCTGCTGACTTCAATAATACCCACTGACTATAATAATAACCACTGATGGCAATAACACCCTCTGATTGCAATAGTACCCACTGGCTACAATAATACCTGCTGACTGCAATAATACCTGCTTACTGCAATAATACCTGCTGACTTCAATAATACCTGCTGACTTCAATAATACCTGCTGACTTCAATAATACCTGCTTACTGCAATAATACCTGCTGACTTCAATAATACCTGCTGACTTCAATAATACCTGCTGACTTCAATAATATCTGCTGACTTCAATAATACCCACTGACTTCAATAATACCTGCTGACTACAATAATACCCACTGACTTTAATAATACCTGCTGACTACAATAATACATGCTGACTACAATAATACCCGTTGACTTCAATAATACCCGCTGACTTCAATAATACATGCTGACTTCAATAATACCCGCTGACTTCAATAATACAGGCTGACTACAATAATACCCGCTGACTTCAATAATTCCCGCTGACTTCAATAATACCTGCTGACTTCAATAACTCCTGCTGACTTCAATAATACCTGCTGACTTCAACAATACCCACTGACTTCAATAATTCCCGCTGATTTCAATAATACCTCCTGACTGCTATAATACATGCTGACTGCAATAATACCTGCTGACTTCAATAATACCTGCTGACTTCAATAATACCTGCTGTCTACAATAATACCTGCTGACTTCAATAATTCCCACTGACTGCAATGTTACCCACTGACTTCAATAATTCCCGCTGACTGCAATAACACCCGCTGACTTCAATAATACATGCTGACTACAATAATATCTGCTGACTTCAATAATTCCCGCTGACTTCAATAATACCCACTGACTTCATTAATACCTGCTGACTTCAATAATACCTGCTGACTTCAACAATAACTGCTGACTTCAATAATTCCCGCTGACTTCAATAATACCCACTGACTTCAATAATTCCCGCTGACTTCAATAATACCCTCTGACTTCAATAATACCTGCTGACTTCAATAATACCTGATGACTTCAATGATCCCTTCCTCCTTCAATAATTCCCGCTGACTTCAATAATACCTGCTGACTGCAATAACAACTGCTGTCTTCAATAATACCTGCTGACTTCAATAATTCCCGCTGACTTCAATAATACCTGATGACTTCAATAATACCTGCTGGCTTCAATAATACCTGCTGACTTCAATAATACCTGCTGTCTTCAATAATACCTGCTGAATTCAAGATTACATGCTGTCTTCAATAATACCTGCTGTCTTCAATAATACCTGCTGACTACAATAATACCTGCTGACTTCAATAATACCCACTGACTACAATAATACCTGCTGACTACAATAACACCTGCTGACTGCAATAATACCTGCTGACTTCAATAATACCCACTGACTACAATAATACCTGCTGACTTCAATAATACCTGCTGACTTCAACAATTCCCGCTGACTACAATAATACCTGCAGACTTCAATAATACCCACTGACTACAATAATACCTGCTGTCTGCAATAATACCTGCTTACTGCAATAATACCTGCTGACTTCAATAATACCTGCTGACTTCAATAATACCTGCTGACTTCAATAATACCTGCTTACTGCAATAATACCTGCTGACTTCAAAAATACCTGCTGACTTCAATAATACCTGCTGACTTCAATAATATCTGCTGACTTCAATAATACCCACTGACTACAATAATACCCACTGACTGCAATAACACCCTCTGATTGCAATAGTACCCAGTGACCACAATAATACCTGCTGTCTTCAATAATACCTGCAGTCTTCAATAATACCTGCTGGCTTCAATTATACCTGCTGACTTCAATTATACCTGCTGTCTTCAATAATACCTGCTGACTTCAATAATACCTGCTGTCTTCAATAATACCTGCTGACTTCAATAATACATGCTGTCTTCAATAATACCTGCTGACTTCAATAATACCTGCTGACTACAATAATACCTGCTGACTACTATAATACCCACTGACTGCAATAACACCCACTGATTGCTTTAGTACCCACTGACTACAATAATACCTGCTGTCTACAATAATACCCGCTGACTTCAATGGTACCCGCTGACCACAACAATACCCGCTGATTTCAATAATACCCAAAGACTGCAATAATACTCGCAGACTACAATAATACCTGATGACTACAATAATAACTGTTGACTACTATAATACCCGCTGACTACAATAATACCTGCTTATTTCAATAATACGCACAGACTGCAATAATACTCGCTGACTACAATAATACCTGCTGACTTCAATAATACCTGCTGACTGCAATAATACCCACTGACTACGTTAATACCTGCTGACGACAATAATACCTGTTGACTTCAATTATTCCTGCTGACTGCAATAATACCCACTGACTGTAATAATACCTCCTGACTTCAATAATACCCGCTGACTACAAAAATATCTGCTGACTTCAATAATACCCACTGACTTCAATAATACCTGCTGACTTCAATAATACATGCTGACTTCAATAATACCCACAGACTTCAATAATACCCACTGACATCAATAATACCTGCTGACTAAAATAATACCTGCTGACTTCAATAATACCCACTGACTTCAATAATACCTGCTGACTTCAATAATACCCACTGACTTCAATAATACCTGCTGACTTCAATAATACCCAATGACTTCAATTATACCTGCTGACTTCAATAATACCCACTCACTTCAATAATACCTGCTGACTTAATTATACCCACTGACTTCAAAAATACCTGCTGACTACAATAATACATGCTGACTTCAATAATATCCACTGACTTCTATAATACCTGCTTTCTACAATAATACCTGCTGACTACAATAATACCTGCTGACTTTAATAAAACCTGCTGAGTTTAATAATACCTGCTGACTACAATAATACCTGCTGACTACAATAATACCCACTGACTTCAATAATACCTGCTGACTTCAATAATACCCACTGACTTCAATAATATCTGCTGACTACAATAATACCTGCTGACTTCAATAATACCCACTGACTTCATTAATACCCAATGACTTCAATAATATCTGCTGACTTCAATAATACCCACTGACTTCAATAATACCTGCTGACTACAATAATACCTGCTGACTTCAATAACACCCACTGACTTCAATAATACCCACTGACTTTAATAATACGTGCTGACTACAATAATATATGCTGACTACAATAATACCTGCTGACTACAATAATACCTGCTGACTTTAATAATACCTGCTGACAACAATATTACCTGCTGAGTACTATAATACCCACTGACTTCAATAATACGTGCTGACTTCAATAATACCCACTGACTTCAATAATATCTGCTGACTACAATAATACCTGCTGACTTCAATAATACCCACTGACTTCAATAATACCCACTGACCTCAATAATACCTGCTGACTTCAATAATACCCACTAACTTCAATAATACCTGCTGACTTCAATAATACCTGCTGACTACAATAATACCTGCTGACGACAATAATACCTGCTGACTTCAATTATACCCACTGACTTCAATAATACCAGCTGACTACAATAATACCTGCTGACTTCAATAATACCCACTGACTTCAATAATACCTGCTGACTACAATAATACCCACTGACTTTAATAATACCTGCGGTCTACAATAATACCTGCGGACTACAATAATACCTGCTGACTTCAATCATACCTGCTGACTTCAGTAATACCTGCTGACTTCAGTAATACCTGCTGACTTCAATAATACCTGCTGTCTACAATAATACATGCTGACTACAATAATATCTGCTGACTACTATAATACCTGCTGACTTCAATAATACCTGCTGACTTCAATTATACCCACTGACTTCAATAATACCCGCGGACTACAATAATACATGCTGACTACAATACTACCTGCTGACTTCGATAATACCTGTTGACTTCAATAATACATGCTGACTTCAATAATAACCACTGACTTCAATAATACCTACTGACTTCAATAATACCTGCTGTCTACAATAATACATGCTGACTACAATAATATCTGCTGACTACTATAATACCTGCTGACTTCAATAATACCTGCTGACTTCAATTATACCCACTGACTTCAATAATACCCGCGGACTACAATAATACATGCTGACTACAATACTACCTGCTGACTTCGATAATACCTGCTGACTTCAATAATACATGCTGACTTCAATAATAACCACTGACTTCAATAATACCTACTGACTTCAATAATACCTGCTGACTTCAATAATACCCACTAACTTCAATAATACCTGCTGACTTCAATAATTCCCGCTGACTTCAATAATACCTGCTGACTTCAATAATACCTGCTGACTTCTATAATACCGGCTGACTTCAATAATACATGCTGTCTTCAATAATACCCACTGACTTCAATAATACCCGCTGATTTCAATAATACCTGCTGACTACAATATTACATTCTGACTACAATAATTTCTGCTGACTTCAATAATACTCACTGACTTCAATAATACCTGCTGACTTCAATAATACCTGCTGACTACAATAATACATGCTGACTACAATAATACCTGCTGACTTCATTAATTCCCGCTGACGTCAATAATAACTGCTGTCTTCAATAATAAGTGCTGACTACAATAATACATGCTGACTACAATAATACGTGCTGACTTCAATAATTCCCGCTGACTGCAATAATATCCAACGACTTCAATAATTCCCGCTGACTGCAATAATACACGCTGACTTCAATAATACATGCTGACTACAATAATACCTGCTGACTTCAATAATTCCCACTGACTTCAATAATACCCACTCACTTCAATAATTCCTGCTGTCTTCAATAATACCTGCCGACTTCAATAATACCTGCTGACTTCAACAATTCCTGCTGACTTCAATAATACCAACTGACTTCAATAATTCCCACTGACTTCAATAATACCTGCTGACTACAATAATACATGCTGACTACAATAATACCTGCTGACTTCAATAATTCCCGCTGACTCCAATAATACCTGCTGACTTCAATAATACCTGCTGACTTCAATAATAAATGCCGACTTCAATAATACATGCTGACTACAATAATACCCACTGACTTCAACAATACCCGCTGACTTCAATAATACATGTTGACTACATTAATACCTGCTGACTTCAATGATTCCCGCTGACTTCAATAATACCCACTGACTTCAATAATTCCCGCTGACTTCAATAATACCCACTGACTTCAATAATACCTGCTGACTTCAATTATTCCCGCTGAGTCCAATAATACCTGCTGACTTCCATAATTCCCGCTGACTCCAATAATACCTGCTGACTTCAATAATACCTGCTGACTTCAATAATAAATGCCGACTTCAATAATACATGCTGACTACAATAATACCCGCTGACTTCAACAATACCCACTGACTTCAATAATACCTGCTGACTTCAATAATACCTGCTGACTACAATAATACATGCTGACTACAATAATACCTGCTGACTTCATTAATTCCCGCTGACGTCAATAATAACTGCTGTCTTCAATAATAAGTGCTGACTACAATAATACATGCTGACTACAATAATACATGCTGACTTCAATAATTCCCGCTGACTGCAATAATATCCAACGACTTCAATAATTCCCGCTGACTGCAATAATACACGCTGACTTCAATAATACATGCTGACTACAATAATACCTGCTGACTTCAATAATTCCCACTGACTTCAATAATACCCACTCACTTCAATAATTCCTGCTGTCTTCAATAATACCTGCCGACTTCAATAATACCTGCTGACTTCAATAATTCCTGCTGACTTCAATAATACCAACTGACTTCAATAATACCCACTCACTTCAATAATACCTGCTGACTTAATTATACCCACTGACTTCAAAAATACCTGCTGACTACAATAATACCTGCTGACTTCAAAAATATCCACTGACTTCTATAATACCTGCTTTCTACAATAATACCTGCTGACTAAAATAATACCTGCTGAATTTAATAATACCTGCTGAGTTTAATAATACCTGCTGACTACAATAATACCTGCTGACTACAATAATACCCACTGACTTCAATAATACCTGCTGACTTCAATAATACCTGCTGACTTTAATAATACCTGCTGACAACAATATTACCTGCTGACTACAATAATACCCACTGACTTCAATAATACGTGCTGACTTCAATAATACCCACTGACTTCAATAATATCTGCTGACTACAATAATACCTGCTGACTTCAATAATACCCACTGACTTCAATAATACCCAATGACCTCAATAATACCTGCTGACTTCAATAATACCCACTAACTTCAATAATACCCGCTGACTTCAATAATACCCGCTGACGTCAATAATCCCTGCTGACTTCAATAATACTTGCAGACTGCAAAAATACCTGCTGACTACAATAACACATGCTGACTTCTATAATACCTGCTGACTTCAATAATACCTGCTGACTACAATAATACATGCTGACTACAATAATACCCGTTGACTTCAATAATACCCGCTGACTTCAATAATACATGCTGACTACAATAATACCTGCTGACTTCAATAATACAGGCTGACTACAATAATACCCGCTGACTTCAATAATTCCCGCTGACTTCAATAATACCTGCTGACTTCAATAACTCCTGCAGACTTCAATAATACCTGCTGACTTCAACAATACCCACTGACTTCAATAATTCCCGCTGATTTCAATAATACCTCCTGACTGCTATAATACATGCTGACAGCAATAATACCTGCTGACTTCAATAATACCTGCTGACTACAATAATATATGCTGTCTACAATAATACCTGCTGACTTCAATAATTCCCGCTGACTGCAATAATACCCTCTGACTTCAATAATTCCCGCTGACTGCAATAATACCCTCTGACTTCAATAATTCCCGCTGACTGCAATAATACCCGCTGACTTCAATAATACATGCTGACTACAATAATACCTGCTGACTTCAATAATTCCCGCTGACTTCAATAATACCCACTGACTTCAATAATACCTGCTGACTTCAATAGTACCTGCTGACTTCAATAATACCTGCTGACTTCAATAATTCCCGCTGACTTCAATAATACCCACTGACTTCAATAATTCCCGCTGACTTCAATAATACCCTCTGACTTCAATAATACCTGCTGAATTCAATAATACCTGCTGACTTCAATGATACCTTCCTCCTTCAATAATTCCCGCTGACTTCAATAATACCTGCTGACTGCAATAATACCTGCTGTCTTCAATAATACCTGCTGACTTCAATAATTCCCGCTGACTTCAATAATGCCTGTTGACTTCAATAATACCTGCTGTCTTCAATAATACCTGCTGGCTTCAATTATACCTGCTGGCTTCAATAATACCTGCTGTCTTCAATAATACCTGCTGACTTCAATAATACCTGCTGTCTTCAATAATACCTGCTGTCTTCAATAATACCTGCTGACTTCAATAATACATGCTGTCTTCAATAATACCTGCTGACTTCAATAATACCTGCTGACTACAATAATACCTGCTGACTACTATAATACCCACTGACTGCAATAACACCCACTGATTGCTTTACTACCCACTGACTACAATAATACCTGCTGTCTACAATAATACCCGCTGACTTCAATGGTACCCGCTGACCACAACAATACCCGCTGATTTCAATAATACCCAAAGACTGCAATAATACTCGCAGACTACAATAATACCTGATGACTACAATAATAACTGTTGACTACTATAATACCCGCTGACTACAATAATACCCGCTGATTTCAATAATACGCACAGACTGCAATAATACTCGCTGACTACAATAATACCTGCTGACTTCAATAATACCTGCTGACTACAATAATACCCACTGACTACGTTAATACCTGCTGACGACAATAATACCTGTTGACTTCAATTATTCCTGCTGACTGCAATAATACCCACTGACTGTAATAATACCTCCTGACTTCAATAATACCCGCTGACTACAAAAATATCTGCTGACTTCAATAATACCCACTGACTTCAATAATACCTGCTGACTTCAATAATACATGCTGACTTCAATAATACCCACAGACTTCAATAATACCCGCTGACTAAAATAATACCTGCTGACTAAAATAATACCTGCTGACTTCAATAATACCCACTGACTTCAATAATACCCGCTGACTTCAATAATACCCACTGACTTCAATAATACCTGCTGACTTCAATAATACCCAATGACTTCAATTATACCTGCTGACTTCAATAATACCCACTCACTTCAATAATACCTGCTGACTTAATTATACCCACTGACTTCAAAAATACCTGCTGACTACAATAATACATGCTGACTTCAATAATATCCACTGACTTCTATAATACCTGCTTTCTACAATAATACCTGCTGACTACAATAATACCTGCTGACTTTAATAAAACCTGCTGAGTTTAATAATACCTGCTGACTACAATAATACCTGCTGACTACAATAATACCCACTGACTTCAATAATACCTGCTGACTTCAATAATACCCACTGACTTCAATAATATCTGCTGACTACAATAATACCTGCTGACTTCAATAATACCCACTGACTTCATTAATACCCAATGACTTCAATAATATCTGCTGACTTCAATAATACCCACTGACTTCAATAATACCTGCTGACTACAATAATACCTGCTGACTTCAATAATACCCACTGACTTCAATAATACCCACTGACTTTAATAATACGTGCTGACTACAATAATACATGCTGACTACAATAATACCTGCTGACTACAATAATACCTGCTGACTTTAATAATACCTGCTGACAACAATATTACCTGCTAAGTACTATAATACCCACTGACTTCAATAATACGTGCTGACTTCAATAATACCCACTGACTTCAATAATATCTGCTGACTACAATAATACCTGCTGACTTCAATAATACCCACTGACTTCAATAATACCCACTGACCTCAATAATACCTGCTGACTTCAATAATACCCACTAACTTCAATAATACCCACTGACTTCAATAATACCTGCTGACTACAATAATACCTGCTGACTACAATAATACCTGCTGACTTCAATAATACCAGGTGACTTCAATAATACCTGCTGACTTCAATAATACCCACTGACTTCAATAATACCTGCTGACTACAATAATACCCACTGACTTTAATAATACTTGCGGTCTACAATAATACCTGCGGACTACAATAATACCTGCTGACTTCAATCATACCTGCTGACTTCAGTAATACCTGCTGACTTCAGTAATACCTGCTGACTTCAATAATACCTGCTGTCTACAATAATACATGCTGACTACAATAATATCTGCTGACTACTATAATACCTGCTGACTTCAATAATACCTGCTGACTTCAATTATACCCACTGACTTCAATAATACCCGCGGACTACAATAATACATGCTGACTACAATACTACCTGCTGACTTCGATAATACCTGCTGACTTCAATAATACATGCTGACTTCAATAATAACCAATGACTTCAATAATACCTACTGACTTCAATAATACCTGCTGACTTCAATAATACCCACTAACTTCAATAATACCTGCTGACTTCAATAATTCCCGCTGACTTCAATAATACCTGCTGACTTCAATAATACCTGCTGACTTCTATAATACCGGCTGACTTCAATAATACATGCTGTCTTCAATAATACCCTCTGACTTCAATAATACCCACTGATTTCAATAATACCTGCTGACTACAATAATACATGCTGACTACAATAATACCTGCTGACTTCATTAATTCCCGCTGACGTCAATAATAACTGCTGTCTTCAATAATAAGTGCTGACTACAATAATACATGCTGACTACAATAATACGTGCTGACTTCAATAATTCCCGCTGACTGCAATAATATCCAACGACTTCAATAATTCCCGCTGACTGCAATAATACACGCTGACTTCAATAATACATGCTGACTACAATAATACCTGCTGACTTCAATAATTCCCACTGACTTCAATAATACCCACTCACTTCAATAATTCCTGCTGTCTTCAATAATACCTGCCAACTTCAATAATACCTGCTGACTTCAATAATTCCTGCTGACTTCAATAATACCAACTGACTTCAATAATTCCCACTGACTTCAATAATACCTGCTGACTACAATAATACATGCTGACTACAATAATACCTGCTGACTTCAATAATTCCCGCTGACTCCAATAATACCTGCTGACTTCAATAATACCTGCTGACTTCAATAATAAATGCCGACTTCAATAATACATGCTGACTACAATAATACCCGCTGACTTCAACAATACCCGCTGACTTCAATAATACATGTTGACTACATTAATACCTGCTGACTTCAATGATTCCCGCTGACTTCAATAATACCCACTGACTTCAATAATTCCCGCTGACTTCAATAATACCCATTGACTTCAATAATACCTGCTGACTTCAATTATTCCCGCTGAGTCCAATAATACCTGCTGACTTCCATAATTCCCGCTGACTCCAATAATACCTGCTGACTTCAATAATACCTGCTGACTTCAATAATAAATGCCGACTTCAATAATACATGCTGACTACAATAATACCCGCTGACTTCAACAATACCCACTGACTTCAATAATACCTGCTGACTTCAATAATACCTGCTGACTACAATAATACATGCTGACTACAATAATACCTGCTGACTTCATTAATTCCCGCTGACGTCAATAATAACTGCTGTCTTCAATAATAAGTGCTGACTTAATAATACATGCTGACTACAATAATACGTGCTGACTTCAATAATTCCCGCTGACTGCAATAATATCCAACGACTTCAATAATTCCCGCTGACTGCAATAATACACGCTGACTTCAATAATACATGCTGACTCCAATAATACCTGCTGACTTCAATAATACCTGCTGACTTCAATAATAAATGCCGACTTCAATAATACATGCTGACTACAATAATACCCGCTGACTTCAACAATACCCACTGACTTCAATAATACCTGCTGACTTTAATAATACCTGCTGACTACAATAATACATGCTGACTACAATAATACCTGCTGACTTCATTAATTCCCGCTGACGTCAATAATAACTGCTGTCTTCAATAATAAGTGCTGACTACAATAATACATGCTGACTACAATAATACGTGCTGACTTCAATAATTCCCGCTGACTGCAATAATATCCAACGACTTCAATAATTCCCGCTGACTGCAATAATACACGCTGACTTCAATAATACATGCTGACTACAATAATACCTGCTGACTTCAATAATTCCCACTGACTTCAATAATACCCACTCACTTCAATAATTCCTGCTGTCTTCAATAATACCTGCCGACTTCAATAATACCTGCTGACTTCAATAATTCCTGCTGACTTCAATAATACCAACTGACTTCAATAATACCCACTCACTTCAATAAAACCTGCTGACTTAATTATACCCACTGACTTCAAAAATACCTGCTGACTACAATAATACATGCTGACTTCAATAATATCCACTGACTTCTATAATACCTGCTTTCTACAATAATACCTGCTGACTAAAATAATACCTGCTGAATTTAATAATACCTGCTGAGTTTAATAATACCTGCTGACTACAATAATACCTGCTGACTACAATAATACCCACTGACTTCAATAATACCTGCTGACTTTAATAATACCTGCTGACAACAATATTACCTGCTGACTACAATAATACCCACTGACTTCAATAATACATGCTGACTTCAATAATACCCACTGACTTCAATAATATCTGCTGACTACAATAATACCTGCTGACTTCAATAATACCCACTGACTTCAATAATACCCAATGACCTCAATAATACCTGCTGACTTCAATAATACCCACTAACTTCAATAATACCCGCTGACTTCAATAATACCCGCTGACGTCAATAATCCCTGCTGACTTCAATAATACTTGCAGAGTGCAAAAATACCTGCTGACTACAATAACACATGCTGACTTCTATAATACCTGCTGACTTCAATAATACCTGCTGACTACAATAATACATGCTGACTACAATAATACCCGTTGACTTCAATAATACCCGCTGACTTCAATAATACATGCTAACTACAATAATACCTGCTGACTTCAATAATACAGGCTGACTACAATAATACCCGCTGACTTCAATAATTCCCGCTGACTTCAATAATAACTGCTGACTTCAATAATACCCACTGACTACAATAATACCTGCTGACTGCAATAATACCTGCTGACTTCAATTATATCCACTGACTACAATAATACCTGCTGACTTCAATAATACCTGCTGACTACAATAATACCTGCTGACTACTATAATACCCACTGACTGCAATAATACCTGCTGACTACAATAATACCTGCTGACTTCTATAATACCGGCTGACTTCAATAATACATGCTGTCTTCAATAATACCCTCTGACTTCAATAATACCCACTGATTTCAATAATACCTGCTGACTACAATAATACATGCTGACTACAATAATACCTGCTGACTTCATTAATTCCCGCTGACGTCAATAATAACTGCTGTCTTCAATAATAAGTGCTGACTACAATAATACATGCTGACTACAATAATACGTGCTGACTTCAATAATTCCCGCTGACTGCAATAATATCCAACGACTTCAATAATTCCCGCTGACTGCAATAATACACGCTGACTTCAATAATACATGCTGACTACAATAATACCTGCTGACTTCAATAATTCCCACTGACTTCAATAATACCCACTCACTTCAATAATTCCTGCTGTCTTCAATAATACCTGCCAACTTCAATAATACCTGCTGACTTCAATAATTCCTGCTGACTTCAATAATACCAACTGACTTCAATAATTCCCACTGACTTCAATAATACCTGCTGACTACAATAATACATGCTGACTACAATAATACCTGCTGACTTCAATAATTCCCGCTGACTCCAATAATACCTGCTGACTTCAATAATACCTGCTGACTTCAATAATAAATGCCGACTTCAATAATACATGCTGACTACAATAATACCCGCTGACTTCAACAATACCCGCTGACTTCAATAATACATGTTGACTACATTAATACCTGCTGACTTCAATGATTCCCGCTGACTTCAATAATACCCACTGACTTCAATAATTCCCGCTGACTTCAATAATACCCATTGACTTCAATAATACCTGCTGACTTCAATTATTCCCGCTGAGTCCAATAATACCTGCTGACTTCCATAATTCCCGCTGACTCCAATAATACCTGCTGACTTCAATAATACCTGCTGACTTCAATAATAAATGCCGACTTCAATAATACATGCTGACTACAATAATACCCGCTGACTTCAACAATACCCACTGACTTCAATAATACCTGCTGACTTCAATAATACCTGCTGACTACAATAATACATGCTGACTACAATAATACCTGCTGACTTCATTAATTCCCGCTGACGTCAATAATAACTGCTGTCTTCAATAATAACTGCTGACTTAATAATACATGCTGACTACAATAATACGTGCTGACTTCAATAATTCCCGCTGACTGCAATAATATCCAACGACTTCAATAATTCCCGCTGACTGCAATAATACACGCTGACTTCAATAATACATGCTGACTCCAATAATACCTGCTGACTTCAATAATACCTGCTGACTTCAATAATAAATGCCGACTTCAATAATACATGCTGACTACAATAATACCCGCTGACTTCAACAATACCCACTGACTTCAATAATACCTGCTGACTTTAATAATACCTGCTGACTACAATAATACATGCTGACTACAATAATACCTGCTGACTTCATTAATTCCCGCTGACGTCAATAATAACTGCTGTCTTCAATAATAAGTGCTGACTACAATAATACATGCTGACTACAATAATACGTGCTGACTTCAATAATTCCCGCTGACTGCAATAATATCCAACGACTTCAATAATTCCCGCTGACTGCAATAATACACGCTGACTTCAATAATACATGCTGACTACAATAATACCTGCTGACTTCAATAATTCCCACTGACTTCAATAATACCCACTCACTTCAATAATTCCTGCTGTCTTCAATAATACCTGCCGACTTCAATAATACCTGCTGACTTCAATAATTCCTGCTGACTTCAATAATACCAACTGACTTCAATAATACCCACTCACTTCAATAAAACCTGCTGACTTAATTATACCCACTGACTTCAAAAATACCTGCTGACTACAATAATACATGCTGACTTCAATAATATCCACTGACTTCTATAATACCTGCTTTCTACAATAATACCTGCTGACTAAAATAATACCTGCTGAATTTAATAATACCTGCTGAGTTTAATAATACCTGCTGACTACAATAATACCTGCTGACTACAATAATACCCACTGACTTCAATAATACCTGCTGACTTTAATAATACCTGCTGACAACAATATTACCTGCTGACTACAATAATACCCACTGACTTCAATAATACATGCTGACTTCAATAATACCCACTGACTTCAATATTATCTGCTGACTACAATAATACCTGCTGACTTCAATAATACCCACTGACTTCAATAATACCCAATGACCTCAATAATACCTGCTGACTTCAATAATACCCACTAACTTCAATAATACCCGCTGACTTCAATAATACCCGCTGACGTCAATAATCCCTGCTGACTTCAATAATACTTGCAGACTGCAAAAATACCTGCTGACTACAATAACACATGCTGACTTCTATAATACCTGCTGACTTCAATAATACCTGCTGACTACAATAATACATGCTGACTACAATAATACCCGTTGACTTCAATAATACCCGCTGACTTCAATAATACATGCTAACTACAATAATACCTGCTGACTTCAATAATACAGGCTGATTACAATAATACCCGCTGACTTCAATAATTCCCGCTGACTTCAATAATAACTGCTGACTTCAATAATACCCACTGACTACAATAATACCTGCTGACTGCAATAATACCTGCTGACTTCAATTATATCCACTGACTACAATAATACCTGCTGACTTCAATAATACCTGCTGACTACAATAATACCTGCTGACTACTATAATACCCACTGACTGCAATAATACCTGCTGACTACAATAATACCTGCTGACTTCAATAATATCTGCTGACTTCATTAGTACCCACTGACTACAATAATACCTGCTGACTACTATAATACCCACTGACTGCAATAATACCCACTGATTGCAATAGTACCCACTGACTACAATAATACCTGCTGACTACAATAATAACTGATTACTGCAATAATTCCTGCTGACTTCAATAATACCTGCTGACTTCAATAATATCTGCTGACTTCAATAATACCCACTTACTGCAATAACACCCACTGATTGCAATAGTACCCACTGACCACAATAATACATGCTGACTGCAGTAATACCCGCTGACTTCAATAGTACCCGCTGACTACAATAATACCCGCTGATTTCAATAATACGCAAGACTGCAATAATACTCGCTGAGTACAATAATACGTGCAGACTTCAATAATAGCTGCTGACTACAATAATACCCGCTGACTACGATAATACCGGCTGACGACAGTAATACCTGCTGACTTCAATAATACCTGCTGACTTCAATAATACCTGCTGTCTTCAATAATACCTGCTGACTTCAATAATACCTGCTGTCTTCAATAATACCTGCTGACTTCAATAATACCTGTTGACTTCAATAATACCTGCTGTCTTCAATAATACCTGCTGTCTTCAATAATACCTTCTGGCTTCAATAATAGCTGTTGACTTCAATAATACCTGCTGTCTTCAATAATACCTGCTGACTTCAATAATACCTGCTGACTTCAATAATACATGCTGTCTTCAATAATACCTGCTGACTTCAATAATACCTGCTGTCTTCAATAATACCTGCTGACTTCAATAATACCTGCTGATTACAATAATACCTGCTGACTTCAATAATACCCACTGACTACAATAATACCTGTTGACTGCAATAATACCTGCTGTCTTCAATAAGACCCACTGACTACAATAATACCTGCTGACTTCAATAATACCTGCTGACTTCAACAATTCCCGCTGACTACAATAATAACTGCTGACTTCAATAATACCCACTGACTACAATAATACCTGCTGACTGCAATAATACCTGCTGACTTCAATTATATCCACTGACTACAATAATACCTGCTGACTTCAATAATACCTGCTGACTACAATAATACCTGCTGACTACTTTAATACCCACTGACTGCAATAATACCTGCTGACTACAATAATACCTGCTGACTTCAATAATATCTGCTGACTTCATTAGTACCCACTGACTACAATAATACCTGCTGACTACTATAATACCCACTGACTGCAATAATACCCACTGATTGCAATAGTACCCACTGACTACAATAATACCTGCTGACTACAATAATAACTGATTACTGCAATAATTCCTGCTGACTTCAATAATACCAACTGACTTCAATAATATCTGCTGACTTCAATAATACCCACTTACTGCAATAACACCCACTGATTGCAATAATACCCACTGACCACAATAATACATGCTGACTGCAGTAATACCCGCTGACTTCAATAGTACCCGCTGACTACAATAATACCCGCTGATTTCAATAATACGCAAGACTGCAATAATACTCGCTGAGTACAATAATACGTGCAGACTTCAATAATAGCTGCTGACTACAATAATACCCGCTGGCTACGATAATACCGGCTGACGACAGTAATACCTGCTGACTTCAATAATACCTGCTGACTTCAATAATACCTGCTGTCTTCAATAATACCTGCTGACTTCAATAATACCTGCTGTCTTCAATAATACCTGCTGACTTCAATAATACCTGCTGACTACAATAATACCTGCTGACTTCAATAATACCCACTGACTTCAATAATACCTGCTGACTTCAATAATACCCACTGACTTCAATAATACCTGCTGACTTCAATAATAACCACTGACTTCAATAATACCTGCTGACTTCAATAATAGCCACTGACTTCAATAATATCCACTGACTTCAATAATACCCACTGACTTCAAAAATACCTGCTGACTAAAATAATACCTGCTGACTTCAATAATACCCACTGACTTCAATAATGCCCACTGACTCCAATAATACCTGCTGACTACAATAATACCTGCTGACTACAATAATACCCACTGACTTCAATAATACCTGCTGACTTCAATTATACCCACTGACTTCAATAATACCTGCTGACTGCAATAATACCTGCTGACTTCAATAATACCCACTGACTTCAATAATACCTGCTGACTTCAATAATACATGCTGACTACAATAATACCCACTGAATTCAATAATACCCACTGACTTCAATAATACCTGTTGACTACAATAATACCCGCTGACTACGATAATACGTGCTGACTACAGTAATACCTGTTGACTTCAATTATTCCTGCTGACTGCAATAATACCCACTGACTGCAATAATAGCCGCAAACTACCATAATACCCACTGACTTCAATAATACCTGCTGACTGCAATAATACCTGCTGACTTCAATAATACCCACTGACTTCAATAATACCTGCTGACTTCAATAATACATGCTGACTACAATAATACCCACTGAATTCAATAATACCCACTGACTTCAATAATACCTGCTGACTACAATAATACCCGCTGACTACGATAATACGTGCTGACTACAGTAATACCTGTTGACTTCAATTATTCCTGCTGACTGCAATAATACCCACTGACTGCAATAATAGCCGCAAACTACCATAATACCCACTGACTTCAATAATACCTGCTGACTTCAATAATACCCGCTGACTACTAAAATATCTGCTGACTTCCATAATACCCACTGACTTCAATAATACCCACCGACTTCAATAATACCTGCTGACTACAATAATACCTGCTGACTTCAATAATACCCACTGACTTCAATAATACCTGCTGTCTTCAATAATACCCACTGTCTTCAATAATACCTGCTGACTTCAATAATACCCACTGACTACAATAATTCCTCCTGACTTCAATAATACCCACTGACTTCAATAATACCCACTGACTCCAATAATACCTGCTGACTACAATAATACCTGCTGACTACAATAATACCCGCTGACTTCAATAATACCTGCTGACTACAATAATACCTGCTGACTACAATAATACTCACTGACTTCAATAGTACCTGCTGACTTCAATAATACCCACTGACTTCAATAATACCTGCTGACTACAATAATACCTGCTGACTTCAATAATACCTGCTGACTTCAATAATACCCTCTGACTTCAATAATACCTGCTCACTACAATAATACCTGCTGACTTCAATAATACCCACGGACTTCAATAATACCTGCTGACTTCAATAATACATGCTGACTACAATAATACGTGCTGACTACAGTAATACCTGTTGACTTCAATTATTCCTGCTGACTGCAATAATACCCACTGACTGCAATAATAGCAGCTAACTACCATAATACCCACTGACTTCAATAATAAATGCTGACTTCAATAATACTCGCTGACTACAAAAATATCTGCTGACTTCAATAATACCCACTGACTTCAATAATACCTGCTGACTTGAATAATACATGCTGACTTCAGTAATACCCACTGACTTCAATAATACCCACTGACTTCAATAATACCCACTGACTTCAATAATACCTGCTGACTACAATAATACCTGCTGACTTCAATAATATCTGCTGACTACAATATTATCCACTGACTTCAATAATACCTGCTAACTCCAATAATACCCGCTGACTACAATAATACCCACTGACTTCAATAATACCCGCTGACTTCAATAATACCCACTGACTTCAATAATACCCACTGACTTCAATAATGCCTTCTGACTACAATAATACCTGCTGACTACAATAATACCCGCTGACTTCAATAATACCTGCTGACTTCAATAATACCCACTGACTTCAATAATACCTGCTGACTTCAAAAATACCTGCTGACTACAATAATACCCACTGACTTCAATAATACCTGCTGACTTCAATAATACCCGCTCACTTCAATAATACCTGCTGACTACAATAACACCCACTGACTACAATAATACCTGTTGTCTACAATAATACCTGCTGACTTCAATCATACCCGCTGACTACAATAATAGCTGCTGACTACAATCATATCTGCTGACTACATAATACCAACTAACTACAATAATACCTGCTGGCTACAACACTACCAACTGACTTCAACAATACCTGCTGACAACAGTAATACCTGCTGACTTCAATAATACCTGCTGACTACAATAATACCCACTGACTGCAATAATACTCGCTGACTACACGAATAACTGCTGACTTCAATAATACCTGCCGACTTCAATAATACCTGCTCTCTACAATAATACCTGCTCTCTACAATAATACCTGTTGACTTCAATTATACCTGCTGACTGCAATAATACTCACTGACTGCAATAATATCCGCTGACTACAATAAATCCCGCTGACTGTGATAAAAGCTGCTGCCTACCATAATACCCACTGACTGTAATAATACTTGCTGGCTACAGTAATACCCACTGACTACAATAATACCCACTGACTACAATAATACCTTTTGTCTACAATAATACCTGCTGACTGCAATAAT
The DNA here is from genome assembly GCF_017639515.1 of Carcharodon carcharias. Lineage (NCBI taxonomy): Eukaryota > Metazoa > Chordata > Chondrichthyes > Lamniformes > Lamnidae > Carcharodon > Carcharodon carcharias. The sequence continues at coordinate 12,712,093 of NC_054481.1, read as the reverse complement.
AACCATTAAGTGCAATAATACCTGCTGACTACAATAATATCTGCTGACTACAATAATACCCACTGACTACAATAGTACCCACTGACTGCAAAAATACACACAGTCTGTGATAAAAGCTGCTGACTACTATAATACCCACTGACTGCAATAATACACGCTGACTACAATAATACCTGCTGACTACAGTAATACCCATTGACTGTAAAAATACTTGCTGACTACAGTAATACCCACTGACTACAATAATACCCACTGACTACAATAATACCTATTGTCTACAATAATACCTGCTGACTGCAATAATAACCATTAACTGCAATAATACCTGCTGACTACAATAATACCTGCTGACTACAATAATACCCACTGACTACAATAGTACCCACTGACTGCAATAATACACAGTCTGTGATAAAAGCTGCTGACTACTATAATACCCACTGACTGCAATAATACATGCTGACTACAATAATACCTGCTGACTACAATAACACTCACTGACTGCAATAATTCCTACTGACTGCAATAATGCCCACTGACTGCAATAGTACCCGCTGACTACAATAATACCCACTGACTGCAAAAATACACACAGTCTGTGATTAAAGCTGCTGACTACTATAATACCCACTGACTGCAATAATACACGCTGACTGTAATAATACTTGCTGACTACAGTAATACCCACTGACTACCATAATACCCACTGACTGTAATAATACTTGCTGACTACAGTAATACCCACTGACTACCATAATACCCACTGACTACAAGAATACCTGTTGTCTACAATAATACCCGCTAACTGCAATAATACCCAATGACTACAATAATACCTGCTGACTACAATAATACCCGCTGACTTCAATAATACTGGCTGACTACAATACCCAGTTACTACAATAATACCAACGGACTTTAATAATACCTTCTGACTTCAATAATACCCGCTGACTACAAAAATATCTGCTAACTACAATAATACCTGCTGACTTCAATAATTCCCACTGACTACAATAATACCCACTGACTGCAATAATACCTGCTGACAACAATAATACCCGCTGACTTCAATAATACCCACTGACTGCAATAATACCCACTGACTTCAATAATACCCCCTGACTGCAATAATACCCGCTGACTAAAATAATAACTGCTGACTACAATAATACCCGCTGACTTCAGTAATACCCACAGACTGCAAAAATACTTGCTGACTACAATAATACTTGATGACTACAATAATAACTGCTGGCTACGATAATACCCGCTGACTACAATCATACCCACTGACTGCAATAATACCTGATGACTGCAATAATAACTGCTGACTACGATAATACCCGCTGGCCACAATCATACCCACTGACTTCAATAATACATGCTGACGACAATAATACCTGTTGACTACAATAATACCTGCTGACTTCAATCATACCCGCTGACTACAATAATACCTGCTGAGTTCTGTCGAAGGGTCATGAGGACTTGAAACGTCAACTCTTTTCTTCTCCGCCGATGCTGCCAGACCTGCTGAGTTTTTCCAGGCAATTTTGTTTTTGTTTACGATAATACCTGTTGACTTCAATTATACCTGCTGACTGCAATAATACCCACTGACTGCAATAATAGCCGCTAACCACAATAAAACTCAATGACTGTGATAATACCTGCTGACTACAATAATACCCACTGACTGTAATAATACTTGCTGACTACAGAAATACCCACTGACTACAATAATACCCACTGACTACAATAATACCTGTTGTCTACAATAATACCTGCTGACTTCAATCATACCCGCTGACTACAATAATAGCTGCTGACTACAATCATATCTGCTGACTACATAATACCAACTAACTACAATCATACCTGTTGGCTACAATATTGCCCACTGACTACAATAATACCTGCTGACTGCAATAATACCTGCTGACTGCTATAATACCCACTGACTACAATAATACCCACTGACTACAATAATACCCACTGACTTCAATAATACCTGCTGACTTCAATAATACCCACTGACTACAATAATACCCACTGACTTCAATAATACCTGCTGACTTCAATAATACCTGCTGACTTCAATAATACCTGCTGACTGAAATAATACCTGCTGACTTCAATAATACCTGCTGACTTCAAAAATACATACTGACTCTAATAATACCTGCTGACCACAATAATACCTGCTGACTGCAATAATACCTGCTGACTTCAATAATACCCACTGACTACAAAAATACCCACTGACTTCAATAATACCTGCTGACTTGAATAATACCCACTGAATACAATAATACCTACTGACTACAATAATACCCACTGACTTCAATAATACCCACTTTTTTCAATAATACCTGCTGACTACAATATTACCCACTGACTTCAATAATACCTGCTGACTTCAATAATACCTGCTGACTGCAATAATACCCACTGACTGCAATAATACCCACTGACTGCAATAATACCCACTGACTTCAATAACACCTGCTGACTTCAATAATACCCACTGACTACAATAATACCCACTGACTACAATAATACCCACTGACTTCAATAATACCTGCTGACTTCAATAATACCCACTGACTTCAATAATACCCACTTTTTTCAATAATACCTGCTGACTACAATAATACCTGCTGACTTCAATAATACCTGCTGACTACAATATTACCCACTGACTTCAATAATACCCGCTGACGTCAATAATTCCCGCTGACTTCAATAATACCTGCTGACTTCAATAACACCTGCTGACTTCAATAATACCTGCTGACTTCAATAGTACACACTGACTTCAATAATTCCCGCTGATTTAAATAATACCTCCTGACTGCAATAATACATGCTGACTGCAATAATACCTGCCGACTTCAATAATACCTGCTCTCTACAATAATACCTGCTCTCTACAATAATACCTGTTGACTTCAATTATACCTGCTGACTGCAATAATACTCACTGACTGCAATAATATCCGCTGACTACAATAAATCCCGCTGACTGTGATAAAAGCTGCTGCCTACCATAATACCCACTGACTGTAATAATACTTGCTGGCTACAGTAATACCCACTGACTACAATAATACCCACTGACTACAATAATACCTTTTGTCTACAATAATACCTGCTGACTGCAATAATAACCATTAAGTGCAATAATACCTGCTGACTACAATAATATCTGCTGACTACAATAATACCCACTGACTACAATAGTACCCACTGACTGCAAAAATACACACAGTCTGTGATAAAAGCTGCTGACTACTATAATACCCACTGACTGCAATAATACACGCTGACTACAATAATACCTGCTGACTACAGTAATACCCATTGACTGTAAAAATACTTGCTGACTACAGTAATACCCACTGACTACAATAATACCCACTGACTACAATAATACCTATTGTCTACAATAATACCTGCTGACTGCAATAATAACCATTAACTGCAATAATACCTGCTGACTACAATAATACCTGCTGACTACAATAATACCCACTGACTACAATAGTACCCACTGACTGCAATAATACACAGTCTGTGATAAAAGCTGCTGACTACTATAATACCCACTGACTGCAATAATACATGCTGACTACAATAATACCTGCTGACTACAATAACACTCACTGACTGCAATAATTCCTACTGACTGCAATAATGCCCACTGACTGCAATAGTACCCGCTGACTACAATAATACCCACTGACTGCAAAAATACACACAGTCTGTGATTAAAGCTGCTGACTACTATAATACCCACTGACTGCAATAATACACGCTGACTGTAATAATACTTGCTGACTACAGTAATACCCACTGACTACCATAATACCCACTGACTGTAATAATACTTGCTGACTACAGTAATACCCACTGACTACCATAATACCCACTGACTACAAGAATACCTGTTGTCTACAATAATACCCGCTAACTGCAATAATACCCAATGACTACAATAATACCTGCTGACTACAATAATACCCGCTGACTTCAATAATACTGGCTGACTACAATACCCAGTTACTACAATAATACCAACGGACTTTAATAATACCTTCTGACTTCAATAATACCCGCTGACTACAAAAATATCTGCTAACTACAATAATACCTGCTGACTTCAATAATTCCCACTGACTACAATAATACCCACTGACTGCAATAATACCTGCTGACAACAATAATACCCGCTGACTTCAATAATACCCACTGACTGCAATAATACCCACTGACTTCAATAATACCCCCTGACTGCAATAATACCCGCTGACTAAAATAATAACTGCTGACTACAATAATACCCGCTGACTTCAGTAATACCCACAGACTGCAAAAATACTTGCTGACTACAATAATACTTGATGACTACAATAATAACTGCTGGCTACGATAATACCCGCTGACTACAATCATACCCACTGACTGCAATAATACCTGATGACTGCAATAATAACTGCTGACTACGATAATACCCGCTGGCCACAATCATACCCACTGACTTCAATAATACATGCTGACGACAATAATACCTGTTGACTACAATAATACCTGCTGACTTCAATCATACCCGCTGACTACAATAATACCTGCTGAGTTCTGTCGAAGGGTCATGAGGACTTGAAACGTCAACTCTTTTCTTCTCCGCCGATGCTGCCAGACCTGCTGAGTTTTTCCAGGCAATTTTGTTTTTGTTTACGATAATACCTGTTGACTTCAATTATACCTGCTGACTGCAATAATACCCACTGACTGCAATAATAGCCGCTAACCACAATAAAACTCAATGACTGTGATAATACCTGCTGACTACAATAATACCCACTGACTGTAATAATACTTGCTGACTACAGAAATACCCACTGACTACAATAATACCCACTGACTACAATAATACCTGTTGTCTACAATAATACCTGCTGACTTCAATCATACCCGCTGACTACAATAATAGCTGCTGACTACAATCATATCTGCTGACTACATAATACCAACTAACTACAATCATACCTGTTGGCTACAATATTGCCCACTGACTACAATAATACCTGCTGACTGCAATAATACCTGCTGACTGCTATAATACCCACTGACTACAATAATACCCACTGACTACAATAATACCCACTGACTTCAATAATACCTGCTGACTTCAATAATACCCACTGACTACAATAATACCCACTGACTTCAATAATACCTGCTGACTTCAATAATACCTGCTGACTTCAATAATACCTGCTGACTGAAATAATACCTGCTGACTTCAATAATACCTGCTGACTTCAAAAATACATACTGACTCTAATAATACCTGCTGACCACAATAATACCTGCTGACTGCAATAATACCTGCTGACTTCAATAATACCCACTGACTACAAAAATACCCACTGACTTCAATAATACCTGCTGACTTGAATAATACCCACTGAATACAATAATACCTACTGACTACAATAATACCCACTGACTTCAATAATACCCACTTTTTTCAATAATACCTGCTGACTACAATATTACCCACTGACTTCAATAATACCTGCTGACTTCAATAATACCTGCTGACTGCAATAATACCCACTGACTGCAATAATACCCACTGACTGCAATAATACCCACTGACTTCAATAACACCTGCTGACTTCAATAATACCCACTGACTACAATAATACCCACTGACTACAATAATACCCACTGACTTCAATAATACCTGCTGACTTCAATAATACCCACTGACTTCAATAATACCCACTTTTTTCAATAATACCTGCTGACTACAATAATACCTGCTGACTTCAATAATACCTGCTGACTACAATATTACCCACTGACTTCAATAATACCCGCTGACGTCAATAATTCCCGCTGACTTCAATAATACCTGCTGACTTCAATAACACCTGCTGACTTCAATAATACCTGCTGACTTCAATAGTACACACTGACTTCAATAATTCCCGCTGATTTAAATAATACCTCCTGACTGCAATAATACATGCTGACTGCAATAATACCTGCTGACTTCAATAATTCCCGCTGACTTCCATAATACCTGCTGACTGCAATAATACCTGCTGACTACAATAATACCTGCTGACTTGAATAATACCCACTGACTTCAATAATACCCTTTGACTTCAATAATACCCGCTGACTACAATAATACATTCTGGCTACAATAATTTCTGCTGACTTCAATAATACCCAGTGAGTTCAATAATACCTGCTGACTTCAATAATACCTGCTGAATTCAATAATACCTGGTGACTTCAATAATACCCACTGACTTCAATAATACCTGCTGACTTCAATAATTCCCGCTGACTTCAATAATACCTGCTGACTTCAGTACTACCTACTGACTTCAATAATTCCCACTGACTTCAATAATATCTGCTGACTTCAATATTACCCACTGACTACAATAATATCTGCTGACTACTATAATACCCACTGACTGCAATAACACCCACTGATTGCAATAGTACCCACTGACTACAATAATACCTGCTGACTACAATAATACCGACTGACTACAATAGTACCCACTGACTGTAAAAATACACACAGTCAGTGATAAAAGCTGCTGACTACTATAATACCCACTGACTGCAATAATACACGCTGACTACAATAATACCTGCTGACTACAGTAATACCCATTGACTGTAAAAATACTTGCTGACTACAGTAATACCCACTGACTACAATAATACCCACTGACTACAATAATACCTATTGTCTACAATAATACCTGCTGATTGCAAATAATAACCATTAACTGCAATAATACCTGCTGACTACAATAATACCTGCTGACTACAATAATACCCACTGACTACAATAGTACCCACTGACGGCAATAATACACACAGTCTGTGATAAAAGCTGCTGACTACTATAATACCCACTGACTGCAATAATACATGCTGACTACAATAATACCTGCTGACTACAATAACACTCACTGACTGCAATAATTCCTGCTGACTGCAATAATGCCCACTGACTGCAATAGTACCTGCTGACTTCAATAATACCCACTGACTACAAAAATACCCACTGACTTCAATAATACCTGCTGACTTGAATAATACCCACTGACTACAATAATACCTACTGACTACAATAATACCTGCTGACTTCAATAATACCCACTGACTACAATAGTACCCACTGACTTCAATAATACCCACTGACTACAATAATACCCACTGACTTCAATAATACCTGCTGACTTCAATAATACCCGCTAACTACAATAATACCCACTGACTTCAATAATACCCGCTGACTACAATAATACCCACTGACTTCAATAATACCCACTTTTTTCAATAATACCTGCCGACTACAATATTACCCACTGACTTCAATAATACCTGCTGACTTCAATAATACCTGCTGACTGCAATAATACCCACTGACTGCAATAATACCCACTGACTGCAATAATACCCACTGACTTCAATAACACCTGCTGACTTCAATAATACCCACTGACTACAATAATACCCACTGACTACAATAATACCCACTGACTTCAATAATACCTGCTGACTTCAATAATACCCACTGACTGCAATAGTACCCGCTGACTACAATAATACCCACTGACTGCAAAAATACACACAGTCTGTGATTAAAGCTGCTGACTACTATAATACCCACTGACTGCAATAATACACGCTGACTGTAATAATACTTGCTGACTACAGTAATACCCACTGACTACCATAATACCCACTGACTGTAATAATACTTGCTGACTACAGTAATACCCACTGACTACCATAATACCCACTGACTACAAGAATACCTGTTGTCTACAATAATACCCGCTAACTGCAATAATACCCAATGACTACAATAATACCTGCTGACTACAATAATACCCGCTGACTTCAATAATACTGGCTGACTACAATACCCAGTTACTACAATAATACCAACGGACTTTAATAATACCTTCTGACTTCAATAATACCCGCTGACTACAAAAATATCTGCTAACTACAATAATACCTGCTGACTTCAATAATTCCCACTGACTACAATAATACCCACTGACTGCAATAATACCTGCTGACAACAATAATACCCGCTGACTTCAATAATACCCACTGACTGCAATAATACCCACTGACTTCAATAATACCCCCTGACTGCAATAATACCCGCTGACTAAAATAATAACTGCTGACTACAATAATACCCGCTGACTTCAGTAATACCCACAGACTGCAAAAATACTTGCTGACTACAATAATACTTGATGACTACAATAATAACTGCTGGCTACGATAATACCCGCTGACTACAATCATACCCACTGACTGCAATAATACCTGATGACTGCAATAATAACTGCTGACTACGATAATACCCGCTGGCCACAATCATACCCACTGACTTCAATAATACATGCTGACGACAATAATACCTGTTGACTACAATAATACCTGCTGACTTCAATCATACCCGCTGACTACAATAATACCTGCTGAGTTCTGTCGAAGGGTCATGAGGACTTGAAACGTCAACTCTTTTCTTCTCCGCCGATGCTGCCAGACCTGCTGAGTTTTTCCAGGCAATTTTGTTTTTGTTTACGATAATACCTGTTGACTTCAATTATACCTGCTGACTGCAATAATACCCACTGACTGCAATAATAGCCGCTAACCACAATAAAACTCAATGACTGTGATAATACCTGCTGACTACAATAATACCCACTGACTGTAATAATACTTGCTGACTACAGAAATACCCACTGACTACAATAATACCCACTGACTACAATAATACCTGTTGTCTACAATAATACCTGCTGACTTCAATCATACCCGCTGACTACAATAATAGCTGCTGACTACAATCATATCTGCTGACTACATAATACCAACTAACTACAATCATACCTGTTGGCTACAATATTGCCCACTGACTACAATAATACCTGCTGACTGCAATAATACCTGCTGACTGCTATAATACCCACTGACTACAATAATACCCACTGACTACAATAATACCCACTGACTTCAATAATACCTGCTGACTTCAATAATACCCACTGACTACAATAATACCCACTGACTTCAATAATACCTGCTGACTTCAATAATACCTGCTGACTTCAATAATACCTGCTGACTGAAATAATACCTGCTGACTTCAATAATACCTGCTGACTTCAAAAATACATACTGACTCTAATAATACCTGCTGACCACAATAATACCTGCTGACTGCAATAATACCTGCTGACTTCAATAATACCCACTGACTACAAAAATACCCACTGACTTCAATAATACCTGCTGACTTGAATAATACCCACTGAATACAATAATACCTACTGACTACAATAATACCCACTGACTTCAATAATACCCACTTTTTTCAATAATACCTGCTGACTACAATATTACCCACTGACTTCAATAATACCTGCTGACTTCAATAATACCTGCTGACTGCAATAATACCCACTGACTGCAATAATACCCACTGACTGCAATAATACCCACTGACTTCAATAACACCTGCTGACTTCAATAATACCCACTGACTACAATAATACCCACTGACTACAATAATACCCACTGACTTCAATAATACCTGCTGACTTCAATAATACCCACTGACTTCAATAATACCCACTTTTTTCAATAATACCTGCTGACTACAATAATACCTGCTGACTTCAATAATACCTGCTGACTACAATATTACCCACTGACTTCAATAATACCCGCTGACGTCAATAATTCCCGCTGACTTCAATAATACCTGCTGACTTCAATAACACCTGCTGACTTCAATAATACCTGCTGACTTCAATAGTACACACTGACTTCAATAATTCCCGCTGATTTAAATAATACCTCCTGACTGCAATAATACATGCTGACTGCAATAATACCTGCTGACTTCAATAATTCCCGCTGACTTCCATAATACCTGCTGACTGCAATAATACCTGCTGACTACAATAATACCTGCTGACTTGAATAATACCCACTGACTTCAATAATACCCTTTGACTTCAATAATACCCGCTGACTACAATAATACATTCTGGCTACAATAATTTCTGCTGACTTCAATAATACCCAGTGAGTTCAATAATACCTGCTGACTTCAATAATACCTGCTGAATTCAATAATACCTGGTGACTTCAATAATACCCACTGACTTCAATAATACCTGCTGACTTCAATAATTCCCGCTGACTTCAATAATACCTGCTGACTTCAGTACTACCTACTGACTTCAATAATTCCCACTGACTTCAATAATATCTGCTGACTTCAATATTACCCACTGACTACAATAATATCTGCTGACTACTATAATACCCACTGACTGCAATAACACCCACTGATTGCAATAGTACCCACTGACTACAATAATACCTGCTGACTACAATAATACCGACTGACTACAATAGTACCCACTGACTGTAAAAATACACACAGTCAGTGATAAAAGCTGCTGACTACTATAATACCCACTGACTGCAATAATACACGCTGACTACAATAATACCTGCTGACTACAGTAATACCCATTGACTGTAAAAATACTTGCTGACTACAGTAATACCCACTGACTACAATAATACCCACTGACTACAATAATACCTATTGTCTACAATAATACCTGCTGATTGCAAATAATAACCATTAACTGCAATAATACCTGCTGACTACAATAATACCTGCTGACTACAATAATACCCACTGACTACAATAGTACCCACTGACGGCAATAATACACACAGTCTGTGATAAAAGCTGCTGACTACTATAATACCCACTGACTGCAATAATACATGCTGACTACAATAATACCTGCTGACTACAATAACACTCACTGACTGCAATAATTCCTGCTGACTGCAATAATGCCCACTGACTGCAATAGTACCTGCTGACTTCAATAATACCCACTGACTACAAAAATACCCACTGACTTCAATAATACCTGCTGACTTGAATAATACCCACTGACTACAATAATACCTACTGACTACAATAATACCTGCTGACTTCAATAATACCCACTGACTACAATAGTACCCACTGACATCAATAATACCCACTGACTACAATAATACCCACTGACTTCAATAATACCTGCTGACTTCAATAATACCCGCTAACTACAATAATACCCACTGACTTCAATAATACCCGCTGACTACAATAATACCCACTGACTTCAATAATACCCACTTTTTTCAATAATACCTGCCGACTACAATATTACCCACTGACTTCAATAATACCTGCTGACTTCAATAATACCTGCTGACTGCAATAATACCCACTGACTGCAATAATACCCACTGACTGCAATAATACCCACTGACTTCAATAACACCTGCTGACTTCAATAATACCCACTGACTACAATAATACCCACTGACTACAATAATACCCACTGACTTCAATAATACCTGCTGACTTCAATAATACCCACTGACTTCAATAATACCCACTTTTTTCAATAATACCTGCTGACTACAATAATACCTGCTGACTTCAATAATACCTGCTGACTACAATATTACCCACTGACTTCAATAATACCTGCTGACGCCAATAATACCCGCTGACTACAATAATACTCACTGACTTCAATAATACCCGCTGACTTCAATAATACACACTGATTTCAATAATACCCACTGACTTCAATAATACCAACTGACTTCAATAATACCCACTGACTTCATTAATACCCGCTGACTTCAATAATACCTGCTGACTGCAATAATACCCACTGACTGCAATAATACCCACTGACTGCAATAATACCCACTGACTTCAATAATACCTGCTGACTTCAATAATACCTGCTGACTTCAATAATACCTGCTGACTGCAATAATACCTGCTGACTACAATAATACCCACTGACTTCAATAATGCCTGCTGACTACAATAAAACCCACTGACTACAATAATACTCGCTGACTTCAATAATACCTGCTGACTTCAATAATACCCACTGACTTCAATAATACCTGCTGACTTCAAAAATACCTGCTGAGTACAATAATACCCACTAACTTCAATAATACCTGCTGACTTCAATAATACCTGCTGACTACAATAATACCCACTGACTTCAATAATACCCACTGACTTCAATAATACCTGCTGACTTCAATAATACCCGCTCACTTCAATAATACCTGCTGACTACAATAATACCCGCTGACTACAATAATACCTGTTGTTTACAATAATACCTGCTGACTTCAATCATACCCGCTGACTACAATAATAGCTGCTGAGTACAATCATATCTGCTGACTACATAATACCAACTAACTACAATAATACCTGCTGGCTACAACACTACCCACTGTCTACCTGCTGACAACAGTAATACCTGCTGACTTCAATAATACCTGCTGACTACAGTATTACCCACTGACTGCAATAATACTCGCTGACTACACGAATAACTGCTGACTTCAATAATACCTGCTGACTTCAATAATACCTGCTCTCTACAATAATACCTGCTCTCTACAATAATACCTGTTGACTTCAATTATACCTGCTGACTGCAATAATACTCACTGACTGCAATAATAGCCGCTGACTACAATAAATCCCGCTTACTGTGATAAAAGCTGCTGCCTACCATAATACCCACTGACTGTAATAATACTTGCTGGCTACAGTAATACCTATTGACTACAATAATACCCACTGACTACAATAATACCTATTGTCTACAATAATACCTGCTGACTGCAATAATAACCATTAAGTGCAATAATACCTGCTGACTACAATAATACCTGCTGACTACAATAATACCCACTGACTACAATAGTACCCACTGACTGCAAAAATACACACAGTCTGTGATAAAAGCTGCTGACTACTATAATACCCATTGACTGCAATAATACATGCTGACTACAATAATACCTGCTGACTACAGTAATACCCATTGACTGTAATAATACTTGCTGACTACAGTAATACCCACTGACTACAATGATACCCACTGACTACAATAATACCTATTGTCTACAATAATACCTGCTGACTGCAATAATAACCATTAACTGCAATAATACCTGCTGACTACAATAATACCTGCTGACTACAATAATACCCACTGACTACAATAGTACCCTCTGACTGCAATAATACACACAGTCTGTGATAAAAGCTGCTGACTACTATAATACCCACTGACTGCAATAATACATGCTGACTACAATAATACCTGCTGACTACAATAACACTCACTGACTGCAATAATTCCTGCTGACTGCAATAATGCCCACTGACTGCAATAGGACCCGCTGACTACAATAATACCCACTGACTGTAATAATACTTGCTGACTACAGTAATACCCACTGACTACCATAATACCCACTGACTGTAATAATACTTGCTGACTACAGTAATACCCACTGACTACCATAATACCCACTGACTACAAGAATACCTGTTGTCTACAATAATACCCGCTGACTGAAATAATATCCAATAACTACAATAATACCTGCTGACTACAATAATACCCGCTGACTTCAATAATACTGGCTGACTACAATACCCAGTTACTACAATAATACCCACTGGCTTTAATAATACCTTCTGACTTCAATAATACCCGCTGACTACAAAAATATCTGCTGACTACAATAATACCTGCTGACTTCAATAATTCCCACTGACTACAATAATACCCACTGACTGCAATAATACCCACTGACTGTAATAATACCTTCTGACTACAACAATACCCACTGACTACAATAATACCTGCTGACTACAATAATCACTGCTGACTACAATAATAACTGCTGACTTCAATAATACCCACTGACTACAATAGTACCCACTGACTGCAATAATACCCATTGACTGCATAATACCTGCTGACTACAATAATACGCACTGACCGCAATAATACCTGTTGACTATAATAACATCTGCTGACTTCAATAATTCCCACTGACTGCAATAATACTCACTGACTGCAATAATACCTGCTGACTTCAAAAATTCCCACTGACTGCAATAATACCCACTGACTGTAATAATACCTTCTGACTACAACAATACCCACTCACTGCAATAATACCCACTGACTACAGTAGTATCCACTGACTGCAATAATACACACATAAAGTGATAAAAGCTGCTGACTATTATAATACCCACTGACTGCAATAACACGTGCTGACTACAATAATACCTGCTGACTACAATAATACCTGCTGACTACAATAATACCCACTGACTGCAATAATTCCTGCTGACTGCAATAATACCCACTGACTGCAATAATACTCCCTGACTGCAATAATACTCACTGACTACAATAATACCTGCTGACTACAATAATACCCGCTGACTTCAATAATACCCACAGACTGCAATAATACTCGCTGACCAAAATAATACCTGATGACTACAATAATACCTGTTGTCTACAATAATACCTGCTGACTGCAAAAATACCCAATGACTAAAATAATACCTGCTGACTACAATAATACCCACTGACTACAATAATACCAGCTGGCTACAATCATATCTGCTGACTACATAATACCGACTAACTACAATAATAACTGCTGGCTACAATAATACCCACTGACTGCAATAATACCTGCTGACTACAATAATTCCTGCTGACTACAATAATACCCACTGACTGCAATAATACTCGCTGACTACAATAATACCTGATGACTACAATCATATCTGCTGACTACATAATACCGACTAACTACAATAATACCTGCTGGCTACAATAATACCCACTGACTACAATAATACCTGCTGACAACAATAATACCTGCTGACTGCTATAAACCCTGCTGACTACAATAATACCTGCTGACTGCAATAATACCCACTGACTGCAATAATAGCCGCTGACTACAATAAAACCCGTTGACTGTCATAATACCTGCTGCCTACAATAATACCCACTGACTGTAATAATACTTGCTGACTACAGTAATACCAACTGACTACAATAATACCCACTGACTACAATAATACCTGTTGTGTACAATAATACCTGCTCACTGCAATAATACCCAATGACTACAATAATACCTGTTGTGGACAATAATACCTGCTGACTACAATAATACCCGCTGACTTCAATAATACTGGCTGACTACAGTAATATCAACTGACTACAATAATACCCACTGACTACAATAATACCTGTTGTGTACAATAATACCTGCTGACTACAATAATGCCCGCTGACTTCAATAATACTGGCTGACTGCAATACCCACTTACTACAATTATACCCACTGACTTCAATAATACCTGCTGACTTCAAAAATACCCGCTGACTTCAATAATACCTGCTGACTACAATAATACCTGCTGACTTCAATAATACATGCTGACTACAATAATACCTGCTGACTTCAATAATTCCCACTGACTGCAATAATACCCACTGACTGCAATAATACCCACTGACTGTAATAATATCTGCTGACTACAATAATACCCACTGAATGCAATAATACCTGCTGACTACAATAATAACTGCTGACTTCAATAATACCCACTGACTACAATAGTACCCACTGAATGCAATAATACCCATTGACTGCAATAATACCTGCTGACTACAATAATACTCACTGACTGCAATAATACCTTCTGACTATAGTAATACCTGCTGACTTCAATAATTCCCACTGACTGCAATAATACCCACTTACTGCAATAATACCCACTGACTGTAATAATACCTGCTGACTACAATTATACCCACTGACTGCAATAATACCTGCTGAATACAATAATACCTGTTGACTACAATAATAACGGCTGACTTCAATACTTGCCACTGACTACAATCGTACCCACTGACTGCAATAATAACCACTGACTGCAATAATACCTGCTGATTTCAAAAATACCTGCTGACTACAATAATACCTGCTGACTTCAAAAATACCTACTGACTACTGTAATACCTGCTGACTACAATAATACCTGCTGACTTCAATAATACCCTCTGATTTCAATGATATCTGCTGACTATAATAATACCTGCTGACTTCAATAATTCCCACTGACTACAATAATACCCATTGACTGCAATAATACCCACTGACTGTAATAATACCTACTGACTACAATAATACCCACTGACTGCAATAATACCCACGGACTGTAATTATGCCAGCTGACTACAGTAATACCCGCTGACTTCAATAATACCTGCTGACTTCAATAATTCTCACTGACTTCAATAATACCTGCTGACTTCAATAATACCTGCTGACTACAATAATACCCACTGACTTCAATAATACCCACTGACTTCAATAATACCTGCTGACTTCAATAATACCCACTGACTTCAATAATACCTGCTGACTACAATAATACCCGTTGACCTCAATAATACCTGCTGACTTCAATATTAGCCGCTGACGTCAATAATACCTGCTGACTACAAAATACCCGCTGACTTCAATAATACCTGCTGACTTCAATAATACCCGCTGAGTACAATAATACCCACCGACTTCAATAATATCCACTGACTTCAATAATACCTGCTGACTTCAATAATACCCGCTGACTACAATAATACCTGCTGACTACAATAATACCCACTGACTTCAATAATACCCACTAACTTCAATAATACCTGCTGACTTCAATAATACGTGCTGACTACAATAATACCCACTGACTTCAATAATACCCACTGACTTCAATAATACCTGCTGACTTCAAAAATACTTGCTGACTACAATAATACCTGCTGACATCAAAAATACCTACTGACTACTGTAATACCTGATGACTACAATAATACCTGCTGACTTCAATAATAACCTCTGATTTCAATGATACCTGCTGACTATAATAATACCTGCTGACTTCAATAATTCCCACTGACTACAATAATACCCACTGACTGCAATAATACCCTCTGACTGTAATAATACCTGCTGACTACAATAATACCCACTGACTGCAATAATACCCACGGACTGTAATTATGCTAGCTGACTGCAATAATACCCACTGACTGTAATAATATCTGCTGACTACAACAATATCCACTGACTGCAATAATACCCACTGACTGTAATAATACCTGCTGACTACAATAATGCCCACAGACTGCAATAATACCCACTGACTGTAATAATACCCGCTGACTTCAATAATACCCACTGACTGCAATAATACCTGCTGACTACAATAATTCCCACTGACTACAATAATACCAACTGACTGCAATAATACCCACTGACTGAAATAATAACTGCTGACTACAATAATACCCACTGACTTCAATAATAACTGCTGCCTACAATAATACCCACTGACTACAATAATTCCCACTGACTGCAATAATAGCCAAACACTGCAATAATACCTGCTGACTACAATAATACCCACTGACTGCAATAATACCTTGTGACTATAGTAATACCTGCAGACTTCAATAATTACCACTGACTACAATAATACCCGCTGACTTCAATAATACCTGCTGACTGCTATAATACCCACTGACTGCAATAATACCCACTGAATTCAATAATACCTGCTGACTTCAATAATACCTGCTGACTGCAATAATACCTGCTGAGTACAATAATACCCACTGACATCAATAGTACCTGCTGACTTCAATAATACATGCCGACTTCAATAATACCCACTGACTTCAATAATACCTGCTGACTAGAATAATACCCGCTGACTTCAATAATACCCACTGACTGCAATAATACCTGCTGACTTCAATAATACCTGCTGACTTCAATAATACCCACTGACTACGATAATACCCACTGACTACAATAATACCCACTGACTTCAATAATACCTGCTGACTTCAATAATTCCCACTGACTACAATAATACCCACTGACTTCAATAATACCTGCTGACTTCAATAATACCTGCTGACGGCAATAATACCAACTGACGTCAATAATACCTGCTGACTACAATAATACCTGCTGACTTCAATAATACCTGCTGACTGCAATAATACCTGCTGACTTCAATAATACCTACTGACTTCTAGAATACCTGCTGACTACAATAATACCTGCTGACTGCAATAATACCTGCTGACTTCAATAATACCCTCTGACTACAATAATACACACTGACTTCAATAATACCTGCTGACGTCAATAATACCCACTGACTACAATAACACCTGCTGACCACAATAATACCTGCTGACTTCAATAATACCCACTGGCTACAATAGTACCCACTGACTTCAATAATACCCACTGACTACAATAATACCCACTGACTTCAATAATACCTTCTGACTTCAATAATACACGCTGACTACAATAATACCCACTGTCTTCAATAATACCTGCTGACTGCAATCATACCTGCTGACAACAATAATACCCACTGACTTCAATAATACCCGCTGACGACAGTAATACCCACTGACTTCAATAACACCCACTTTTTTCAATAATACCTGCTGACTACAATAATACCTGCTGACTACAATAATACATGCTGAATACAATAATACCTGCTGACTTCAATAATACCTGCTGATTACAATAATACCCACTGACTTCAATAATTCCTGCTGACTACAATAAGACCCGCTGACTACATTAATACCCACTGACTTCAATAATACCCGCTGACTTCAATAATACCCACTGACTTCAATAATACCCACTGATTTCAATAATTCCCGCTGACTACAATAATACCCGCTGACTTCAATAATACCTGCTGACTGCAATAATACCCACTGACTGCAATAATACCCTCTGACTTCAATAATACCTGCTGACTTCAATAATACCTGCTGACTGCAATAATACCTGCTGACTACAATAATTCCCACTGACTACAATAATACCAACTGACTGCAATAATACCCACTGACTGAAATAATAACTGCTGACTACAATAATACCCACTGACTTCAATAATAACTGCTGCCTACAATAATACCCACTGACTACAATAATTCCCACTGACTGCAATAATACCCAAACACTGCAATAATACCTGCTGACTACAGTAATACCCACTGACTGCAATAATACCTTGTGACTATAGTAATACCTGCAGACGTCAATAATTACCACTGACTACAATAATACCCGCTGACTTCAATAATACCTGCTGACTGCTATAATACCCACTGACTGCAATAATACCCACTGAATTCAATAATACCTGCTGACTTCAATAATACCTGCTGACTGCAATAATACCTGCTGAGTACAATAATACCCACTGACATCAATAGTACCTGCTGACTTCAATAATACATGCCGACTTCAATAATACCCACTGACTTCAATAATACCTGCTGACTAGAATAATACCCACTGACTGCAATAATACCCACGGACTGTAATTATGCCAGCTGACTGCAATAATACCCACTGACTGTAATAATATCTGCTGACTACAACAATACCCACTGACTGCAATAATACCCACTGACTGTAATAATACCTTGTGACTATAGTAATATCTGCAGACTTCAATAATTACCACTGACTACAATAATACCCGCTGACTTCAATAATACCTGCTGACTGCTATAATACCCACTGGCTGCAATAATACCCACTGAATTCAATAATACCTGCTGACTTCAATAATACCTGCTGACTGCAATAATACCTGCTGAGTACAATAATACCCACTGACATCAATAGTACCTGCTGACTTCAATAATACATGCCGACTTCAATAATACCCACTGACTGTAATAATACCTGCTGACTACAATAATACCCACTGACTGCAATAATACCCACGGACTGTAATTATGCCAGCTGACTGCAATAATACCCACTGACTGTAATAATATCTGCTGACTACAACAATACCCACTGACTGCAATAATACCCACTGACTGTAATAATACCTGCTGACTACAATAATGCCCACAGACTGCAATAATACCCACTGACTGTAATAATACCCGCTGACTTCAATAATACCCACTGACTGCAATAATACCTGCTGACTACAATAATTCCCACTGACTACAATAATACCAACTGACTGCAATAATACCCACTGACTGAAATAATAACTGCTGACTACAATAATACCCACTGACTTCAATAATAACTGCTGCCTACAATAATACCTACTGACTACAATAATTCCCACTGACTGCAATAATACCCAAACACTGCAATAATACCTGCTGACTACAATAATACCCACTGACTGCAATAATACCTTGTGACTATAGTAATACCTGCAGACTTCAATAATTACCACTGACTACAATAATACCCGCTGACTTCAATAATACCTGCTGACTGCTATAATACCCACTGACTGCAATAATACCCACTGACTTCAATAATACCAGCTGACTTCAATAATACCTGCTGACTGCAATAATACCTGCTGAGTACAATAATACCCACTGACATCAATAGTACCTGCTGACTTCAATAATACATGCCGACTTCAATAATACCCACTGACTTCAATAATACCTGCTGACTAGAATAATACCCGCTGACTTCAATAATACCCACTGACTTCAATAATAACTGCTGACTTCAATAATACCCACTGACTGCAATAATACCTGCTGACTTCAATAATACCTGCTGACTTCAATAATACCCACTGACTACGATAATACCCACTGACTACAATAATACCCACTGACTTCAATAATACCTGCTGACTTCAATAATTCCCACTGACTACAATAATACCCACTGACTTCAATAATACCTGCTGACTTCAATAATACCTGCTGACGGCAATAATACCAACTGACTTCAATAATACCTGCTGACTACAATAATACCTGCTGACTTCAATAATACCCGCTAACTTCAATAATACCTGCTGACTTCAATAATACCTGCTGTCTTCAATAATACCCAATGACTACAATAATACCTGCTGACTAGAAAAATTCCCAAGAACTCCAATAATACCCGCTGACTACAATAATATCTGTTAACTACAATAATACCTGCTGACTACAATAATACCTGCTGACGTTAATAATACTGACTGCCGACATTAATAGCTGCTGACTAAAATAATAACTGCTGACTACAATAATACCCGCTGACTTCAATAATACCCGCTGACTTCAATAATACCTCCTGACTTCAATAATACCCGCTGAATACAATAATACCCACTGCCTTCAATAATACCCACTGACTTCAATAATACCAGCTGACTACAATAATACCTTCTGAATACAAAAATAACCGTTGACTACAATAATACCTGCTGACTACAATAATACCCGCTGACTACAATAATACCTGCTCACTACAATAATACCAACTGACTACAATAATATCTGCTGACTGTAATGATACTCGCTGGCGATAATAATGTCCGCTGACTACAATAATAACCTCTGACTGCAATAATACCGGCTGACTACAATAATACCTGTTGACTACATTAATACCCGCTGACTACAATAATACCTGTTGACTACAATAATACCCGCTGACTACAATAATACATGCTGACAACAATAATACCTGCTGACTTCAATAATATCTGTTGACTACAATAATACCCGCTGACTACAATAATACATGCTGACAACAATAATGCCTGCTGACTTCAATAATACCCGCTGTCTTCAATAATACCTGCTGACTGCAATAATACCCACTGATTACAATATTACATGCTGACTACAATAATACCTGCTGACTACAATAGTATCTGGTGACTACAATAATACCCGCTGACTTCAATAATACATGCTGACTTCAATAATACCTGCTGACTACAATAATACCAGCTGACTACAATAGTATCTGGTGACTACAATAATACCCGCTGACTTCAATAATACCCAATGACTACAATAATACCTGCTGACTAGAAAAATTCCCAAGAACTCCAATAATACCCGCTGACTACAATAATATCTGTTAACTACAATAATACCTGCTGACTACAATAATACCTGCTGACGTTAATAATACTGACTGCCGACATTAATACCTGCTGACTAAAATAATAACTGCTGACTACAATAATACCCGCTGACTTCAATAATACCCGCTGACTTCAATAATACCTCCTGACTTCAATAATACCTGCTGAATACAATAATACCCACTGCCTTCAATAATACCCACTGACTTCAATAATACCTGCTGACTTCAATAATACCCGCTAACTACAATAATACCTGCTGACTACAATAATACCCACTGACTTCAATAATACCCACTAACTTCAATAATACCTGCTGATTTCAATAATACCTGCTGACTACAATAATACCCACTGACTTCCATAATACCCACTGACTTCAAAAATACCTGCTGACTTCAAAAATACCTGCTGACTACAATAATAGCTGCTGACTTCAAAAATACCTGCTTACTACAATAATACCTGCACAGTTCAAAAATACCTGCTGACTACAATAATACCCACTGACTTCAATAATACCCACTGACTTCAATAATACCTGCTGACTTCAGGAATACCTGCTGACTACAATAATACCTGCTGACTTCAAAAATACCTGCTGACTACTATAATACCTGCTGACTACTATAATACCGGCTGACTTCAATAATACCCACTGACTTTAATAATAACTGCTGACTACAATAATACCTGCTGACTTCAATAATTCCCACTGACTACAATAATACCCACTGACTGCAATAATACCCACTGACTGTAATAAAACCTGCTGACTACAATAATACCCACTGACTGCAATAATACCCACTGAATGTAATTATGCCTGCTGACTACAATAATACCCCCTGACTGTAATAATATCTGCTGACTACAATAATACCCACTGACTGCAATAACACCTCCTGACTGTAATAGTACCTGCTGACTGCAATAATACCTACACACAGCAATAATACCGACTGACTGTAATAATACCCGCTGACTTCAATAATACCCACTGACTGCAATAATACCTGCTGACTACAATAATTCCCACTGACTACAATAACACCAACTGATTGCAATAATACCCACTGACTGTAATAATACCTGCTGACTACAATAATACCCACTGACTTCAATAATAACTGCTGACTACAATAATACCCACTGACTACAATAATTCCCACTGACTGCAATAATACCCATTGACTGCAATAATACCTGCTGACTTCAATAATATCCACTGACTGCAATAATACCCGCTGACTATAGTAATACCTGCTGACTGTAATAATACTCACTGACGATAAAAATACCCGCTGTCTGCAATAATACCAGCTGACTACAATAATACCGGCTGACTACAATAATACACGCTGACTACAATAATACCGGCTGACTACAATAATACCTGCTGACTGTATTAATACTCTCTGGCGACAAAAATACCTGCTGTCTAAAATAATACCAGCTGACTACAATAATACCTCCCGACTACAATAATACACACTGACTACAATAATACCTGCTGACTACAATAATATCTGCTGACTGTAATAATACTCACTGATGACAATAATACCCACTGACAACAATAATACCCTCTGCCTGAAATAATACCTGCTGACTACAATAATACCTGCTGACTGTAATAATACGAACTGACTACAATAATACCCGCTGACTACAATAATACCTGCTGACCTCAATAAAACACGCTGACCACAATAATACCCGCTGACTAACAATAATACCTGCTGACTGAAATAAAACTCAGTGACGACAATAATACCTGCTGACTACAATCATACCAGCTGACTACAATAATACCTGCTGAATACAATAATAACCGTTGACTACAATAATACCTGCCGACTACAATAATACCCGCTGACAACAATAATACCCACTGCCTACAATAAAACCAACTGACTACAATAATATCTGTTGACTGTAATAATACTCGCTGGTGACAATGATATCCGCTGACTACAATAATAACCTCTGACTGAAATAATACCTGCTGACTACAATAATACCTGCTGACTACAATAATACCCGTTGACTACAATAATACCTGTTGATTACAATAATACCCGCTGACTACACTAATACATGCTGACAACAATAATACCTGCTGACAACAATAATACCTGCTGACTTCAATAATATCTGTTGACTACAATAATACCCGCTGACTACAATAATACATGCTGACAACAATAATGCCTGCTGACTTCAATAATACCCGCTGTCTTCAATAATACCTGCTGACTGCAATAATACCCACTGATTACAATATTACATGCTGACTACAATAATACCTGCTGACTACAATAGTATCTGGTGACTACAATAATACCCGCTGACTTCAATAATACATGCTGACTTCAATAATACCTGCTGACTACAATAATACCAGCTGACTACAATAGTATCTGGTGACTACAATAATACCCGCTGACTTCAATAATACCCAATGACTACAATAATACCTGCTGACTAGAAAAATTCCCAAGAACTCCAATAATACCCGCTGACTACAATAATATCTGTTAACTACAATAATACCTGCTGACTACAATAATACCTGCTGACGTTAATAATACTGACTGCCGACATTAATACCTGCTGACTAAAATAATAACTGCTGACTACAATAATACCCGCTGACTTCAATAATACCCGCTGACTTCAATAATACCTCCTGACTTCAATAATACCTGCTGAATACAATAATACCCACTGCCTTCAATAATACCCACTGACTTCAATAATACCTGCTGACTTCAATAATACCCGCTAACTACAATAATACCTGCTGACTACAATAATACCCACTGACTTCAATAATACCCACTAACTTCAATAATACCTGCTGATTTCAATAATACCTGCTGACTACAATAATACCCACTGACTTCCATAATACCCACTGACTTCAAAAATACCTGCTGACTTCAAAAATACCTGCTGACTACAATAATAGCTGCTGACTTCAAAAATACCTGCTTACTACAATAATACCTGCACAGTTCAAAAATACCTGCTGACTACAATAATACCCACTGACTTCAATAATACCCACTGACTTCAATAATACCTGCTGACTTCAGGAATACCTGCTGACTACAATAATACCTGCTGACTTCAAAAATACCTGCTGACTACTATAATACCTGCTGACTACTATAATACCGGCTGACTTCAATAATACCCACTGACTTTAATAATAACTGCTGACTACAATAATACCTGCTGACTTCAATAATTCCCACTGACTACAATAATACCCACTGACTGCAATAATACCCACTGACTGTA
Source organism: Carcharodon carcharias (assembly GCF_017639515.1). Lineage (NCBI taxonomy): Eukaryota > Metazoa > Chordata > Chondrichthyes > Lamniformes > Lamnidae > Carcharodon > Carcharodon carcharias. The sequence continues at coordinate 12,686,772 of NC_054481.1, read as the reverse complement.
ATAAAACCTGCTGACTACAATAATACCCACTGACTGCAATAATACCCACTGAATGTAATTATGCCTGCTGACTACAATAATACCCCCTGACTGTAATAATATCTGCTGACTACAATAATACCCACTGACTGCAATAACACCTCCTGACTGTAATAGTACCTGCTGACTGCAATAATACCTACACACAGCAATAATACCGACTGACTGTAATAATACCCGCTGACTTCAATAATACCCACTGACTGCAATAATACCTGCTGACTACAATAATTCCCACTGACTACAATAACACCAACTGATTGCAATAATACCCACTGACTGTAATAATACCTGCTGACTACAATAATACCCACTGACTTCAATAATAACTGCTGACTACAATAATACCCACTGACTACAATAATTCCCACTGACTGCAATAATACCCATTGACTGCAATAATACCTGCTGACTTCAATAATATCCACTGACTGCAATAATACCCGCTGACTATAGTAATACCTGCTGACTGTAATAATACTCACTGACGATAAAAATACCCGCTGTCTGCAATAATACCAGCTGACTACAATAATACCGGCTGACTACAATAATACACGCTGACTACAATAATACCGGCTGACTACAATAATACCTGCTGACTGTATTAATACTCTCTGGCGACAAAAATACCTGCTGTCTAAAATAATACCAGCTGACTACAATAATACCTCCCGACTACAATAATACACACTGACTACAATAATACCTGCTGACTACAATAATATCTGCTGACTGTAATAATACTCACTGATGACAATAATACCCACTGACAACAATAATACCCTCTGCCTGAAATAATACCTGCTGACTACAATAATACCTGCTGACTGTAATAATACGAACTGACTACAATAATACCCGCTGACTACAATAATACCTGCTGACCTCAATAAAACACGCTGACCACAATAATACCCGCTGACTAACAATAATACCTGCTGACTGAAATAAAACTCAGTGACGACAATAATACCTGCTGACTACAATCATACCAGCTGACTACAATAATACCTGCTGAATACAATAATAACCGTTGACTACAATAATACCTGCCGACTACAATAATACCCGCTGACAACAATAATACCCACTGCCTACAATAAAACCAACTGACTACAATAATATCTGTTGACTGTAATAATACTCGCTGGTGACAATGATATCCGCTGACTACAATAATAACCTCTGACTGAAATAATACCTGCTGACTACAATAATACCTGCTGACTACAATAATACCCGTTGACTACAATAATACCTGTTGATTACAATAATACCCGCTGACTACACTAATACATGCTGACAACAATAATACCTGCTGACAACAATAATACCTGCTGACTTCAATAATATCTGTTGACTACAATAATACCCGCTGACTACAATAATACATGCTGACAACAATAATGCCTGCTGACTTCAATAATACCCGCTGTCTTCAATAATACCTGCTGACTGCAATAATACCCACTGATTACAATATTACATGCTGACTACAATAATACCTGCTGACTACAATAGTATCTGGTGACTACAATAATACCCGCTGACTTCAATAATACATGCTGACTTCAATAATACCTGCTGACTACAATAATACCAGCTGACTACAATAGTATCTGGTGACTACAATAATACCCGCTGACTTCAATAATACCCAATGACTACAATAATACCTGCTGACTAGAAAAATTCCCAAGAACTCCAATAATACCCGCTGACTACAATAATATCTGTTAACTACAATAATACCTGCTGACTACAATAATACCTGCTGACGTTAATAATACTGACTGCCGACATTAATACCTGCTGACTAAAATAATAACTGCTGACTACAATAATACCCGCTGACTTCAATAATACCCGCTGACTTCAATAATACCTCCTGACTTCAATAATACCTGCTGAATACAATAATACCCACTGCCTTCAATAATACCCACTGACTTCAATAATACCTGCTGACTTCAATAATACCCGCTAACTACAATAATACCTGCTGACTACAATAATACCCACTGACTTCAATAATACCCACTAACTTCAATAATACCTGCTGATTTCAATAATACCTGCTGACTACAATAATACCCACTGACTTCCATAATACCCACTGACTTCAAAAATACCTGCTGACTTCAAAAATACCTGCTGACTACAATAATAGCTGCTGACTTCAAAAATACCTGCTTACTACAATAATACCTGCACAGTTCAAAAATACCTGCTGACTACAATAATACCCACTGACTTCAATAATACCCACTGACTTCAATAATACCTGCTGACTTCAGGAATACCTGCTGACTACAATAATACCTGCTGACTTCAAAAATACCTGCTGACTACTATAATACCTGCTGACTACTATAATACCGGCTGACTTCAATAATACCCACTGACTTTAATAATAACTGCTGACTACAATAATACCTGCTGACTTCAATAATTCCCACTGACTACAATAATACCCACTGACTGCAATAATACCCACTGACTGTAATAAAACCTGCTGACTACAATAATACCCACTGACTGCAATAATACCCACTGAATGTAATTATGCCTGCTGACTACAATAATACCCCCTGACTGTAATAATATCTGCTGACTACAATAATACCCACTGACTGCAATAACACCTCCTGACTGTAATAGTACCTGCTGACTGCAATAATACCTACACACAGCAATAATACCGACTGACTGTAATAATACCCGCTGACTTCAATAATACCCACTGACTGCAATAATACCTGCTGACTACAATAATTCCCACTGACTACAATAACACCAACTGATTGCAATAATACCCACTGACTGTAATAATACCTGCTGACTACAATAATACCCACTGACTTCAATAATAACTGCTGACTACAATAATACCCACTGACTACAATAATTCCCACTGACTGCAATAATACCCATTGACTGCAATAATACCTGCTGACTTCAATAATATCCACTGACTGCAATAATACCCGCTGACTATAGTAATACCTGCTGACTGTAATAATACTCACTGACGATAAAAATACCCGCTGTCTGCAATAATACCAGCTGACTACAATAATACCGGCTGACTACAATAATACACGCTGACTACAATAATACCGGCTGACTACAATAATACCTGCTGACTGTATTAATACTCTCTGGCGACAAAAATACCTGCTGTCTAAAATAATACCAGCTGACTACAATAATACCTCCCGACTACAATAATACACACTGACTACAATAATACCTGCTGACTACAATAATATCTGCTGACTGTAATAATACTCACTGATGACAATAATACCCACTGACAACAATAATACCCTCTGCCTGAAATAATACCTGCTGACTACAATAATACCTGCTGACTGTAATAATACGAACTGACTACAATAATACCCGCTGACTACAATAATACCTGCTGACCTCAATAAAACACGCTGACCACAATAATACCCGCTGACTAACAATAATACCTGCTGACTGAAATAAAACTCAGTGACGACAATAATACCTGCTGACTACAATCATACCAGCTGACTACAATAATACCTGCTGAATACAATAATAACCGTTGACTACAATAATACCTGCCGACTACAATAATACCCGCTGACAACAATAATACCCACTGCCTACAATAAAACCAACTGACTACAATAATATCTGTTGACTGTAATAATACTCGCTGGTGACAATGATATCCGCTGACTACAATAATAACCTCTGACTGAAATAATACCTGCTGACTACAATAATACCTGCTGACTACAATAATACCCGTTGACTACAATAATACCTGTTGATTACAATAATACCCGCTGACTACACTAATACATGCTGACAACAATAATACCTGCTGACAACAATAATACCTGTTGATTACAATAATACCCTCTGAGTACAATAATACATGCTGACAACAATAATGCCTGCTGACTTCAATAATACCCTCTGTCTTCAATAATACCTGCTGTCTACAATAATACCCGCTGACTACAATAATACCTGCTGACCTCAATAAAACATGCTGACCACAATAATACCCGCTGACTACAATAATATCTGCTGACTGTAATAATACTCACTGACGACAATATTACCTGCTGACTATAATAATACCAGCTGACTACAATAATACCTGCTAAATACAATAATAATCGTTGACTAAAATAATACCCGCTGACTACAATAATACCCACTGACAACAATAATACCCGCTGACTACAATAATACCTGTTGACTACATTAATACCCGCTGACTACAATAATACATGCTGACAACAATAATGCCTGCTGACATCAATAATACCTGCTGTCTTCAATATTACCTGCTCTCTACAATAATACCCGCTGACTACAATAATACCCACTGATTACAATAATACCTGCTGACTACAATAATATCTGCTGACTACAATAGTATCTGGTGACTACAATAATACCCGCTGACTTCAATAATACCCAATGACTACAATAATACCTGCTGACTACAATAATACCTGCGGACTACAAAAATTGCCAATAACTGCAATAATACCCGCTGACTACAATAATACCAGCTGACTACAATAATACCTGTTGACTGTAATAATACACACTGTCGACAAAAATACCCGCTGCCTACAATAATACAAGCTGACTACAATAATACCTGCCGACTACAATAATACCCGCAGACTACAAAAACACCCGCTGACTACAATAATACCTGCTGACTACAATAATATCGGCTGACTGTAATAATACTCACTGATGACAATAATACCCACTGACAATAATAATAATCTGTGCCTGAAATAATACCTGCTGACTACAATAATACCTGCTGACTGTAATAATACGAACAGACTACAATAATACCCGCTGACTACATTAACATCTGCTGACGTCAATAAAACATGCTGACCACAATAATACCCGCTGACTACAATAATACCTGCTGACTGTAATAGTACTCTCTGATGACAATAATACCTGCTGACTACAATAATACCAGCTGAGTACAATAATACCTTCTGAATACAATAATAACCGTTGACTACAATAATACCTGCTGACTACAATAATACCCGCTGACTACAATAATACCTGCTCACTACAATAATACCAACTGACTACAATAATATCTGCTGACTGTAATGATACTCGCTGGCGATAATAATGTCCGCTGACTACAATAATAACCTCTGACTGCAATAATAACGGCTGACTACAATAATACCTGCTGACTACAATAATACCCGCTGACTACAATAATACCTGTTGACTACAATGATACCCGCTGACTACAATAATACATGCTGACAACAATAATACCTGCTGACTTCAATAATATCTGTTGACTACAATAATACCCGCTGACTACAATAATACATGCTGACAACAATAATGCCTGCTGACTTCAATAATACCCGCTGTCTTCAATAATACCTGCTGACTGCAATAATACCCACTGATTACAATATTACATGCTGACTACAATAATACCTGCTGACTACAATAATATCTGGTGACTACAATAATACCCGCTGACTTCAATAATACATGCTGACTTCAATAATACCTGCTGACTACAATAATACCAGCTGACTACAATAGTATCTGGTGACTACAATAATACCCGCTGACTTCAATAATACCCAATGACTACAATAATACCTGCTGACTAGAAAAATTCCCAAGAACTCCAATAATACCCACTGACTACAATAATATCTGCTAACTACAATAATACCTGCTGACTACAATAATACCTGCTGACGTTAATAATACTGACTGCCGACAATAATACCGGCTGACTAAAATAATAACTGCTGACTACAATAATACCCGCTGACTTCAATAATACCCGCTGACTTCAATAATACCTCCTGACTTCAATAATACCCGCTGAATACAATAATACCCACTGCCTTCAATAATACCCACTGACTTCAATAATACCTGCTGACTTCAATAATACCCGCTAACTACAATAATACCTGCTGATTTCAATAATACCTGCTGACTACAATAATACCCATTGACTTCCATAATACCCACTGACTTCAAAAATACCTGCTGACTTCAAAAATACCTGCTGACTACAATAATAGCTGCTGACTTCAAAAATACCTGCTTACTACAATAATACCTGCACAGTTCAAAAATACCTGCTGACTACAATAATACCCACTGACTTCAATAATACCCACTGACTTCAAAAATACCCACTGACTTCAATAATACCTGCTGACTTCAGAAATACCTGCTGACTACAATAATACCTGCTGACTTCAAAAATACCTGATGACTACTATAATACCTGCTGACTACAATAATACCGGCTGACTTCAATAATACCCACTGACTTCAATAATAACTGCTGACTACAATAATACCTGCTGACTTCAATAATTCCCACTGACTACAATAATACCCACTGACTGCAATAATACCCACTGACTGTAATAATACCTGCTGACTACAATAATACCTACTGACTGCAATAATACCCACTGAATGTAATTATGCCTGCTGACTACAATAATACCCCCTGACTGTAATAATATCTGCTGACTACAATAATACCCACTGACTGCAATAACACCTCCTGACTGTAATAGTACCTGCTGACTGCAATAATACCTACACACAGCAATAATACCGACTGACTGTAATAATACCCGCTGACTTCAATAATACCCACTGACTGCAATAATACCTGCTGACTACAATAATTCCCACTGACTACAATAACACCAACTGATTGCAATAATACCCACTGACTGTAATAATACCTGCTGACTACAATAATACCCACTGACTTCAATAATAACTGCTGACTACAATAATACCCACTGACTACAATAATTCCCACTGACTGCAATAATACCCGTTGACTGCAATAATACCTGCTGACTTCAATAATATCCACTGACTGCAATAATACCCGCTGACTATAGTAATACCTGTTGACTGTAATAATACTCACTGACGATAAAAATACCCGCTGTCTACAATAATACCAGCTGACTACAATAATACCGGCTGACTACAATAATACACGCTGACTACAATAATACCGGCTGACTACAATAATACCTGCTGACTGTATTAATACTCGCTGGCGACAAAAATACCTGCTGTCTAAAATAATACCAGCTGACTATAATAATACCTCCCGACTACAATAATACACACTGACTACAATAATACCTGCTGACTACAATAATACCCGCAGACTACAATAATATCCGCTGATTACAATAATACTTGCTGATTACAATAATATCTGCTGACTGTAATAATGCCCACTGATGACAATAATACCCTCTGACAACAATAATACCCTCTGCCTGAAATAATACCTGCTGACTACAATAATACCTGCCAACTGTAATAATACGTACTGACTACAATAATACCCGCTGACTACAATAATACCTGCTGACCACAATAATACCCACTGACTGTAATAATACTTGCTGATTACAGAAATACCCACTGAATACAATAATACACACTGACTACAATAATACCTGTTGTCTACAATAATACCTGCTTTCTTCAATCATACCCGCTGACTACAATAATACCTGCTGACTACAATCATATCAGCTGACTATATAATACCGACTAACTACAATAATCCCTGCTGGCTACAATAATACCGACTGACTGCAATAATACTCGCTGACTACAATAATGCCTGCTGACTTCAATAATACCTGCTGACTACAATAATAGCTGCTGACTTCAATAATACCCGCTGACTACGATAATAACTTCTGACTACAATAATACCTGTTGACTTCAATTATACCGGCTGACTGCAATAATACCCAATGACTGCAATAATAGCTGCTGACTACAATAAAACCCGCTGACTGTGATAAAAGCTGCTGCCTACAATAATAACAAATGACTGTAATAATAATTGCTGACTACAGTAATACCCACTGACTACAATAATACCCACAGACTACAACAATAACTATTGTCTACAATAATACCTGCTGACTTCAATAATAACCATTAAGTGCAATAATACCTGCTGACTACAATAATACCTGCTGACTACAATAATACCCACTGATTACAATAGTACCCACTGACTGCAATAATACACACAATCTGTGATAAAAGCTGCTGACTAATATAATACCCACCGACTGCAATAATATATGCTGACTACAATAATACCTGCTGACTACAATAACACCCACTGATTGCAATAATTCCTGCTGACTGCAATAATGCCCACTGACTGCAATAGTACCCGCTGACTACAATAATGCCTGCTGACTTCAATAATACCCACTGACTGCAATAATACCCACTGACTGCAATAGTACCCGCTGACTAAAATAATGCCTGCTGACTACGATAATACCCGCTGACTTCAATAATACCCACTGACTGCAATAATACCCCCTGACTGCAATTATACACGCTGACTACAATAATACCCACTGACTGTAATAATACATGCTGAATACAGTAATACCCACTGACTACCATTATACCCACTGACTACAATAATACCCACTGACTGCAATAATACCTTCTGACTATAGTAATACCTGCAGGCTTCAATAATTCCCACTGACTACAATAACACCCGCTGAAATCAATAATACCTGCTGACTGCTATAATACCCACTGACTGCAATAATACCCACTGACTTCAATAATACCTGCTGACTTCAATAATACCTGCTTACTACAATAATACCTGCTGACTACAATAATACCCGCTGACGTCAATAATACCTGCTGACTTCAACATTACCCAATGACTTCAATAATACCTGCTGACTTCAAAAATACCTGTTGACTACAATAATACTGACTGACTTCAATAATACCTGCTGATTCAATAATACCCGCTAACTACAATAATACCCACTGACTTCAATAATACCCACTGACTTCAATAATACCTGCTGACTACAATAATACCCGCGGACTTCAATAATACCTGCTGACTACAATAATACCCGCTGACTTCAATAAAACCCACTGACATCAATAATACCTGCTGACTTCAATAATACCCGCTGACTACAATAATACCTGCTGACTACAATAATACTCACTGACTTCAATAATACCCACTATCTTCAATAATACCTGCTGAATTCAATAATACCTGCGGACTACAATAATTCCCCCTGACTTCAATAATACCCACTGACATCAATAATACCTGCTGACTTCAAAAATACCTGCTGACTACAATAATACCTGCTGACTTCAAAAATACCTGCTGACTACAATAATACCTGCTGACATCAAAAATACCTGATGACTGCAATAATACCCACTGACTTCAATAATACCCACTGACTTCCATAATACCCATTGACTTCAATAATACCTGCTGACTTCAAAAATACCAGCTGACTACAATACTACCTGCTGACTTGAAAAATACCTGCTGACTACTATAATACCTGCTGACTACTATAATACCTGCTGACTACAATAATACCTGCTGACTTCAATAATACCCAATGACTTCAATAATACCTGCTGACTGCAATAATACCTGCTGACTTCAATAATACCTGCTGACAATAATACCCGCTGACTACAATAATACCGCTGTCTACAATAATACCCACTGACATCAAGAGTACCCGCTGACTTCAATAATACATGCTGACTTCAATAATACCCACTGACTTCAATAATAACTGCTGACTTCAATAATACCCACTGACTGCAATAATACATGCTGACTTCAATAATACCCGCTGACTTCAATAATACCCACTGACTTCAATAATAACTGCTGACTTCAATAATGCCCACTGACTACAATAATACTCACTGACTTCAATAATACCTGCTGACTTCAATAATACCTGCTGACTGCAATAATACCCACTGACTTCAATAATACCTGCTGACTACAATAATACCTGCTGACTTCAATAATTCCTGCTGACTACAATAATACCTGCTGACTGCAATAATACCTGCTGACTGCAATAATACCTGCTGACTTCAATAATACCCACTGACTACAATAATACCCACTGACTTCATTAATACCTGCTGACTTCAATAATACCCACTGACTACAATAATACCTACTGACTACAATAATACCTGCTGACTTCAATAATACCCGCTGACTACAATAATACCCACTGACTTCAATAATACCTGCTGACTGCAATAATACCGGCTGAGTACAATAATACCCACTGACTTCAATAATACCTGCTGACTTCAATAATACCTGCTGACTTCAATACTACCCACTGACTTCAATAATACCTGCTGACTTCAAAAATACCTGTTGACTACAATAATACCGACTGACTTCAATAATACCTGCTGATTCAATAATACCCGCTGACTACAATAATACCTGCTGACTTCAATAATACCCACTGACTACAATAATACCCACTGACTTCAATAATACCCACTGACCACAATAATACCCACTGACTTCAATAATACCTGCTGACTTCAATAAAACCCGCTGACTACAATAATACCCACTGATTTCAATATTACCTGCTGACTGCAATAATACCTGCTGACTAAAATAATACCCTCTGACTTCAATAATACCCGCTGACTACAATAATACCCACTGACTTTAATAATACACTCTTTTTTCAATAATACCTGCTGACTACAATAATACCTGCTGACTACAATAATACATGCTGACTACAATAATACCTGCTGACTTCATTAATACCTGCTGACTACAATAATACCCACTGACTTCATTAATACCTGCTGACTTCAAAAATACCTGCTGACTACAATAATACCTGCTGACTTCAAAAATACCTGCCGACTACAATAATACCTGCTGAGTTCAAAAATACCTGCTGACTACAATAATACCCACTGACTTCAATAATACCCACTGATTTCAATAATGGCCACTGACTTCAATAATACCTGCTGACTTCAAAAATACCTGTTGACTACAATAATACCTGCTGACTTCAAAAATACCTGCTGACTACTGTAATACCTGCTGACTACAATAATACCTGCTGACTTCAATAATACCCACTGACTGCAATAATACCCACTGACTGTAATAATACCTGCTGACTACAATAATTCCCACTGACTGCAATAATACCCATTGACTGTAATTATGCCAGCTGACTACAATAATTCCCACTGACTACAATAATACCAACTGACTGCAATAATACCCACTGATTGTAATAATACCTGCTGACTGCAATAATACCCACTGACTTCAATAATAACTGATGACTACAATAATACCCACTGACTACAATAATTGCCACTGAATGCTTTAATACCCATTCACTGCAATAATACCTGCTGACTACAATAATACCCTCTGACTGCAATAATACCTTCTGACTATAGTAATACCTGCAGACTTCAATAATTCCCACTGACTACAATAACACCCGCTGAAATCAATAATACCTGCTGACTGCTATAATACCCACTGACTGCAATAATACCCACTGACTTCAATAATACCTGCTGACTTCAATAATACCTGCTGACTGCAATAATACCTGCTGAGTACAATAATACCCACTGACTTCAATAATACCTGCTGACTACAATAATACCTGCTGACTACAATACTCCCAGCTGACTTCAATAATACCTGCTGACTTCAATAATACCCACTGACTTGAATAATACCTGCTGATTTCAAAAATACCTGTTGACTACAATAATACCGACTGACTTCAATAATACCTGCTGATTCAATAATACCCGCTGACTACAATAATACCCACTGACTTCAATAATACCCACTGACTTCAATAATACCTGCTGACTACAATAATACCCGCGGACTTCAATAATACCTGCTGACTACAATAATACCCGCTGATGTCAATATTACCTACTGACTACAATAATATCCGCTGACTTCAATAATACCCGCTGACTTCAATAATACCTGCTGACTTGAATCATACCCGCTGACTACAATAATACCCGCTGACTTCAATAATAGCCACTGACATCAATAATACCTGCTGACTTTAATAATACCCGCTGACTACAATAATACCTGCTCACTACAATAATACCCACTGACTTCAATAATACCCACTAACTTCAATAATATCTGCTGACTACAATAATTCCCCCTGACTTCAATGATACAAACTGACATCAATAATAACTGCTGACTTCAAAAATACCTGCTGACTACAATAATTCCTGCTGACTTCAAAAATACCTGCTGACTACAATAATACCTGCTGCCTTCAAAAATACCTGCTGACTACAATAATACCCACTGACTTCAATAATACCCACTGACTTCAATAATACCCATTGACTTCAGTAATACCTGCTGACTTCAAAAATACCAGCTGACTACAATATTACCTGCTGACTTGAAAAATACCTGCTGACTACTATAATACCTGCTGACTACTATAATACCTGCTGACTACAATAATACCTGCTGACTTCAATAATAACTGCTGACTTCAATAATACCCACTGATTTCAATAATACCTGCTGACTACAATAATACCTGCTGACTTCAATAATACATGCTGACTTCAATAATACCCGCTGACTACAATAATACCTGCTGACTTCAATAATACCCACTGACTTCAATAATACCCGCTGACTAAAATAATACCTGCTGACTTCAATAATACCTGCTGACAATAATACCCGCTGTCTACAATAATACCCACTGACATCAAGAGTACCCGCTGACTTCAATAATACATGCTGACTTCAATAATACCCACTGACTTCAATATTACCTGCTGACTTGAATAATACCCGCTGACTTCAATAATACCCACTGACTTCAAAAATAACTGCTGACTTCAATAATACCCACTGACTGCAATAATACATGCTGACTTCAATAATACCCACTGACTACAATAATACCCACTGACTACAATAATACCCACTGACTTCAATAATACCTGCTGACTTCAATAATACCCACTGACTACAATAATACCCACTGACTTCAATAATACCTGCTGACTTCAATAATACCTGCTGACTGCAATAATACCCACTGACTTCAATAATACCTGCTGACTACAATAATACCTGCTGACTTCAATAATTCCTGCTGACTACAATAATACCTGCTGACTGCAATAATACCTGCTGACTGCAATAATACCTGCTGACTTCAATAATACCCACTGACTACAATAATACCCACTGACTTCATTAATACCTGCTGACTTCAATAATACCCACTGACTACAATAATACCCGCTGTCTACAATAATACCCACTGACATCAAGAGTACCCGCTGACTTCAATAATACATGCTGACTTCAATAATACCCACTGACTTCAATATTACCTGCTGACTTGAATAATACCCGCTGACTTCAATAATACCCACTGACTTCAAAAATAACTGCTGACTTCAATAATACCCACTGACTGCAATAATACATGCTGACTTCAATAATACCCACTGACTTCAATAATACCCACTGACTACAATAATACCCACTGACTTCAATAATACCTGCTGACTTCAATAATACCTGCTGACTGCAATAATACCCACTGACTTCAATAATACCTGCTGACTACAATAATACCTGCTGACTTCAATAATTCCTGCTGACTACAATAATACCTGCTGACTGCAATAATACCTGCTGACTGCAATAATACCTGCTGACTTCAATAATACCCACTGACTACAATAATACCCACTGACTTCATTAATACATGCTGACTTCAATAATACCCACTGACTACAATAATACCTGCTGACTACAATAATACCTGCTGACTTCAATAATACCCGCTGACTACAATAATACCCACTGACTTCAATAATACCTGCTGACTGCAATAATACCGGCTGAGTACAATAATACCCACTGACTTCAATAATACCTGCTGACTACAATAATACCTGCTGACTACAATAATACCCGCTGACTTCAATAATACCTGCTGACTTCAATATTACCCACTGACTTCAATAATACCTGCTGACTTCAAAAATACCTGTTGACTACAATAATACCTGCTGACTTCAAAAATACCTGCTGACTACAATAATACCTGCTGACATCAAAAATACCTGATGACTGCAATAATACCCACTGACTTCAATAATACCCACTGACTTCCATAATACCCATTGACTTCAATAATACCTGCTGACTTCAAAAATACCAGCTGACTACAATACTACCTGCTGACTTGAAAAATACCTGCTGACTACTATAATACCTGCTGACTACTATAATACCTGCTGACTACAATAATACCTGCTGACTTCAATAATACCCAATGACTTCAATAATACCTGCTGACTGCAATAATACCTGCTGACTTCAATAATACCTGCTGACAATAATACCCGCTGACTACAATAATACCCGCTGACTACAATAATACCGCTGTCTACAATAATACCCACTGACATCAAGAGTACCCGCTGACTTCAATAATACATGCTGACTTCAATAATACCCACTGACTTCAATAATAACTGCTGACTTCAATAATACCCACTGACTGCAATAATACATGCTGACTTCAATAATACCCGCTGACTTCAATAATACCCACTGACTTCAATAATAACTGCTGACTTCAATAATGCCCACTGACTACAATAATACTCACTGACTTCAATAATACCTGCTGACTTCAATAATACCTGCTGACTGCAATAATACCCACTGACTTCAATAATACCTGCTGACTACAATAATACCTGCTGACTTCAATAATTCCTGCTGACTACAATAATACCTGCTGACTGCAATAATACCTGCTGACTGCAATAATACCTGCTGACTTCAATAATACCCACTGACTACAATAATACCCACTGACTTCATTAATACCTGCTGACTTCAATAATACCCACTGACTACAATAATACCTACTGACTACAATAATACCTGCTGACTTCAATAATACCCGCTGACTACAATAATACCCACTGACTTCAATAATACCTGCTGACTGCAATAATACCGGCTGAGTACAATAATACCCACTGACTTCAATAATACCTGCTGACTACAATAATACCTGCTGACTACAATAATACCCGCTGACTTCAATAATACCTGCTGACTTCAATACTACCCACTGACTTCAATAATACCTGCTGACTTCAAAAATACCTGTTGACTACAATAATACCGACTGACTTCAATAATACCTGCTGATTCAATAATACCCGCTGACTACAATAATACCTGCTGACTTCAATAATACCCACTGACTACAATAATACCCACTGACTTCAATAATACCCACTGACCACAATAATACCCACTGACTTCAATAATACCTGCTGACTTCAATAATACCCGCTGACTACAATAATACCCACTGATTTCAATATTACCTGCTGACTGCAATAATACCTGCTGACTAAAATAATACCCTCTGACTTCAATAATACCCGCTGACTACAATAATACCCACTGACTTTAATAATACACTCTTTTTTCAATAATACCTGCTGACTACAATAATACCTGCTGACTACAATAATACATGCTGACTACAATAATACCTGCTGACTTCATTAATACCTGCTGACTACAATAATACCCACTGACTTCATTAATACCTGCTGACTTCAAAAATAGCTGCTGACTACAATAATACCTGCTGACTTCAAAAATACCTGCCGACTACAATAATACCTGCTGAGTTCAAAAATACCTGCTGACTACAATAATACCCACTGACTTCAATAATACCCACTGATTTCAATAATGGCCACTGACTTCAATAATACCTGCTGACTTCAAAAATACCTGTTGACTACAATAATACCTGCTGACTTCAAAAATACCTGCTGACTACTGTAATACCTGCTGACTACAATAATACCTGCTGACTTCAATAATACCCACTGACTGCAATAATACCCACTGACTGTAATAATACCTGCTGACTACAATAATTCCCACTGACTGCAATAATACCCATTGACTGTAATAATGCCAGCTGACTACAATAATTCCCACTGACTACAATAATACCAACTGACTGCAATAATACCCACTGATTGTAATAATACCTGCTGACTGCAATAATACCCACTGACTTCAATAATAACTGATGACTACAATAATACCCACTGACTACAATAATTGCCACTGAATGCTTCAATACCCATTCACTGCAATAATACCTGCTGACTACAATAATACCCTCTGACTGCAATAATACCTTCTGACTATAGTAATACCTGCAGACTTCAATAATTCCCACTGACTACAATAACACCCGCTGAAATCAATAATACCTGCTGACTGCTATAATACCCACTGACTGCAATAATACCCACTGACTTCAATAATACCTGCTGACTTCAATAATACCTGCTGACTGCAATAATACCTGCTGAGTACAATAATACCCACTGACTTCAATAATACCTGCTGACTACAATAATACCTGCTGACTACAATACTCCCAGCTGACTTCAATAATACCTGCTGACTTCAATAATACCCACTGACTTGAATAATACCTGCTGATTTCAAAAATACCTGTTGACTACAATAATACCGACTGACTTCAATAATACCTGCTGATTCAATAATACCCGCTGACTACAATAATACCCACTGACTTCAATAATACCCACTGACTTCAATAATACCTGCTGACTACAATAATACCCGCGGACTTCAATAATACCTGCTGACTACAATAATACCCGCTGATGTCAATATCACCTACTGACTACAATAATATCCGCTGACTTCAATAATACCCGCTGACTTCAATAATACCTGCTGACTTGAATCATACCCGCTGACTACAATAATACCCGCTGACTTCAATAATAGCCACTGACATCAATAATACCTGCTGACTTTAATAATACCCGCTGACTACAATAATACCTGCTCACTACAATAATACCCACTGACTTCAATAATACCCACTAACTTCAATAATATCTGCTGACTACAATAATTCCCCCTGACTTCAATGATACAAACTGACATCAATAATAACTGCTGACTTCAAAAATACCTGCTGACTACAATAATTCCTGCTGACTTCAAAAATACCTGCTGACTACAATAATACCTGCTGCCTTCAAAAATACCTGCTGACTACAATAATACCCACTGACTTCAATAATACCCACTGACTTCAATAATACCCATTGACTTCAGTAATACCTGCTGACTTCAAAAATACCAGCTGACTACAATATTACCTGCTGACTTGAAAAATACCTGCTGACTACTATAATACCTGCTGACTACTATAATACCTGCTGACTACAATAATACCTGCTGACTTCAATAATACCCAATGACTTCAATAATACCTGCTGACTACAATAATACCTGCTGACTTCAATAATAACTGCTGACTTCAATAATACCCACTGATTTCAATAATACCTGCTGACTACAATAATACCTGCTGACTTCAATAATACATGCTGACTTCAATAATACCCGCTGACTACAATAATACCTGCTGACTTCAATAATACCCACTGACTTCAATAATACCCGCTGACTAAAATAATACCTGCTGACTTCAATAATACCTGCTGACAATAATACCCGCTGTCTACAATAATACCCACTGACATCAAGAGTACCCGCTGACTTCAATAATACATGCTGACTTCAATAATACCCACTGACTTCAATATTACCTGCTGACTTGAATAATACCCGCTGACTTCAATAAACCCACTGACTTCAAAAATAACTGCTGACTTCAATAATACCCACTGACTGCAATAATACATGCTGACTTCAATAATACCCACTGACTACAATAATACCCACTGACTACAATAATACCCACTGACTTCAATAATACCTGCTGACTTCAATAATACCCACTGACTACAATAATACCCACTGACTTCAATAATACCTGCTGACTTCAATAATACCTGCTGACTGCAATAATACCCACTGACTTCAATAATACCTGCTGACTACAATAATACCTGCTGACTTCAATAATTCCTGCTGACTACAATAATACCTGCTGACTGCAATAATACCTGCTGACTGCAATAATACCTGCTGACTTCAATAATACCCACTGACTACAATAATACCCACTGACTTCATTAATACCTGCTGACTTCAATAATACCCACTGACTACAATAATACCCGCTGTCTACAATAATACCCACTGACATCAAGAGTACCCGCTGACTTCAATAATACATGCTGACTTCAATAATACCCACTGACTTCAATATTACCTGCTGACTTGAATAATACCCGCTGACTACAATAATACCCGCTGACTTCAATAATACCCACTGACATCAATAATACCTGCTGACTTTAATAATACCCGCTGACTACAATAATACCTGCTCACTACAATAATACCCACTGACTTCAATAATACCCACTAACTTCAATAATATCTGCTGACTACAATAATTCCCCCTGACTTCAATGATACAAACTGACATCAATAATAACTGCTGACTTCAAAAATACCTGCTGACTACAATAATTCCTGCTGACTTCAAAAATACCTGCTGACTACAATAATACCTGCTGCCTTCAAAAATACCTGCTGACTACAATAATACCCACTGACTTCAATAATACCCACTGACTTCAATAATACCCATTGACTTCAGTAATACCTGCTGACTTCAAAAATACCAGCTGACTACAATATTACCTGCTGACTTGAAAAATACCTGCTGACTACTATAATACCTGCTGACTACTATAATACCTGCTGACTACAATAATACCTGCTGACTTCAATAATACCCAATGACTTCAATAATACCTGCTGACTACAATAATACCTGCTGACTTCAATAATAACTGCTGACTTCAATAATACCCACTGATTTCAATAATACCTGCTGACTACAATAATACCTGCTGACTTCAATAATACATGCTGACTTCAATAATACCCGCTGACTACAATAATACCTGCTGACTTCAATAATACCCACTGACTTCAATAATACCCGCTGACTAAAATAATACCTGCTGACTTCAATAATACCTGCTGACAATAATACCCGCTGTCTACAATAATACCCACTGACATCAAGAGTACCCGCTGACTTCAATAATACATGCTGACTTCAATAATACCCACTGACTTCAATATTACCTGCTGACTTGAATAATACCCGCTGACTTCAATAATACCCACTGACTTCAAAAATAACTGCTGACTTCAATAATACCCACTGACTGCAATAATACATGCTGACTTCAATAATACCCACTGACTACAATAATACCCACTGACTACAATAATACCCACTGACTTCAATAATACCTGCTGACTTCAATAATACCCACTGACTACAATAATACCCACTGACTTCAATAATACCTGCTGACTTCAATAATACCTGCTGACTGCAATAATACCCACTGACTTCAATAATACCTGCTGACTACAATAATACCTGCTGACTTCAATAATTCCTGCTGACTACAATAATACCTGCTGACTGCAATAATACCTGCTGACTGCAATAATACCTGCTGACTTCAATAATACCCACTGACTACAATAATACCCACTGACTTCATTAATACCTGCTGACTTCAATAATACCCACTGACTACAATAATACCCGCTGTCTACAATAATACCCACTGACATCAAGAGTACCCGCTGACTTCAATAATACATGCTGACTTCAATAATACCCACTGACTTCAATATTACCTGCTGACTTGAATAATACCCGCTGACTTCAATAATACCCACTGACTTCAAAAATAACTGCTGACTTCAATAATACCCACTGACTGCAATAATACATGCTGACTTCAATAATACCCACTGACTTCAATAATACCCACTGACTACAATAATACCCACTGACTTCAATAATACCTGCTGACTTCAATAATACCTGCTGACTGCAATAATACCCACTGACTTCAATAATACCTGCTGACTACAATAATACCTGCTGACTTCAATAATTCCTGCTGACTACAATAATACCTGCTGACTGCAATAATACCTGCTGACTGCAATAATACCTGCTGACTTCAATAATACCCACTGACTACAATAATACCCACTGACTTCATTAATACCTGCTGACTTCAATAATACCCACTGACTACAATAATACCTGCTGACTACAATAATACCTGCTGACTTCAATAATACCCGCTGACTACAATAATACCCACTGACTTCAATAATACCTGCTGACTGCAATAATACCGGCTGAGTACAATAATACCCACTGACTTCAATAATACCTGCTGACTACAATAATACCTGCTGACTACAATAATACCCGCTGACTTCAATAATACCTGCTGACTTCAATATTACCCACTGACTTCAATAATACCTGCTGACTTCAAAAATACCTGTTGACTACAATAATACCGACTGACTTCAATAATACCTGCTGATTCAATAATACCCGCTGACTACAATAATACCTGCTGACTTCAATAATACCTGCTGACTACAATAATACCCACTGACTTCAATAATACCCACTGACCACAATAATACCCACTGACTTCAATAATACCTGCTGACTTCAATAATACCCGCTGACTACAATAATACCCACTGATTTCAATATTACCTGCTGACTGCAATAATACCTGCTGACTAAAATAATACCCTCTGACTTCAATAATACCCGCTGACTACAATAATACCCACTGACTTTAATAATACACTCTTTTTTCAATAATACCTGCTGACTACAATAATACCTGCTGACTACAATAATACATGCTGACTACAATAATACCTGCTGACTTCATTAATACCTGCTGACTATAATAATACCCACTGACTTCATTAATACCTGCTGACTTCAAAAATACCTGCTGACTACAATAATACCTGCTGACTTCAAAAATACCTGCCGACTACAATAATACCTGCTGAGTTCAAAAATACCTGCTGACTACAATAATACCCACTGACTTCAATAATACCCACTGACTTCAATAATAGCCACTGACTTCAATAATACCTGCTGACTTCAAAAATACCTGTTGACTACCATAATACCTGCTGACTTCAAAAATACCTGCTGACTACTGTAATACCTGCTGACTACAATAATACCTGCTGACTTCAATAATACCCTCTGACTTCAATGATACCTGCTGACTATAATAATACCTGCTGAGTTCAATAATTCCCACTGACTACAATAATACCCACTGACTGCAATAATACCCACTGACTTCAATAATACCTGCTGACTACAATAATACCTGCTGACTTCAATAATTCCTGCTGACTACAATAATACCTGCTGACTGCAATAATACCTGCTGACTGCAATAATACCTGCTGACTTCAATAATACCCACTGACTACAATAATACCCACTGACTTCATTAATACCTGCTGACTTCAATAATACCCACTGACTACAATAATACCTGCTGACTACAATAATACCTGCTGACTTCAATAATACCCGCTGACTACAATAATACCCACTGACTTCAATAATACCTGCTGACTGCAATAATACCGGCTGAGTACAATAATACCCACTGACTTCAATAATACCTGCTGACTACAATAATACCTGCTGACTACAATAATACCCGCTGACTTCAATAATACCTGCTGACTTCAATATTACCCACTGACTTCAATAATACCTGCTGACTTCAAAAATACCTGTTGACTACAATAATACCGACTGACTTCAATAATACCTGCTGATTCAATAATACCCGCTGACTACAATAATACCTGCTGACTTCAATAATACCCACTGACTACAATAATACCCACTGACTTCAATAATACCCACTGACCACAATAATACCCACTGACTTCAATAATACCTGCTGACTTCAATAATACCCGCTGACTACAATAATACCCACTGATTTCAATATTACCTGCTGACTGCAATAATACCTGCTGACTAAAATAATACCCTCTGACTTCAATAATACCCGCTGACTACAATAATACCCACTGACTTTAATAATACACTCTTTTTTCAATAATACCTGCTGACTACAATAATACCTGCTGACTACAATAATACATGCTGACTACAATAATACCTGCTGACTTCATTAATACCTGCTGACTATAATAATACCCACTGACTTCATTAATACCTGCTGACTTCAAAAATACCTGCTGACTACAATAATACCTGCTGACTTCAAAAATACCTGCCGACTACAATAATACCTGCTGAGTTCAAAAATACCTGCTGACTACAATAATACCCACTGACTTCAATAATACCCACTGACTTCAATAATAGCCACTGACTTCAATAATACCTGCTGACTTCAAAAATACCTGTTGACTACCATAATACCTGCTGACTTCAAAAATACCTGCTGACTACTGTAATACCTGCTGACTACAATAATACCTGCTGACTTCAATAATACCCTCTGACTTCAATGATACCTGCTGACTATAATAATACCTGCTGAGTTCAATAATTCCCACTGACTACAATAATACCCACTGACTGCAATAATACCCACTGACTGTAATAATACCTGCTGACTACAATAATTCCCACTGACTGCAATAATACCCACTGACTGTAATTATGCCAGCTGACTACAATAATTCCCACTGACTACAATAATACCAACTGACTGCAATAATACCCACTGATTGTAATAATACCTGCTGACTGCAATAATACCCACTGACTTCAATAATAACTGATGACTACAATAATACCCACTGACTACAATAATTGCCACTGAATGCTTTAATACCCATTCACTGCAATAATACCTGCTGACTACAATAATACCCTCTGACTGCAATAATACCTTCTGACTATAGTAATACCTGCAGACTTCAATAATTCCCACTGACTACAATAACACCCGCTGAAATCAATAATACCTGCTGACTGCTATAATACCCACTGACTGCAATAATACCCACTGACTTCAAAAATACCTGCTGACTACAATAATACCTGCTGACTACAATACTCCCCGCTGACTTCAATAATACCTGCTGACTTCAATAATACCCACTGACTTGAATAATACCTGCTGATTTCAAAAATACCTGTTGACTACAATAATACCGACTGACTTCAATAATACCTGCTGATTCAATAATACCCGCTGACTACAATAATACCCACTGACTTCAATAATACCCACTGACTTCAATAATACCTGCTGACTACAATAATACCCGCGGACTTCAATAATACCTGCTGACTACAATAATACCCGCTGATGTCAATATTACCTACTGACTACAATAATATCCGCTGACTTCAATAATACCCGCTGACTTCAATAATACCTGCTGACTTGAATCATACCCGCTGACTACAATAATACCCGCTGACTTCAATAATACCCACTGACATCAATAATACCTGCTGACTTTAATAATACCCGCTGACTACAACAATACCTGCTCACTACAATAATACCCACTGACTTCAATAATACCCACTAACTTCAATAATATCTGCTGACTACAATAATTCCCCCTGACTTCAATGATACAAACTGACATCAATAATAACTGCTGACTTCAAAAATACCTGCTGACTACAATAATTCCTGCTGACTTCAAAAATACCTGCTGACTACAATAATACCTGCTGCCTTCAAAAATACCTGCTGACTACAATAATACCCACTGACTTCAATAATACCCACTGACTTCAATAATACCCATTGACTTCAGTAATACCTGCTGACTTCAAAAATACCAGCTGACTACAATATTACCTGCTGACTTGAAAAATACCTGCTGACTACTATAATACCTGCTGACTACTATAATACCTGCTGACTACAATAATACCTGCTGACTTCAAAAATACCTGCTGACTACAATTATACCTGCTGACTTCAAAAATACCTGCTGACTTCAATAATACCTGCTGTGTTCAAAAATACCTGCTGACTACAATAATACCCACTGACTTCAATTATACCCACTGACTTCAATAATAGCCACTGACTTCAATATTACCTGCTGACTTCAAAAATACCTGCTGACTACAATAATACCTGCTGACTTCAAAAATACCTGCTGACTACTGTAATACCTGCTGACTACAATAATACCTGCTGACTTCAATAATACCCTCTGACTTCAATGATACCTGCTGACTATAATAATACCTGCAGAGTTCAATAATTCCCACTGACTACAATAATACCCACTGACTGCAATAATACCCACTGACTGTAATAATACCTGCTGACTACAATAATACCCACTGACTGCAATAATACCCACTGACTGTAATTATGCCAGCTGACTACAATAATACCCACTGAATGTAATAATATCTGCTGACTACAATAATACCCACTGACTGCAATAATACCCACTGACTGTAATAATACCTGCTGACTACAATAATACCCACAGACTGCAATAATACCCACTGACTGTAATAATACCCGCTGACTTCAATAATACCCACTGACTGCAATAATACCTGCTGACTACAATAATAGCTGCTGACTTCAATAATACCCGCTGACTACGATAATAACTTCTGACTACAATAATACCTGTTGACTTCAATTATACCGGCTGACTGCAATAATACCCAATGACTGCAATAATAGCTGCTGACTACAATAAAACCCGCTGACCGTGATAAAAGCTGCTGCCTACAATAATAACAAATGACTGCAATAATAATTGCTGACTACAGTAATACCCACTGACTACTATAATACCCACTGACTACAATAATACCTATTGTCTACAATAATACCTGCTGACTTCAATAATAACCATTAAGTGCAATAATACCTGCTGACTACAATAATACCTGCTGACTACAATAATACCCACTGATTACAATAGTACCCACTGACTGCAATAATACACACAATCTGTGATAAAAGCTGCTGACTAATATAATACCCACCGACTGCAATAATATATGCTGACTACAATAATACCTGCTGACTACAATAACACCCACTGATTGCAATAATTCCTGCTGACTGCAATAATGCCCACTGACTGCAATAGTACCCGCTGACTACAATAATGCCTGCTGACTTCAATAATACCCACTGACTGCAATAATACCCACTGACTGCAATAGTACCCGCTGACTAAAATAATGCCTGCTGACTACGATAATACCCGCTGACTTCAATAATACCCACTGACTGCAATAATACCCCCTGACTGCAATTATACCCGCTGACTACAATAATACCCACTGACTGTAATAATACATGCTGAATACAGTAATACCCACTGACTACAATAATACCCACTGACTGCAATAATACCTTCTGACTATAGTAATACCTGCAGACTTCAATAATTCCCACTGACTACAATAACACCCGCTGAAATCAATAATACCTGCTGACTGCTATAATACCCACTGACTGCAATAATACCCACTGACTTCAATAATACCTGCTGACTTCAATAATACCTGCTGACTGCAATAATACCGGCTGAGTACAATAATACCCACTGACTTCAATAATACCTGCTTACTACAATAATACCTGCTGACTACAATAATACCCGCTGACGTCAATAATACCTGCTGACTTCAACATTACCCAATGACTTCAATAATACCTGCTGACTTCAAAAATACCTGTTGACTACAATAATACTGACTGACTTCAATAATACCTGCTGATTCAATAATACCCGCTAACTACAATAATACCCACTGACTTCAATAATACCCACTGACTTCAATAATACCTGCTGACTACAATAATACCCGCGGACTTCAATAATACCTGCTGACTACAATAATAACCGCTGACTTCAATAAAACCCACTGACATCAATAATACCTGCTGACTTCAATAATACCCGCTGACTTCAATAATACCTGCTGACTACAATAATACTCACTGACT
Source organism: Carcharodon carcharias (assembly GCF_017639515.1). NCBI lineage: Eukaryota > Metazoa > Chordata > Chondrichthyes > Lamniformes > Lamnidae > Carcharodon > Carcharodon carcharias. The sequence continues at coordinate 12,660,885 of NC_054481.1, read as the reverse complement.
TCAATAATACCCACTATCTTCAATAATACCTGCTGAATTCAATAATACCTGCGGACTACAATAATTCCCACTGACTTCAATAATACCCACTGACATCAATAATACCTGCTGACTTCAAAAATACCTGCTGACTACAATAATACCTGCTGACTTCAAAAATACCTGCTGACTACAATAATACCTGCTGACATCAAAAATACCTGCTGACTGCAATAATACCCACTGACTTCAATAATACCCACTGACTTCCATAATACCCATTGACTTCAATAATACCTGCTGACTTCAAAAATACCAGCTGACTACAATATTACCTGCTGACTTGAAAAATACCTGCTGACTACTATAATACCTGCTGACTACTATAATACCTGCTGACTACAATAATACCTGCTGACTTCAATAATACCCAATGACTTCAATAATACCTGCTGACTGCAATAATACCTGCTGACTTCAATAATACCTGCTGACAATAATACCCGCTGACTACAATAATACCCGCTGACTACAATAATACCGCTGTCTACAATAATACCCACTGACATCAAGAGTACCCGCTGACTTCAATAATACATGCTGACTTCAATAATACCCACTGACTTCAATAATAACTGCTGACTTCAATAATACCCACTGACTGCAATAATACATGCTGACTTCAATAATACCCGCTGACTTCAATAATACCCACTGACTTCAATAATAACTGCTGACTTCAATAATGCCCACTGACTACAATAATACTCACTGACTTCAATAATACCTGCTGACTTCAATAATACCTGCTGACTGCAATAATACCCACTGACTTCAATAATACCTGCTGACTACAATAATACCTGCTGACTTCAATAATTCCTGCTGACTACAATAATACCTGCTGACTGCAATAATACCTGCTGACTGCAATAATACCTGCTGACTTCAATAATACCCACTGACTACAATAATACCCACTGACTTCATTAATACCTGCTGACTTCAAAATACCCACTGACTACAATAATACCCGCTGACTTCAATAATACCTGCTGACTTTAATAATACCTGCCGACTTCAATAATACCCGCTGACTAAAATAATACCTGCTGACTACAATAATACCTGCTGACTTCAATTATACCCACTGACTCCAGTAATATCTGCTGACTACAATAATACCTGTTGATTTCAATTATATCCACTGACTTCAATAATACCCGCTGGCTACAATAATACCTGCTGACTTCAATAATACCCACTGACTTCAATAATACCCACTGACTACAATAATACCCACTGACTACAATAATAGCTGCTGACTACAATAATACCTGCTGACTTCAATAATACCCACTGACTACAATAATACCCACTGACTTCAATAATACACACTGACCACAATAATACCCACTGACTTCAATAATACCTGCTGACTTCAATAATACCCGCTGACTACAATAATACCCACTGATTTCAATAATACCTGCTGACTGCAATAATACCTGCTGACTACAATAATACCCTCTGACTTCAATAATACCCGCTGACTACAATAATACCCACTGACTTCAATAATACCCTCTTTTTTCAATAATACCTGCTGACTACAATAATACCTGCTGACTACAATAATACATGCTGACTACAATAATACCTGCTTACTTAATTAATACCTGCTGACTACAATAATACCCACTGACTTCATTAATACCTGCTGACTACAATAAGACCCGCTGACTACAATAATACCCACTGACTTCAATAATACCCGCTGACTTCAATAATACCCACTCTCTTCAATAATACCCGCTGACTACAATAATACCTGCTGACTTCAATAATACATGCTGACTTCAATAATACCCGCTGACTACAATAATACCTGCTGACTTCAATAATACCCACTGACTTTAATAATACCTGTTGACTACAATAATACCTACTGACTACCATAATACCCGCTGACTTCAATAATACCTGCTGACTTCAATAATTCCCACTGACTTCAATAATACCTGCTGACTACAATAATACCCGTTGACTTCAATAATACCTGCTGACTTCAATAATAGCCGCTGACGTCAATAATACCTGCTGACTACAATAATACCCGCTGACTTCAATAATACCTGCTGACTTCAATAATACCTGCTGACTTCAATAATACCCGCTGAATACAATAATACCCACTGACTTCAATATTACCCACTGACTTCAATAATACCTGCTGACTTCAACAATACCCGCTGACTACAATAATACCTGCTGACTACAATAATACCCACTGAATTCAATAATACCCACTAACTTCAATAATACCTGCTGACTTCAATAATATGTGCTGACTACAATAATACCCACTGACTTCAATAATACCCACTGACTTCAATAATACCTGCTGACTACAATAATACCCACTGACTTCAATAATACCCACTGACTTCAATAATAGCCACTGACTTCAATAATACCTGCTGACTTCAAAAATACCTGCTGACTACAATAATACCTGCTGACTTCAAAAATACCTGCTGCTTACTGGAATACCTGCTAACTACAATAATACCTGATGACTTCAATAATACATTCTGACTTCAATGATACCTGCTGACTATAATAATAACTGCTGAGTTCAATAATTCCCACTGACTACAATAATACCCACTGACTGCAATAATACCCACTGACTGTAATAATACCTGCTGACGACAATAACACCCACTGACTGCAATAATACCCACTGACTGTAATTATGCCAGCTGACTACAATAATACCCACTGACTGTAATAATATCTACTGACTACAATAATACCCACTGACTGCAATAATACCCACTGACTGTAATAATACCTGCTGACTACAATAATACCCACAGACTGCAATAATACCCACTGACTGTAATAATACACGCTGACTTCAATAATACGCACTGACTGCAATAATACCTGCTGACTACAATAATTCCCACTGACTACAATAATACCAACTGACTGCAATAATACCCACTGATTGTAATAATACCTGCTGACTGCAATAATACCCACTGACTTCAATAATAACTGCTGACTACAATAATACCCACTGACGACAATAATTGCCACTGACTGCTTTAATACCCATTGACTGCAATAGTACCTGCTGAATACAATAATACCCACTGACTGCAATAATACCTTCTGACTATAGTAATACCGGCATACTTCAATAATTCCCACTGACTACAATAACACCCGCTGAAATCAATAATACCTGCTGACTGCTATAATACCCACTGACTGCAATAATACTCACTGACTTCAATAATACCTGCTGACTTCAATAATACCTGCTGACTGCAATAATACCGGCTGAGTACAATATTACCCACTGACTTCAATAATACCTACTGACTTCAAAAATACCTGTTGACTACAATAATACTGACTGAATTCAATAATACCTGCTGATTCAATAATACCCGCTGACTACAATAATACCCACTGACTTCAATAATACCCACTGGCTTCAATAATACCTGCTGACTACAATAATAACCGCGGACTTCAATAATATCTGCTGAGTACAATAATACCCGCTGACTTCAATAAAACCCACTGACATCAATAATACCTGCTGACTTCAATAATACCCGCTGACTACAATAATACCTGCTGACTACAATAATACCCACTGACTTCAATAATACCCACTAACGTCAATAATACCTGCTGACTTCAATAATACCTGCTGACTACAATAATTCCCCCTGACTTCAATAATACCCACTGACATCAATAATACCTGCTGACTACAATAATGCCTGCTGACTACAATAATACCTGCTGACTTCAAAAATACCTGCTGACTACAATAATACCTGCTGACATCAAAAATACCTGCTGACTGCAATAATACCCACTGACTTCAATAATACCCACTGACTTCAATAATACCCATTGACTTCAATAATACCTGCTGACTTCAAAAATACCAGCTGACTACAATATTACCTGCTGACTTGAAAAATACCTGCTGACTACTATAATACCTGCTGACTACTATAATATCTGCTGACTACAATAATACCTGCTGACTTCAATAATACCCAATGACTTCAATAATACCTGCTGACTACAATAATACCTGCTGACTTCAATAATAACTGCTGACTTCAATAATACCCACTGACTGCAATAATACATGCTGACTTCAATAATACCCACTGACTACAATAATACCCACTGACTACAATAATACCCACTGACTTCAATAATACCTGCTGACTTCAATAATACCCACTGACTACAATAATACCCACTGACTTCAATAATACCTGCTGACTTCAATAATACCTGCTGACTGCAATAATACCCACTGACTTCAATAATACCTGCTGACTACAATAATACCTGCTGACTTCAATAATTCCTGCTGACTACAATAATACCTGCTGACTGCAATAATACCTGCTGACTGCAATAATACCTGCTGACTTCAATAATACCCACTGACTACAATAATACCCACTGACTTCATTAATACCTGCTGACTTCAATAATACCCACTGACTACAATAATACCCGCTGTCTACAATAATACCCACTGACATCAAGAGTACCCGCTGACTTCAATAATACATGCTGACTTCAATAATACCCACTGACTTCAATATTACCTGCTGACTTGAATAATACCCGCTGACTTCAATAATACCCACTGACTTCAAAAATAACTGCTGACTTCAATAATACCCACTGACTGCAATAATACATGCTGACTTCAATAATACCCACTGACTTCAATAATACCCACTGACTACAATAATACCCACTGACTTCAATAATACCTGCTGACTTCAATAATACCTGCTGACTGCAATAATACCCACTGACTTCAATAATACCTGCTGACTACAATAATACCTGCTGACTTCAATAATTCCTGCTGACTACAATAATACCTGCTGACTACAATAATACCCACAGACTGCAATAATACCCACTGACTGTAATAATACCCGCTGACTTCAATAATACCCACTGACTGCAATAATACCTGCTGACTACAATAATTCCCACTGACTACAATAATACCAACTGACTGCAATAATACCCACTGATCGTAATAATACCTGCTGATTGCAATAATACCCACTGACTTCAATAATAACTGCTGACTACAATAATACCCACTGACTACAATAATTGCCACTGAATGCTTTAATACCCATTCACTGCAATAATACCTGCTGACTACAATAATACCCTCTGACTGCAATAATACCTTCTGACTATAGTAATACCTGGAGACTTCAATAATTCCCACTGACTACAATAACACCCGCTGAAATCAATAATACCATCTGACTGCTATAATACCCACTGACTGCAATAATACCCACTGACTTCAATAATACCTGCTGACTTCAATAATACCTGCTGACTGCAATAATACCTGCTGAGTACAATAATACCCACTGACTTCAATAATACCTGCTGACTACAATAATACCTGCTGACTACAATACTCCCCGCTGACTTCAATAATACCTGCTGACTTCAATAATACCCACTGACCTGAATAATACCTGCTGATTTCAAAAACACCTGTTGACTACAATAATACCGACTGACTTCAATAATACCTGCTGATTCAATAATACCCGCTGACTACAATAATACCCACTGACTTCAATAATACCCGCTGACTTCAATAATACCTGCTGACTACAATAATACCCGCGGACTTCAATAATACCTGCTGACTACAATAATACCAGCTGATGTCAATATTACCTACTGACTACAATAATATCCGCTGACTTCAATAATACCTGCTGACTTCAATAATACCTGCTGACTTCAATCATAACCGCTGACTACAATGATACCCGCTGACTTCAATAATACCCACTGACATCAATAATACCTGCTGTCTTTAATAATACCCGCTGACTACAATAATACCTGCTGACTACAATAATACCCACTGACTTCAATAATACCCACTAACTTCAATAATACCTACTGACTACAATAATTCCCCCTGACTTCAATGATACAAACTGACTTCAAAAATACCTGCTGACTACAATAATACCTGCTGACTTCAAAAATACCTGCTGACTACAATAATACCCACTGACTTCAATAATACCCACTGACTTCAATAATACCCATTGACTTCAATAATACCTGCTGACTTCAAAAATACCAGCTGACTACAATATTACCTGCTGACTTGAAAAATACCTGCTGACTACTATAATACCTGCTGACTACTATAATACCTGCTGACTACAATAATACCTGCTGACTTCAAAAATACCTGCTGACTACAATTATACCTGCTGACTTCAAAAATACCTGCTGACTTCAATAATACCTGCTGTGTTCAAAAATACCTGCTGACTACAATAATACCCACTGACTTCAATTATACCCACTGACTTCAATAATAGCCACTGACTTCAATTACCTGCTGACTTCAAAAATACCTGCTGACTACAATAATACCTGCTGACTTCAAAAATACCTGCTGACTACTGTAATACCTGCTGACTATAATAATACCTGCTGAGTTCAATAATTCCCACTGACTACAATAATACCCACTGACTGCAATAATACCCACTGACTGTAATAATACCTGCTGACTACAATAATACCCACTGACTGCAATAATACCCACTGACTGTAATTATGCCAGCTGACTACAATAATACCCACTGAATGTAATAATATCTGCTGACTACAATAATACCCACTGACTGCAATAATACCCACTGACTGTAATAATACCTGCTGACTACAATAATACCCACAGACTGCAATAATACCCACTGACTGTAATAATACCCGCTGACTTCAATAATACCCACTGACTGCAATAATACCTGCTGACTACAATAATTCCCACTGACTACAATAATACCAAGTGACTGCAATAATACCCACTGATTGTAATAATACCTGCTGATTGCAATAATACCCACTGACTTCAATAATAACTGCTGACTACAATAATACCCACTGACTACAATAATTGCCACTGAATGCTTTAATACCCATTCACTGCAATAATACCTGCTGACTACAATAATACCCTCTGACTGCAATAATACCTTCTGACTATAGTAATACCTGCAGACTTCAATAATTCCCACTGACTACAATAACATCCGCTGAAATCAATAATACCTGCTGACTACAATAATACCCGCTGACTTCAATAATACCCGCTGATTTCAATAATACCTGCTCACTTCAGTAATACCTGCTGACTTCAATAATACCCGCTGACTACAATACTCCCCGCTGACTTCAATAATACCCACTGACATCAATAATACCTGCTGACTACAATAATACCTGCTGACTTCAATAATTCCCACTGACTACAATAATACCCACTGACTCCAATAATACCCACTGACTGTAATAATACCTGCTGACTACAATAATACAAACTGACTGCAATAATACCCACTGACAGTAATAATAACTGCTGACTACAATAATACCCACTGACATTAATAATATCTGCTGAGTACAATAATACCCACAGACTGCAATAATACCCACTGACTGTAATAATACCTGCTGACTACAATAATACCCACAGACTGCAATAATACCCACTGACTGTAATAATACCCGCTGACTTCAATAATACCCACTGACTGCAATAATACCTGCTGACTACAATAATTCCCTCTGACTACAATAATACCAACTGACTGCAATAATACCCACTGATTGTGATAATACCTGCTGACTACAATAATACCCACTGACTTCAATAATAACTGCTGACTACAATAATACCCACTGACTACAATAATTCCCACTGACTGCAATAATACCTGCAGACTACAATAATACCCGCTGACTTCAATAATACCTGCTGACTTCAATAATACCCACTGACTTCAATAATACCTGCTGACTTCAAAAATACCTGCTGACTACAATAATACCCACTGACTTCAATAATACCTGCTGATTCAATAATACCCGCTGACTACAATAATACCCACTGACTTCAATAATACCCATTGACTTCAATAATACCTGCTGACTTCTATAATACCCGCTGACGTCAATAATACCTGCGGACTACAATAATACCCGCTGACTTCAATAATACCCGCTGACTTCAAAAATACCTGCTGACTTCAATAATACCCGCTGACTTCAATAATACCCACTGACTTCAATAATACCCACTGACTTCAATAATACCCACTGACTGCAATAATACCTGCTGACCACAATAATTCCCACTGACTACAATAATACCAACTGACTGCAATAATACCCACTGATTGTAATAATACCTGCTGACTGCAATAATACCCACTGACTTCAGTAATAACTGCTGACTACAATAATACCCACTGACTACAATAATTGCCACTGAATGCTTTAATACCCATTCACTGCAATAATACCTGCTGACTACAATAATACCTGCTGACTACAATTATACCTGCTGACTTCAAAAATACCTGCTGACTTCAATAATACCTGCTGTGTTCAAAAATACCTGCTGACTACAATAATACCCACTGACTTCAATAATACCCACTGACTTCAATAATAGCCACTGACTTCAATAATACCTGCTGACTTCAATAATACCCACTGACTTCAATAATACCTGCTGATTTCAAAAATACCTGTTGACTACAATAATACCGACTGACTTCAATAATACTTGCTGATTCAATAATACCTGCTGACTACAATAATATCCACTGACTTCAATAATACCCACTGACTTCAATAATACCTGCTGACTACAATAATACCCGCGGACTTCAATAATACCTGCTGACTACAATAATACCCGCTGACGTCAATATTACCTACTGACTACAATAATATCCACTGACTTCAATAATACCGGCTGACTTCAATAATACCTGCTGACTTCAATCATACCCGCTGACTACAATAATACCCACTGACTTCAATAATACCCTCTGACTGCAATAATACCCACTGACTGTAATAATACCTGCTGACTACAATAATACCCACTGACTGCAATAATACCCACTGACTGTAATTATGCCAGCTGACTACAATAATACCCACTGAATGTAATAATATCTGCTGACTACAATAATACCCACTGACTGCAATAATACCCACTGACTGTAATAATACCTGCTGACTACAATAATACCCACAGACTGCAATAATACCCACTGACTGTAATAATACCCGCTGACTTCAATAATACCCACTGACTGCAATAATACCTGCTGACTACAATAATTCCCACTGACTACAATAATACCAAGTGACTGCAATAATACCCACTGATTGTAATAATACCTGCTGATTGCAATAATACCCACTGACTTCAATAATAACTGCTGACTACAATAATACCCACTGACTACAATAATTGCCACTGAATGCTTTAATACCCATTCACTGCAATAATACCTGCTGACTACAATAATACCCTCTGACTGCAATAATACCTTCTGACTATAGTAATACCTGCAGACTTCAATAATTCCCACTGACTACAATAACATCCGCTGAAATCAATAATACCTGCTGACTACAATAATACCCGCTGACTTCAATAATACCCGCTGATTTCAATAATACCTGCTCACTTCAGTAATACCTGCTGACTTCAATAATACCCGCTGACTACAATACTCCCCGCTGACTTCAATAATACCCACTGACATCAATAATACCTGCTGACTACAATAATACCTGCTGACTTCAATAATTCCCACTGACTACAATAATACCCACTGACTCCAATAATACCCACTGACTGTAATAATACCTGCTGACTACAATAATACAAACTGACTGCAATAATACCCACTGACAGTAATAATAACTGCTGACTACAATAATACCCACTGACATTAATAATATCTGCTGAGTACAATAATACCCACAGACTGCAATAATACCCACTGACTGTAATAATACCTGCTGACTACAATAATACCCACAGACTGCAATAATACCCACTGACTGTAATAATACCCGCTGACTTCAATAATACCCACTGACTGCAATAATACCTGCTGACTACAATAATTCCCTCTGACTACAATAATACCAACTGACTGCAATAATACCCACTGATTGTGATAATACCTGCTGACTACAATAATACCCACTGACTTCAATAATAACTGCTGACTACAATAATACCCACTGACTACAATAATTCCCACTGACTGCAATAATACCTGCAGACTACAATAATACCCGCTGACTTCAATAATACCTGCTGACTTCAATAATACCCACTGACTTCAATAATACCTGCTGACTTCAAAAATACCTGCTGACTACAATAATACCCACTGACTTCAATAATACCTGCTGATTCAATAATACCCGCTGACTACAATAATACCCACTGACTTCAATAATACCCATTGACTTCAATAATACCTGCTGACTTCTATAATACCCGCTGACGTCAATAATACCTGCGGACTACAATAATACCCGCTGACTTCAATAATACCCGCTGACTTCAAAAATACCTGCTGACTTCAATAATACCCGCTGACTTCAATAATACCCACTGACTTCAATAATACCCACTGACTTCAATAATACCCACTGACTGCAATAATACCTGCTGACCACAATAATTCCCACTGACTACAATAATACCAACTGACTGCAATAATACCCACTGATTGTAATAATACCTGCTGACTGCAATAATACCCACTGACTTCAGTAATAACTGCTGACTACAATAATACCCACTGACTACAATAATTGCCACTGAATGCTTTAATACCCATTCACTGCAATAATACCTGCTGACTACAATAATACCTGCTGACTACAATTATACCTGCTGACTTCAAAAATACCTGCTGACTTCAATAATACCTGCTGTGTTCAAAAATACCTGCTGACTACAATAATACCCACTGACTTCAATAATACCCACTGACTTCAATAATAGCCACTGACTTCAATAATACCTGCTGACTTCAATAATACCCACTGACTTCAATAATACCTGCTGATTTCAAAAATACCTGTTGACTACAATAATACCGACTGACTTCAATAATACTTGCTGATTCAATAATACCTGCTGACTACAATAATATCCACTGACTTCAATAATACCCACTGACTTCAATAATACCTGCTGACTACAATAATACCCGCGGACTTCAATAATACCTGCTGACTACAATAATACCCGCTGACGTCAATATTACCTACTGACTACAATAATATCCACTGACTTCAATAATACCCGCTGACTTCAATAATACCTGCTGACTTCAATCATACCCGCTGACTACAATAATACCCACTGACTTCAATAATACCCTCTGACTGCAATAATACCCACTGACTGTAATAATACCTGCTGACTACAATAATACCCACTGACTGCAATAATACCCACTGACTGTAATTATGCCAGCTGACTACAATAATACCCACTGAATGTAATAATATCTGCTGACTACAATAATACCCACTGACTGCAATAATACCCACTGACTGTAATAATACCTGCTGACTACAATAATACCCACAGACTGCAATAATACCCACTGACTGTAATAATACCCGCTGACTTCAATAATACCCACTGACTGCAATAATACCTGCTGACTACAATAATTCCCACTGACTACAATAATACCAAGTGACTGCAATAATACCCACTGATTGTAATAATACCTGCTGATTGCAATAATACCCACTGACTTCAATAATAACTGCTGACTACAATAATACCCACTGACTACAATAATTGCCACTGAATGCTTTAATACCCATTCACTGCAATAATACCTGCTGACTACAATAATACCCTCTGACTGCAATAATACCTTCTGACTATAGTAATACCTGCAGACTTCAATAATTCCCACTGACTACAATAACATCCGCTGAAATCAATAATACCTGCTGACTACAATAATACCCGCTGACTTCAATAATACCCGCTGATTTCAATAATACCTGCTCACTTCAGTAATACCTGCTGACTTCAATAATACCCGCTGACTACAATACTCCCCGCTGACTTCAATAATACCCACTGACATCAATAATACCTGCTGACTACAATAATACCTGCTGACTTCAATAATTCCCACTGACTACAATAATACCCACTGACTCCAATAATACCCACTGACTGTAATAATACCTGCTGACTACAATAATACAAACTGACTGCAATAATACCCACTGACAGTAATAATAACTGCTGACTACAATAATACCCACTGACATTAATAATATCTGCTGAGTACAATAATACCCACAGACTGCAATAATACCCACTGACTGTAATAATACCTGCTGACTACAATAATACCCACAGACTGCAATAATACCCACTGACTGTAATAATACCCGCTGACTTCAATAATACCCACTGACTGCAATAATACCTGCTGACTACAATAATTCCCTCTGACTACAATAATACCAACTGACTGCAATAATACCCACTGATTGTGATAATACCTGCTGACTACAATAATACCCACTGACTTCAATAATAACTGCTGACTACAATAATACCCACTGACTACAATAATTCCCACTGACTGCAATAATACCTGCAGACTACAATAATACCCGCTGACTTCAATAATACCTGCTGACTTCAATAATACCCACTGACTTCAATAATACCTGCTGACTTCAAAAATACCTGCTGACTACAATAATACCCACTGACTTCAATAATACCTGCTGATTCAATAATACCCGCTGACTACAATAATACCCACTGACTTCAATAATACCCATTGACTTCAATAATACCTGCTGACTTCTATAATACCCGCTGACGTCAATAATACCTGCGGACTACAATAATACCCGCTGACTTCAATAATACCCGCTGACTTCAAAAATACCTGCTGACTTCAATAATACCCGCTGACTTCAATAATACCCACTGACTTCAATAATACCCACTGACTTCAATAATACCCACTGACTGCAATAATACCTGCTGACCACAATAATTCCCACTGACTACAATAATACCAACTGACTGCAATAATACCCACTGATTGTAATAATACCTGCTGACTGCAATAATACCCACTGACTTCAGTAATAACTGCTGACTACAATAATACCCACTGACTACAATAATTGCCACTGAATGCTTTAATACCCATTCACTGCAATAATACCTGCTGACTACAATAATACCTGCTGACTACAATTATACCTGCTGACTTCAAAAATACCTGCTGACTTCAATAATACCTGCTGTGTTCAAAAATACCTGCTGACTACAATAATACCCACTGACTTCAATAATACCCACTGACTTCAATAATAGCCACTGACTTCAATAATACCTGCTGACTTCAATAATACCCACTGACTTCAATAATACCTGCTGATTTCAAAAATACCTGTTGACTACAATAATACCGACTGACTTCAATAATACTTGCTGATTCAATAATACCTGCTGACTACAATAATATCCACTGACTTCAATAATACCCACTGACTTCAATAATACCTGCTGACTACAATAATACCCGCGGACTTCAATAATACCTGCTGACTACAATAATACCCGCTGACGTCAATATTACCTACTGACTACAATAATATCCGCTGACTTCAATAATACCCGCTGACTTCAATAATACCTGCTGACTTCAATCATACCCGCTGACTACAATAATACCCACTGACTTCAATAATACCCTCTGACATCAATAATACCTGCTGACTTCAATAATACCCGCTGACTACAATAATACCTGCTGACTACAATAATACCCACTGACTTCAATAATACCCACTAACTTCAATAATATCTGCTGACTACAATAATTCCCCCTGACTTCAATGATACAAACTGACATCAATAATACCTGCTGACTTCAAAAATACCTGCTGACTACAATAATTCCTGCTGACTTCAAAAATACCTGCTGACTACAATAATACCTGCTGACTTCAAAAATACCTGCTGACTTCAATAATACCCACTGACTTCAATAATACCCATTGACTTCAATAATACCTGCTGACTTCAAAAATACCTGCTGACTACAATATTACCTGCTGACTTGAAAAATACCTGCTGACTACTATAATACCTGCTGACTACTATAATACCTGCTGACTACAATAATACCTGCTGACTTCAAAAATACCTGCTGACTACAATTATAACGGCTGACTTCAAAAATACCTGCTGACTTCAATAATACCTGCTGTGTTCAAAAACACCTGCTGACTACAATAATATCCTCTGACTTCAATACTACCCACTGACTTCAATAATAGCCACTGACTTCAATAATACCTGCTGACTTCAAAAATACCTGCTGACTACAATAATACCTGCTGACTTCAAAAATACCTGCTGACTACTGTAATACCTGCTGACTTCAATAATACCTGCTGACTTCAATAATTCCCACTGACTACAATAATACCCACTGACTGCAATAATACCCACTGTCTGTAATAATACCTGCTGACTACAATAATACCCACTGTTTGCAATAATACCCACTGACTGTAAACATGCCATCTGACTGCAATAATACCCACTGACTGTAATAATATCTGCTGACTACAATAATACCCACTGACTGCAATAATCCCTACTGACTGTAATAATACCTGCTGACTACAATAATACCCACAGACTGCAATAATACCCACTGACTGTAATAATACCGGCTGACTTCAATAATACCCACTGACTGCAATAACACCTGCTGACTACAATAATTCCCACTGACTACAATAATACCAACTGACTGCAATAATACCCACTGATTGTGATAATACCTGCTGACTACAATAATACCCACTGATTTCAATAATAACTGCTGACTAAAATAATACCCTCTGAATACAATAAGTCCCACTGACTGCAATAATACCCATTCACTGCAATAATACCTGCTGACTACAATAATACCCACTGACTGCAATAATACCTTCTGACCATAGTAATACCTGCAGACTTCAATAATTCCCACTGACTACAATAATACCCGCTGAAATCAATAATACCTGCTGACTGCTATAATACCCACTGACTGCAATAATACCCACTGACTTCAATAATACCTGCTGACTTCAATAATACCTGCTGACTGCAATAATACCTGCTGAGTACAATAATACCCACTGACTTCAATAATACCTGCTGACTACAGTAATACCTACTGACTACAATAATACCCGCTGTCTTCAATAATACCTGCTGACTTCAATAATACCCACTGACTTCAATTATACCTGCTGACTTCAAAAATACCTGCTGACTACAATAATACCCACTGACTTCAATAATACCTGTTGTTTCAATAATACCCGCAGACTACAATAATACCCACTGACTTCAATAATACCCACTGACTTCAATAATACCTGCTGACTACAATAATACCCGCGGACTTCAATAATACCTGCTGACTTCAATAATTCCCGCTGACGTCAATAATACCTGCTGACTACAATAATACCCGCTGACTTCAATAATAACCGCTGACTTCAATAATACCTGCTGACTTCAATAGTACCCGCTGACTACAATAATACCCACTGACTTCAATAATACCCACTGACATCAATAATACCTGCTGACTACAATAATACCTGCTGACTTCAATAATTCCCACTAACTACAATAATACCCACTGACTCCAATAATACCCACTGACTGTAATAATACCTGCTGACTACAATAATACCCACTGACTGCAATAATACCCACTGACAGTAATAATAACTGCTGACTACAATAATACCCACTGTCTGTAATAATATCTGCTGACTACAATAATACCCACTGACTGCAATAATACCCACTGACTGTAATAATACCTGCTGACTACAATAATACCCACAGACTGCAATAATACCCACTGACTGTAATAATACCCGCTGACTTCAATAATACCAACTGACTGCAATAATACCTGCTGACTACAATAATTCCCTCTGACTACAATAATACCAAATGACTGCAATAATACCCACTGATTGTGATAATACCTGCTGACTACAATAATACCCACTGACTGCATTAATACCTGCTGACTACAATAATACCCGCTGACTTCAATAATACCTGCTGACTTCATTAATACCCACTGACTTCAATAATACCTGCTGACTTCAAAAATACCTGCTGACTACAATAATACCCACTGACTTCAATAATACATGCTGATTCAATAATACCCGCTGACTACAATAATACCCACTGACTTCAATAATACCTGCTGACTTCAATAATACCCGCTGACTTCAATAATACCCGCTGACTTCAAAAATACCTGCTGACTTCAATAATACCCGCTGACTTCAATAATACCCTTTGACTTCAATAATACCCACTGACTTCAATAATACCCACTGACATCAATAATACCTGCTGACTACAATAATTCCCCCTGACCTCAATAATACCCACTGACTTCAATAATACCTGCTGACTTCAAAAATACCTGCTGACTACAATAATACCCACTGACTTCAATAATACCCACTGACTTCAATAATACCCATTGACTTCAATAATAAATGCTGACTTCAAAAATACCAGCTGACTACAATATTACCTGCTGACTTCAATAATACCTGCTGACTACTATAACACCTGCTGACTACAATAATACCTGCTGACTTCAATAATACCCACTGACTTCAATAATACCTGCTGACTACAATAATACCTGCTGACTTCAACAATTCCCACTGACTACAATAATACCCACTGACTGCAATAATACCCACTGACTGTAATAATACCTGCTGACTACAATAATACCCACTGACTAAAATAATACCCACTGACTGTAATAATACCTGCTGACTACAATAATACCCACTGACTGTAATAATATCTGCTGACTATAATAATACCCACTGACTGCAATAATACCCACTGGCTGTAATAATACCTGATGACTACAATAATACCCACAGACTGCCATAATACCGACTGACTGTAATAAGACCCGCTGACTTCAATAATACCCACTGACTGCAATAATACCTGCTGACTACAATAATTCCCACTGACTGTAATAATACCTGCTGACTACAATAATACCCACTGACTAAAATAATACCCACTGACTGTAATAATACCTGCTGACTACAATAATACCCACTGACTGTAATAATACCTGCTGACTACAATAATACCCACCGACTGCAATAATACCCACTGACTGTAATAATACCTGCTGACTACAATAATACCGACTGACTGTAATAATATCTGCTGACTACAATAATACCCACTGACTGCAATAATACCCACTGACTGTAATAATACCTGCTGACTACAATAATACCCACTGACTGCAATAGTACCCACTGACTGCAATAATACCTGCTGACTACAATAATACCCACTGACTGTAATAATATCTGCTGACCACAATAATACCCACTGACTGCAATAATACCCACTGACTGTAATAATACCTGCTGACTACAATAATACCCGCGAACTTCAATAATACCTGCTGACTTCAATAATACCCGCTGACGTCAATAATACCTGCTGACTACAATAATACCCGCTGACTTCATTAATACCTGCTGAGTTCAATAATACCCGCTGACTACAATAATACCCACTGACTTCAATAATACCCACTGACATCAATAATACCTGCTGACTACAATAATACCTGCTGACTTCAATAATTCCCACTGACTACAATAATACCCACTGACTCCAATAATACCCACTGACTGTAATAATACCTGCTGACTGCAATAATACCCACTGACTGCAATAATACCCACTGACAGTAATAATAACTGCTGACTACAATAATACCCACTGACTGCAATAATACCCACTGACTGTAATAATACCCGCTGACTTCAATAATACCCACTGACTGCAATAATACCTGCTGACTACAATAATTCCCACTGACTACAATAATACCAACTGACTGCAATAATACCCACTGATTGTAATAATACCTGCTGACTGCAATAATACCCACTGACTTCAATAATAACTGCTGACTGCAATAATACCCACTGACTACAATAAAACCAACTGATTGTGATAATACATGCTGACTACAATAATACCCACTGACTTCAATAATAACTGCTGATTACAATAATACCCACTGACTACAATAATTCCCACTGACTGCAATAATACCTGCTGACTACAATAATTCCCAGGGACTACAATAATACCAACTGACTGCAATAATACCCACTGACTGTAATAATACCTGCTGACTACAATAATACCCACCGACTGCAATAATACCCACTGACTGTAATAATACCTGCTGACTACAATAATACCGACTGACTGTAATAATATCTGCTGACTACAATAATACCCACTGACTGCAATAATACCCACTGACTGTAATAATACCTGCTGACTACAATAATACCCACTGACTGCAATAATACCTGCTGACTACAATAATACCCACTGACTGTAATAATATCTGCTGACCACAATAATACCCACTGACTGCAATAATACCCACTGACTGTAATAATACCTGCTGACTACAATAATACCCGCGAACTTCAATAATACCTGCTTACTTCAATAATACCCGCTGACGTCAATAATACCTGCTGACTTCAATAATACCCGCTGACTTCAATAATACCTGCTGAGTTCAATAATACCCGCTGACTACAATAATACCCACTGACTTCAATAATACCCACTGACATCAATAATACCTGCTGACTATAATAATACCCGCTGACTTCAATAATTCCCACTGACTACAATAATACCCACTGACTCCAATAATACCCACTGACTGTAATAATACCTGCTGACTGCAATAATACCCACTGACTGCAATAATACCCACTGACAGTAATAATAACTGCTGACTACAATAATACCCACTGACTGCAATAATACCCACTGACTGTAATAATACCCGCTGACTTCAATAATACCCACTGACTGCAATAATACCTGCTGACTACAATAATTCCCACTGACTACAATAATACCAACTGACTGCAATAATACCCACTGATTGTAATAAAACCTGCTGACTGCAATAATACCCACTGACTTCAATAATAACTGCTGACTGCAATAATACCCACTGACTACAATAATACCAACTGATTGTGATAATACATGCTGACTACAATAATACCCACTGACTTCAATAATAACTGCTGATTACAATAATACCCACTGACTACAATAATTCCCACTGACTGCAATAATACCTGCTGACTACAATAATACCCACTGACTGTAATAATATCTGCTGACTACAATAATACCCACTGACTGCAATAATAACCACTGACTGTAATAATACCTGCTGACTACAATAATACCCACTGACTGCAATAATACCCACTGCCTGTAATAATACCTGCTGACTACAATAATACCCACTGACTGTAATAATATCTGCTGACTACAATAATACCCACTGACTGTAATATTACCTGCTGACTACAATAATACCCGCGGACTTCAATAATACCTGCTGACTTCAATAATACCCGCTGACGTCAATAATACCTGCTGACTTCAATAATACCCACTGACTACAATAATACCCACTGATTGTAATAATATCTGCTGACTACAATAATACCCACTGACTGCAATAATACTCACTGACTGTAATAATACCTGCTGACTACAATAATACCCACTGACTGCAATAATACCCACTGCCTGTAATAATATCTGCTGACTACAATAATACCCACTGACTGTAATATTACCTGCTGACTACAATAATACCCGCGGACTTCAATAATACCTGCTGACTTCAATAATACCCGCTGACGTCAATAATACCTGCTGACTTCAATAATACCCGCTGACTTCAATAATACCTGCCGACTTCCATAATACCCGCTGACTACAATAATACCCACTGACTTCAATAATACCCACTGACATCAATAATACCTGCTGACTGCAATAATATCTGCTGACTTCAATAATTCCCACTGACTACAATAATACCCACTGACTCCAATAATACCCACTGACTGTAATAATACCTGCTGACTACAATAATACCCACTGACTGCAATAATATCTGCTGACTACAATAATACCCACTGACTGCAATAATACCCACTGACTGTAATAATACCCGCTGACTTCAATAATACCCACTGACTGCAAAAATACCTGCTGACTACAATAATTCCCACTGACTACAATAATACCAACTGACTGCAATAATACCTACTGATTGTGATAATACCTGCTGACTACAATAATACCCACTGACTTCAATAATAACTGCTGACTACAATAATACCCACTGACTACAATAATTCCCACTGACTGCAATAATACCTGCTGACTGCAATAATACCCGTTGACTTCAATAATACCTGCTGACTTCAATAATACCTGCTGACTTCAAAAATACCTGCTGACTACAATAATACCCACTGACTTCAATAATACCTGCTGATTCAATAATACCCGCTGACTACAATAATACCCACTGACTTCAATAATACCCACTGACTTCAATAATACCTGCTGACTTCAATAATACCCGCTGACGGCAATAATACCTGCGCACTACAATAATACCCGCTGACTTCAATAATACCCGCTGACTTCAAAAATTCCTGCTGACTTCAATAATACCCACTGACTGCAATAATACCTGCTGACTACAATAATTCCCACTGACTACAATAATACCAACTGACTGCAATAATACCCACTGATTGTGATAATACATGCTGACTACAATAATACTCACTGACTTCAATAATAACTGCTGATTACAATAATACACACTGACTACAATAATTCCCACTGACTGCAATAATACCCGCTGACTACAATAATACCCGCTGACTTCAATAATACCTGCTGACTTCAATAATACCCACTGACTTCAATAATACCTGCTGACTTCAAAAATACCTGCTGACTACAATAATACCCACTGACTTCAATAATACCTGCTGATTCAATAATACCCGCTGACTACAATAATACCCACTGACTTCAATAATACCCACTGACTTCAATAATACCTGCTGACTTCAATAATACCCGCTGACGTCAATAATACCTGCGGACTACAATAATACCCGCTGACTTCAATAATACCCGCTGACTTCAAAAATACCTGCTGACTTCAATAATACCCGCTGACTTCAATAATACCCACGGACTTCAATAATACCCACTGACATCAATAATACCTGCTGACTTCAATAATACCCGCTGACTACAATAATACCTGCTGACTACAATAATACCCGCTGACTACAATAATACCTGATGACTACAATAATACCCACTGACTTCAATAATACCTGCTGACTACAATAATACTTGCTGACTTCAACAATTCCCACTGACTACAATAATACCCACTGACTGCAATAATACCCACTGACTGTAATAATACCTGCTGACTACAATAATACCCACTGACTGCAATAATACCCACTGACTGTAATAATACCTGCTGACTACAATAATACCCACTGACTGTAATTATATCTGCTGACTGCAATAATACCCACTGACTGCAATAATACCCACTGGCTGTAATAATACCTGCTGACTACAATAATACCCACAGACTGCCATAATACCGACTGACTGTAATAAGACCCGCTGACTTCAATAATACCCACTGACTGCAATAATACCTGCTGACTACAATAATTCCCAGGGACTACAATAATACCAACTGACTGCAATAATACCCACTGACTGTAATAATACCTGCTGACTACAATAATACCCACTGACTGCAATAATACCCACTGACTGTAATAATACCTGCTGACTACAATAATACCCACTGACTGTAATAATATCTGCTGACTACGATAATACCCACTGACTGCAATAATACCCACTGACTGTAATAATACCTGCTGACTACAATAATACCCACTGACTGCAATAATACCCACTGCCTGTAATAATACCTGCTGACTACAATAATACCCACTCACTGTAATAATATCTGCTGACTACAATAATACCCACTGACTGTAATATTACCTGCTGACTACAATAATACCCGCGGACTTCAATAATACCTGCTGACTTCAATAATACCCGCTGACGTCAATAATACCTGCTGACTTCAATAATACCCGCTGACTTCAATAATACCTGCTGACTTCCATAATACCCGCTGACTACAATAATACCCACTGACTTCAATAATACCCACTGACATCAATAATACCTGCTGACTACAATAATACCTGCTGACTTCAATAATTCCCACTGACTACAATAATACCCACTGACTCCAATAATACCCACTGACTGTAATAAAACCTGCTGACTACAATAATACCCACTGACTGCAATAATACCCACTGACAGTAATAATAACTGCTGACTACAATAATACCCACTGACTGTAATAATATCTGCTGACTACAATAATACCCACTGACTGCAATAATACCCACTGACTGTAATAATACCTGCTGACTACAATAATACCCACAGACTGCAATAATACCCACTGACTGTAATAATACCCGCTGACTTCAATAATACCCACTGACTGCAATAATACCTGCTGACTACAATAATTCCCACTGACTACAATAATACCAACTGACTGCAATAATACCCACTGATTGTGATAATACCTGCTGACTACAATAATACCCACTGACTTCAATAATAACTGCTGACTACAATAATACCCACTGACTACAATAATTCCCGCTGACTGCAATAATACCTGCTGACTGCAATAATACCCGCTGACTTCAATAATACCTGCTGACTTCAATAATACCTGCTGACTTCAAAAATACCTGCTGACTACAATAATACCCACTGACTTCAATAATACCTGCTGATTCAATAATACCCGCTGACTACAATAATACCCACTGACTTCAATAATACCCACTGACTTCAATAATACCTGCTGACTTCAATAATACCCGTTGACGGCAATAATACCTGCGGACTACAATAATACCCGCTGACTTCAATAATACCCGCTGACTTCAAAAATTCCTGCTGACTTCAATAATACCCTCTGACTGCAATAATACCTGCTGACTACAATAATTCCCACTGACTACAATAATACCAACTGACTGCAATAATACCCACTGATTGTGATAATACATGCTGACTACAATAATACCCACTGACTGCAATAATACCCACTGACTGTAATAATACCTGCTGACTACAATAATACCCACTGACTGTAATAATATCTGCTGACTACAATAATACCCACTGACTGCAATAATATCTGCTGACTACAATAATACCCACTGACTGCAATAATACCCACTGACTGTAATATTACCTGCTGACTACAATAATACCCACAGACTGCAATAATACCCACTGACTGTAATAATACCCGCTGACTTCAATAATACCCACTGACTGCAATAATACCTGCTGACTACAATAATTCCCACTGACTACAATAATACCAACTGACTGCAATAATACCCACTGATTGTGATAATACCTGCTGACTACAATAATACCCACTGACTTCAATAATAACTGCTGACTACAACAATACCCACTGACTACAATAATTCCCACTGACTGCAATAATACCTGCTGACTGCAATAATACCCGCTGACTTCAATAATACCTGCTGACTTCAATAATACCTGCTGACTTCAAAAATACCTGCTGACTACAATAATACCCACTGACTTCAATAATACCTGCTGATTCAATAATACCCGTTGACTACAATAATACCCACTGACTTCAATAATACCCACTGACTTCAATTATACCTGCTGACTTCAAAAATACCTGCTGACTACAATAATACCCACTGACTTCAATAATACCTGCTGTTTCAATAATACCCGCTGACTACAATAATACCCACTGACTTCAATAATACCCACTGACTTCAATAATACCTGCTGACTACAATAATACCCGCGGACTTCAATAATACCTGCTGACTTCAATAATTCCCGCTGACGTCAATAATACCTGCTGACTACAATAATACCCGCTGACTTCAATAATAACCGCTGACTTCAATAATACCTGCTGACTTCAATAGTACCCGCTGACTACAATAATACCCACTGACTTCAATAATACCCACTGACATCAATAATACCTGCTGACTACAATAATACCTGCTGACTTCAATAATTCCCACTAACTACAATAATACCCACTGACTCCAATAATACCCACTGACTGTAATAATACCTGCTGACTACAATAATACCCACTGACTGCAATTTTACCCACTGACAGTAATAATAACTGCTGACTACAATAATACCCACTGTCTGTAATAATATCTGCTGACTACAATAATACCCACTGACTGCAATAATACCCACTGGCTGTAATAATACCTGCTGACTACAATAATACCCACAGACTGCAATAATACCCACTGACTGTAATAATACCCGCTGACTTCAATAATACCCACTGACTGCAATAATACCTGCTGACTACAATAATTCCCTCTGACTACAATAATACCAAATGACTGCAATAATACCCACTGATTGTGATAATACCTGCTGACTACAATAATACCCACTGACTGCATTAATACCTGCTGACTACAATAATACACGCTGACTTCAATAATACCTGCTGACTTCAATAATACCCACTGACTGCAATAATACCTGCTGACTACAATAATTCCCTCTGACTACAATAATACCAACTGACTGCAATAATACCCACTGATTGTGATAATACCTGCTGACTACAATAATACCCACTGACTTCAATAATAACTGCTGACTACAATAATACCCACTGACTACAATAATTCCCACTGACTGCAATAATACCTGCTGACTGCAATAATACCCGTTGACTTCAATAATACCTGCTGACTTCAATAATACCTGCTGACTTCAAAAATACCTGCTGACTACAATAATACCCACTGACTTCAATAATACCTGCTGATTCAATAATACCCGCTGACTACAATAATACCCACTGACTTCAATAATACCCACTGACTTCAATAATACCTGCTGACTTCAATAATACCCGCTGACGGCAATAATACCTGCGGACTACAATAATACCCGCTGACTTCAATAATACCCGCTGACTTCAAAAATTCCTGCTGACTTCAATAATACCCACTGACTGCAATAATACCTGCTGACTACAATAATTCCCACTGACTACAATAATACCAACTGACTGCAATAATACCCACTGATTGTGATAATACATGCTGACTACAATAATACTCACTGACTTCAATAATAACTGCTGATTACAATAATACACACTGACTACAATAATTCCCACTGACTGCAATAATACCCGCTGACTACAATAATACCCGCTGACTTCAATAATACCTGCTGACTTCAATAATACCCACTGACTTCAATAATACCTGCTGACTTCAAAAATACCTGCTGACTACAATAATACCCACTGACTTCAATAATACCTGCTGATTCAATAATACCCGCTGACTACAATAATACCCACTGACTTCAATAATACCCACTGACTTCAATAATACCTGCTGACTTCAATAATACCCGCTGACTTCAATAATACCCACGGACTTCAATAATACCCACTGACATCAATAATACCTGCTGACTTCAATAATACCCGCTGACTACAATAATACCTGCTGACTACAATAATACCCACTGACTTCAATAATACCCACTAACTTCAATAATACCAGCTGTCTTCAATAATACCTGCTGACTACAATAATTCCCCCTGACTTCAATAATACCCACTGACTTCAATAATACCTGCTGACTTCAAAAATACCTGCTGACTACAATAATACCCACTGACTTCAATAATACCCACTGACTTCAATAATACCCACTGACTTCAATAATACCTGCTGACTTCAAAAATACTAGCTGACTACAATATTACCTGCTGACTTCAAAAATACCTGCTGACTACTATAACACCTGCTGACTACAATAATACCTGCTGACTTCAATAATACCCACTGACTTCAATAATACCTGCTGACTACAATAATACTTGCTGACTTCAACAATTCCCACTGACTACAATAATACCCACTAACTGCAATAATACCCACTGACTGTAATAATACCTGCTGACTACAATAATACCCACTGACTGCAATAATACCCACTGACTGTAATAATACCTGCTGACTACAATAATACCCACTGACTGTAATTATATCTGCTGACTGCAATAATACCCACTGACTGCAATAATACCCACTGGCTGTAATAATACCTGCTGACTACAATAATACCCACAGACTGCCATAATACCGACTGACTGTAATAAGACACGCTGACTTCAATAATACCCACTGACTGCAATAATACCTGCTGACTACAATAATTCCCAGGGACTACAATAATACCAACTGACTGCAATAATACCCACTGACTGTAATAATACCTGCTGACTACAATAATACCCACTGACTGCAATAATACCCACTGACTGTAATAATACCTGCTGACTACAATAATACCCACTGACTGTAATAACATCTGCTGACTACGATAATACCCACTGACTGCAATAATACCCACTGACTGTAATAATACCTGCTGACTACAATAATACCCACTGACTGCAATAATACCCACTGCCTGTAATAATACCTGCTGACTACAATAATACCCACTCACTGTAATAATATCTGCTGACTACAATAATACCCACTGACTGTAATATTACCTGCTGACTACAATAATACCCGCGGACTTCAATAATACCTGCTGACTTCAATAATACCCGCTGACGTCAATAATACCTGCTGACTTCAATAATACCCGCTGACTTCAATAATACCTGCTGACTTCCATAATACCCGCTGACTACAATAATACCCACTGACTTCAATAATACCCACTGACATCAATAATACCTGCTGACTACAATAATACCTGCTGACTTCAATAATTCCCACTGACTACAATAATACCCACTGACTCCAATAATACCCACTGACTGTAATAAAACCTGCTGACTACAATAATACCCACTGACTGCAATAATACCCACTGACAGTAATAATAACTGCTGACTACAATAATACCCACTGACTGTAATAATATCTGCTGACTACAATAATACCCACAGACTGCAATAATACCCACTGACTGTAATAATACCCGCTGACTTCAATAATACCCACTGACTGCAATAATACCTGCTGACTACAATAATTCCCACTGACTACAATAATACCAACTGACTGCAATAATACCCACTGATTGTGATAATACCTGCTGACTACAATAATACCCACAGACTGCAATAATACCCACTGACTGTAATAATACCCGCTGACTTCAATAATACCCACTGACTGCAATAATACCTGCTGACTACAATAATTCCCACTGACTACAATAATACCAACTGACTGCAATAATACCCACTGATTGTGATAATACCTGCTGACTACAATAATACCCACTGACTTCAATAATAACTGCTGACTACAATAATACCCACTGACTACAATAATTCCCGCTGACTGCAATAATACCTGCTGACTGCAATAATACCCGCTGACTTCAATAATACCTGCTGACTTCAATAATACCTGCTGACTTCAAAAATACCTGCTGACTACAATAATACCCACTGACTTCAATAATACCTGCTGATTCAATAATACCCGCTGACTACAATAATACCCACTGACTTCAATAATACCCACTGACTTCAATAATACCTGCTGACTTCAATAATACCCGTTGACGGCAATAATACCTGCGGACTACAATAATACCCGCTGACTTCAATAGTACCCGCTGACTTCAAAAATTCCTGCTGACTTCAATAATACCCTCTGACTGCAATAATACCTGCTGACTACAATAATTCCCACTGACTACAATAATACCAACTGACTGCAATAATACCCACTGATTGTGATAATACATGCTGACTACAATAATACCCACTGACTGCAATAATACCCACTGACTGTAATAATACCTGCTGACTACAATAATACCCACTGACTGTAATAATATCTGCTGACTACAATAATACCCACTGACTGCAATAATATCTGCTGACTACAATAATACCCACTGACTGCAATAATACCCACTGACTGTAATATTACCTGCTGACTACAATAATACCCACAGACTGCAATAATACCCACTGACTGTAATAATACCCGCTGACTTCAATAATACCCACTGACTGCAATAATACCTGCTGACTACAATAATTCCCACTGACTACAATAATACCAACTGACTGCAATAATACCCACTGATTGTGATAATACCTGCTGACTACAATAATACCCACTGACTTCAATAATAACTGCTGACTACAACAATACCCACTGACTACAATAATTCCCACTGACTGCAATAATACCTGCTGACTGCAATAATACCCGCTGACTTCAATAATACCTGCTGACTTCAATAATACCTGCTGACTTCAAAAATACCTGCTGACTACAATAATACCCACTGACTTCAATAATACCTGCTGATTCAATAATACCCGTTGACTACAATAATACCCACTGACTTCAATAATACCCACTGACTTCAATTATACCTGCTGACTTCAAAAATACCTGCTGACTACAATAATACCCACTGACTTCAATAATACCTGCTGTTTCAATAATACCCGCTGACTACAATAATACCCACTGACTTCAATAATACCCACTGACTTCAATAATACCTGCTGACTACAATAATACCCGCGGACTTCAATAATACCTGCTGACTTCAATAATTCCCGCTGACGTCAATAATACCTGCTGACTACAATAATACCCGCTGACTTCAATAATAACCGCTGACTTCAATAATACCTGCTGACTTCAATAGTACCCGCTGACTACAATAATACCCACTGACTTCAATAATACCCACTGACATCAATAATACCTGCTGACTACAATAATACCTGCTGACTTCAATAATTCCCACTAACTACAATAATACCCACTGACTCCAATAATACCCACTGACTGTAATAATACCTGCTGACTACAATAATACCCACTGACTGCAATTTTACCCACTGACAGTAATAATAACTGCTGACTACAATAATACCCACTGTCTGTAATAATATCTGCTGACTACAATAATACCCACTGACTGCAATAATACCCACTGGCTGTAATAATACCTGCTGACTACAATAATACCCACAGACTGCAATAATACCCACTGACTGTAATAATACCCGCTGACTTCAATAATACCCACTGACTGCAATAATACCTGCTGACTACAATAATTCCCTCTGACTACAATAATACCAAATGACTGCAATAATACCCACTGATTGTGATAATACCTGCTGACTACAATAATACCCACTGACTGCATTAATACCTGCTGACTACAATAATACACGCTGACTTCAATAATACCTGCTGACTTCAATAATACCCACTGACTGCAATAATACCTGCTGACTACAATAATTCCCTCTGACTACAATAATACCAACTGACTGCAATAATACCCACTGATTGTGATAATACCTGCTGACTACAATAATACCCACTGACTTCAATAATAACTGCTGACTACAATAATACCCACTGACTACAATAATTCCCACTGACTGCAATAATACCTGCTGACTGCAATAATACCCGTTGACTTCAATAATACCTGCTGACTTCAATAATACCTGCTGACTTCAAAAATACCTGCTGACTACAATAATACCCACTGACTTCAATAATACCTGCTGATTCAATAATACCCGCTGACTACAATAATACCCACTGACTTCAATAATACCCACTGACTTCAATAATACCTGCTGACTTCAATAATACCCGCTGACGGCAATAATACCTGCGGACTACAATAATACCCGCTGACTTCAATAATACCCGCTGACTTCAAAAATTCCTGCTGACTTCAATAATACCCACTGACTGCAATAATACCTGCTGACTACAATAATTCCCACTGACTACAATAATACCAACTGACTGCAATAATACCCACTGATTGTGATAATACATGCTGACTACAATAATACTCACTGACTTCAATAATAACTGCTGATTACAATAATACACACTGACTACAATAATTCCCACTGACTGCAATAATACCCGCTGACTACAATAATACCCGCTGACTTCAATAATACCTGCTGACTTCAATAATACCCACTGACTTCAATAATACCTGCTGACTTCAAAAATACCTGCTGACTACAATAATACCCACTGACTTCAATAATACCTGCTGATTCAATAATACCCGCTGACTACAATAATACCCACTGACTTCAATAATACCCACTGACTTCAATAATACCTGCTGACTTCAATAATACCCGCTGACTTCAATAATACCCACGGACTTCAATAATACCCACTGACATCAATAATACCTGCTGACTTCAATAATACCCGCTGACTACAATAATACCTGCTGACTACAATAATACCCACTGACTTCAATAATACCCACTAACTTCAATAATACCAGCTGTCTTCAATAATACCTGCTGACTACAATAATTCCCCCTGACTTCAATAATACCCACTGACTTCAATAATACCTGCTGACTTCAAAAATACCTGCTGACTACAATAATACCCACTGACTTCAATAATACCCACTGACTTCAATAATACCCACTGACTTCAATAATACCTGCTGACTTCAAAAATACTAGCTGACTACAATATTACCTGCTGACTTCAAAAATACCTGCTGACTACTATAACACCTGCTGACTACAATAATACCTGCTGACTTCAATAATACCCACTGACTTCAATAATACCTGCTGACTACAATAATACCCGTTGACTACAATAATACCCACTGACTTCAATAATACCCACTGACTTCAATTATACCTGCTGACTTCAAAAATACCTGCTGACTACAATAATACCCACTGACTTCAATAATACCTGCTGTTTCAATAATACCCGCTGACTACAATAATACCCACTGACTTCAATAATACCCACTGACTTCAATAATACCTGCTGACTACAATAATACCCGCGGACTTCAATAATACCTGCTGACTTCAATAATTCCCGCTGACGTCAATAATACCTGCTGACTACAATAATACCCGCTGACTTCAATAATAACCGCTGACTTCAATAATACCTGCTGACTTCAATAGTACCCGCTGACTACAATAATACCCACTGACTTCAATAATACCCACTGACATCAATAATACCTGCTGACTACAATAATACCTGCTGACTTCAATAATTCCCACTAACTACAATAATACCCACTGACTCCAATAATACCCACTGACTGTAATAATACCTGCTGACTACAATAATACCCACTGACTGCAATTTTACCCACTGACAGTAATAATAACTGCTGACTACAATAATACCCACTGTCTGTAATAATATCTGCTGACTACAATAATACCCACTGACTGCAATAATACCCACTGGCTGTAATAATACCTGCTGACTACAATAATACCCACAGACTGCAATAATACCCACTGACTGTAATAATACCCGCTGACTTCAATAATACCCACTGACTGCAATAATACCTGCTGACTACAATAATTCCCTCTGACTACAATAATACCAAATGACTGCAATAATACCCACTGATTGTGATAATACCTGCTGACTACAATAATACCCACTGACTGCATTAATACCTGCTGACTACAATAATACACGCTGACTTCAATAATACCTGCTGACTTCAATAATACCCACTGACTGCAATAATACCTGCTGACTACAATAATTCCCTCTGACTACAATAATACCAACTGACTGCAATAATACCCACTGATTGTGATAATACCTGCTGACTACAATAATACCCACTGACTTCAATAATAACTGCTGACTACAATAATACCCACTGACTACAATAATTCCCACTGACTGCAATAATACCTGCTGACTGCAATAATACCCGTTGACTTCAATAATACCTGCTGACTTCAATAATACCTGCTGACTTCAAAAATACCTGCTGACTACAATAATACCCACTGACTTCAATAATACCTGCTGATTCAATAATACCCGCTGACTACAATAATACCCACTGACTTCAATAATACCCACTGACTTCAATAATACCTGCTGACTTCAATAATACCCGCTGACGGCAATAATACCTGCGGACTACAATAATACCCGCTGACTTCAATAATACCCGCTGACTTCAAAAATTCCTGCTGACTTCAATAATACCCACTGACTGCAATAATACCTGCTGACTACAATAATTCCCACTGACTACAATAATACCAACTGACTGCAATAATACCCACTGATTGTGATAATACATGCTGACTACAATAATACTCACTGACTTCAATAATAACTGCTGATTACAATAATACACACTGACTACAATAATTCCCACTGACTGCAATAATACCCGCTGACTACAATAATACCCGCTGACTTCAATAATACCTGCTGACTTCAATAATACCCACTGACTTCAATAATACCTGCTGACTTCAAAAATACCTGCTGACTACAATAATACCCACTGACTTCAATAATACCTGCTGATTCAATAATACCCGCTGACTACAATAATACCCACTGACTTCAATAATACCCACTGACTTCAATAATACCTGCTGACTTCAATAATACCCGCTGACTTCAATAATACCCACGGACTTCAATAATACCCACTGACATCAATAATACCTGCTGACTTCAATAATACCCGCTGACTACAATAATACCTGCTGACTACAATAATACCCACTGACTTCAATAATACCCACTAACTTCAATAATACCAGCTGTCTTCAATAATACCTGCTGACTACAATAATTCCCCCTGACTTCAATAATACCCACTGACTTCAATAATACCTGCTGACTTCAAAAATACCTGCTGACTACAATAATACCCACTGACTTCAATAATACCCACTGACTTCAATAATACCCACTGACTTCAATAATACCTGCTGACTTCAAAAATACTAGCTGACTACAATATTACCTGCTGACTTCAAAAATACCTGCTGACTACTATAACACCTGCTGACTACAATAATACCTGCTGACTTCAATAATACCCACTGACTTCAATAATACCTGCTGACTACAATAATACTTGCTGACTTCAACAATTCCCACTGACTACAATAATACCCACTAACTGCAATAATACCCACTGACTGTAATAATACCTGCTGACTACAATAATACCCACTGACTGCAATAATACCCACTGACTGTAATAATACCTGCTGACTACAATAATACCCACTGACTGTAATTATATCTGCTGACTGCAATAATACCCACTGACTGCAATAATACCCACTGGCTGTAATAATACCTGCTGACTACAATAATACCCACAGACTGCCATAATACCGACTGACTGTAATAAGACACGCTGACTTCAATAATACCCACTGACTGCAATAATACCTGCTGACTACAATAATTCCCAGGGACTACAATAATACCAACTGACTGCAATAATACCCACTGACTGTAATAATACCTGCTGACTACAATAATACCCACTGACTGCAATAATACCCACTGACTGTAATAATACCTGCTGACTACAATAATACCCACTGACTGTAATAACATCTGCTGACTACGATAATACCCACTGACTGCAATAATACCCACTGACTGTAATAATACCTGCTGACTACAATAATACCCACTGACTGCAATAATACCCACTGCCTGTAATAATACCTGCTGACTACAATAATACCCACTCACTGTAATAATATCTGCTGACTACAATAATACCCACTGACTGTAATATTACCTGCTGACTACAATAATACCCGCGGACTTCAATAATACCTGCTGACTTCAATAATACCCGCTGACGTCAATAATACCTGCTGACTTCAATAATACCCGCTGACTTCAATAATACCTGCTGACTTCCATAATACCCGCTGACTACAATAATACCCACTGACTTCAATAATACCCACTGACATCAATAATACCTGCTGACTACAATAATACCTGCTGACTTCAATAATTCCCACTGACTACAATAATACCCACTGACTCCAATAATACCCACTGACTGTAATAAAACCTGCTGACTACAATAATACCCACTGACTGCAATAATACCCACTGACAGTAATAATAACTGCTGACTACAATAATACCCACTGACTGTAATAATATCTGCTGACTACAATAATACCCACAGACTGCAATAATACCCACTGACTGTAATAATACCCGCTGACTTCAATAATACCCACTGACTGCAATAATACCTGCTGACTACAATAATTCCCACTGACTACAATAATACCAACTGACTGCAATAATACCCACTGATTGTGATAATACCTGCTGACTACAATAATACCCACAGACTGCAATAATACCCACTGACTGTAATAATACCCGCTGACTTCAATAATACCCACTGACTGCAATAATACCTGCTGACTACAATAATTCCCACTGACTACAATAATACCAACTGACTGCAATAATACCCACTGATTGTGATAATACCTGCTGACTACAATAATACCCACTGACTTCAATAATAACTGCTGACTACAATAATACCCACTGACTACAATAATTCCCGCTGACTGCAATAATACCTGCTGACTGCAATAATACCCGCTGACTTCAATAATACCTGCTGACTTCAATAATACCTGCTGACTTCAAAAATACCTGCTGACTACAATAATACCCACTGACTTCAATAATACCTGCTGATTCAATAATACCCGCTGACTACAATAATACCCACTGACTTCAATAATACCCACTGACTTCAATAATACCTGCTGACTTCAATAATACCCGTTGACGGCAATAATACCTGCGGACTACAATAATACCCGCTGACTTCAATAGTACCCGCTGACTTCAAAAATTCCTGCTGACTTCAATAATACCCTCTGACTGCAATAATACCTGCTGACTACAATAATTCCCACTGACTACAATAATACCAACTGACTGCAATAATACCCACTGATTGTGATAATACATGCTGACTACAATAATACCCACTGACTGCAATAATACCCACTGACTGTAATAATACCTGCTGACTACAATAATACCCACTGACTGTAATAATATCTGCTGACTACAATAATACCCACTGACTGCAATAATATCTGCTGACTACAATAATACCCACTGACTGCAATAATACCCACTGACTGTAATATTACCTGCTGACTACAATAATACCCACAGACTGCAATAATACCCACTGACTGTAATAATACCCGCTGACTTCAATAATACCCACTGACTGCAATAATACCTGCTGACTACAATAATTCCCACTGACTACAATAATACCAACTGACTGCAATAATACCCACTGATTGTGATAATACCTGCTGACTACAATAATACCCACTGACTTCAATAATAACTGCTGACTACAACAATACCCACTGACTACAATAATTCCCACTGACTGCAATAATACCTGCTGACTGCAATAATACCCGCTGACTTCAATAATACCTGCTGACTTCAATAATACCTGCTGACTTCAAAAATACCTGCTGACTACAATAATACCCACTGACTTCAATAATACCTGCTGATTCAATAATACCCGTTGACTACAATAATACCCACTGACTTCAATAATACCCACTGACTTCAATTATACCTGCTGACTTCAAAAATACCTGCTGACTACAATAATACCCACTGACTTCAATAATACCTGCTGTTTCAATAATACCCGCTGACTACAATAATACCCACTGACTTCAATAATACCCACTGACTTCAATAATACCTGCTGACTACAATAATACCCGCGGACTTCAATAATACCTGCTGACTTCAATAATTCCCGCTGACGTCAATAATACCTGCTGACTACAATAATACCCGCTGACTTCAATAATAACCGCTGACTTCAATAATACCTGCTGACTTCAATAGTACCCGCTGACTACAATAATACCCACTGACTTCAATAATACCCACTGACATCAATAATACCTGCTGACTACAATAATACCTGCTGACTTCAATAATTCCCACTAACTACAATAATACCCACTGACTCCAATAATACCCACTGACTGTAATAATACCTGCTGACTACAATAATACCCACTGACTGCAATTTTACCCACTGACAGTAATAATAACTGCTGACTACAATAATACCCACTGTCTGTAATAATATCTGCTGACTACAATAATACCCACTGACTGCAATAATACCCACTGGCTGTAATAATACCTGCTGACTACAATAATACCCACAGACTGCAATAATACCCACTGACTGTAATAATACCCGCTGACTTCAATAATACCCACTGACTGCAATAATACCTGCTGACTACAATAATTCCCTCTGACTACAATAATACCAAATGACTGCAATAATACCCACTGATTGTGATAATACCTGCTGACTACAATAATACCCACTGACTGCATTAATACCTGCTGACTACAATAATACACGCTGACTTCAATAATACCTGCTGACTTCAATAATACCCACTGACTGCAATAATACCTGCTGACTACAATAATTCCCTCTGACTACAATAATACCAACTGACTGCAATAATACCCACTGATTGTGATAATACCTGCTGACTACAATAATACCCACTGACTTCAATAATAACTGCTGACTACAATAATACCCACTGACTACAATAATTCCCACTGACTGCAATAATACCTGCTGACTGCAATAATACCCGTTGACTTCAATAATACCTGCTGACTTCAATAATACCTGCTGACTTCAAAAATACCTGCTGACTACAATAATACCCACTGACTTCAATAATACCTGCTGATTCAATAATACCCGCTGACTACAATAATACCCACTGACTTCAATAATACCCACTGACTTCAATAATACCTGCTGACTTCAATAATACCCGCTGACGGCAATAATACCTGCGGACTACAATAATACCCGCTGACTTCAATAATACCCGCTGACTTCAAAAATTCCTGCTGACTTCAATAATACCCACTGACTGCAATAATACCTGCTGACTACAATAATTCCCACTGACTACAATAATACCAACTGACTGCAATAATACCCACTGATTGTGATAATACATGCTGACTACAATAATACTCACTGACTTCAATAATAACTGCTGATTACAATAATACACACTGACTACAATAATTCCCACTGACTGCAATAATACCCGCTGACTACAATAATACCCGCTGACTTCAATAATACCTGCTGACTTCAATAATACCCACTGACTTCAATAATACCTGCTGACTTCAAAAATACCTGCTGACTACAATAATACCCACTGACTTCAATAATACCTGCTGATTCAATAATACCCGCTGACTACAATAATACCCACTGACTTCAATAATACCCACTGACTTCAATAATACCTGCTGACTTCAATAATACCCGCTGACTTCAATAATACCCACGGACTTCAATAATACCCACTGACATCAATAATACCTGCTGACTTCAATAATACCCGCTGACTACAATAATACCTGCTGACTACAATAATACCCACTGACTTCAATAATACCCACTAACTTCAATAATACCAGCTGTCTTCAATAATACCTGCTGACTACAATAATTCCCCCTGACTTCAATAATACCCACTGACTTCAATAATACCTGCTGACTTCAAAAATACCTGCTGACTACAATAATACCCACTGACTTCAATAATACCCACTGACTTCAATAATACCCACTGACTTCAATAATACCTGCTGACTTCAAAAATACTAGCTGACTACAATATTACCTGCTGACTTCAAAAATACCTGCTGACTACTATAACACCTGCTGACTACAATAATACCTGCTGACTTCAATAATACCCACTGACTTCAATAATACCTGCTGACTACAATAATACTTGCTGACTTCAACAATTCCCACTGACTACAATAATACCCACTAGCTGCAATAATACCCACTGACTGTAATAATACCTGCTGACTACAATAATACCCACTGACTGCAATAATACCCACTGACTGTAATAATACCTGCTGACTACAATAATACCCACTGACTGTAATTATATCTGCTGACTGCAATAATACCCACTGACTGCAATAATACCCACTGGCTGTAATAATACCTGCTGACTACAATAATACCCACAGACTGCCATAATACCGACTGACTGTAATAAGACACGCTGACTTCAATAATACCAACTGACTGCAATAATACCCACTGATTGTGATAATACCTGCTGACTACAATAATACCCACTGACTTCAATAATAACTGCTGACTACAATAATACCCACTGACTACAATAATTCCCACTGACTGCAATAATACCTGCTGACTGCAATAATACCCGTTGACTTCAATAATACCTGCTGACTTCAATAATACCTGCTGACTTCAAAAATACCTGCTGACTACAATAATACCCACTGACTTCAATAATACCTGCTGATTCAATAATACCCGCTGACTACAATAATACCCACTGACTTCAATAATACCCACTGACTTCAATAATACCTGCTGACTTCAATAATACCCGCTGACGGCAATAATACCTGCGGACTACAATAATACCCGCTGACTTCAATAATACCCGCTGACTTCAAAAATTCCTGCTGACTTCAATAATACCCACTGACTGCAATAATACCTGCTGACTACAATAATTCCCACTGACTACAATAATACCAACTGACTGCAATAATACCCACTGATTGTGATAATACATGCTGACTACAATAATACTCACTGACTTCAATAATAACTGCTGATTACAATAATACACACTGACTACAATAATTCCCACTGACTGCAATAATACCCGCTGACTACAATAATACCCGCTGACTTCAATAATACCTGCTGACTTCAATAATACCCACTGACTTCAATAATACCTGCTGACTTCAAAAATACCTGCTGACTACAATAATACCCACTGACTTCAATAATACCTGCTGATTCAATAATACCCGCTGACTACAATAATACCCACTGACTTCAATAATACCCACTGACTTCAATAATACCTGCTGACTTCAATAATACCCGCTGACTTCAATAATACCCACGGACTTCAATAATACCCACTGACATCAATAATACCTGCTGACTTCAATAATACCCGCTGACTACAATAATACCTGCTGACTACAATAATACCCACTGACTTCAATAATACCCACTAACTTCAATAATACCAGCTGTCTTCAATAATACCTGCTGACTACAATAATTCCCCCTGACTTCAATAATACCCACTGACTTCAATAATACCTGCTGACTTCAAAAATACCTGCTGACTACAATAATACCCACTGACTTCAATAATACCCACTGACTTCAATAATACCCACTGACTTCAATAATACCTGCTGACTTCAAAAATACTAGCTGACTACAATATTACCTGCTGACTTCAAAAATACCTGCTGACTACTATAACACCTGCTGACTACAATAATACCTGCTGACTTCAATAATACCCACTGACTTCAATAATACCTGCTGACTACAATAATACTTGCTGACTTCAACAATTCCCACTGACTACAATAATACCCACTAACTGCAATAATACCCACTGACTGTAATAATACCTGCTGACTACAATAATACCCACTGACTGCAATAATACCCACTGACTGTAATAATACCTGCTGACTACAATAATACCCACTGACTGTAATTATATCTGCTGACTGCAATAATACCCACTGACTGCAATAATACCCACTGGCTGTAATAATACCTGCTGACTACAATAATACCCACAGACTGCCATAATACCGACTGACTGTAATAAGACACGCTGACTTCAATAATACCCACTGACTGCAATAATACCTGCTGACTACAATAATTCCCAGGGACTACAATAATACCAACTGACTGCAATAATACCCACTGACTGTAATAATACCTGCTGACTACAATAATACCCACTGACTGCAATAATACCCACTGACTGTAATAATACCTGCTGACTACAATAATACCCACTGACTGTAATAACATCTGCTGACTACGATAATACCCACTGACTGCAATAATACCCACTGACTGTAATAATACCTGCTGACTACAATAATACCCACTGACTGCAATAATACCCACTGCCTGTAATAATACCTGCTGACTACAATAATACCCACTCACTGTAATAATATCTGCTGACTACAATAATACCCACTGACTGTAATATTACCTGCTGACTACAATAATACCCGCGGACTTCAATAATACCTGCTGACTTCAATAATACCCGCTGACGTCAATAATACCTGCTGACTTCAATAATACCCGCTGACTTCAATAATACCTGCTGACTTCCATAATACCCGCTGACTACAATAATACCCACTGACTTCAATAATACCCACTGACATCAATAATACCTGCTGACTACAATAATACCTGCTGACTTCAATAATTCCCACTGACTACAATAATACCCACTGACTCCAATAATACCCACTGACTGTAATAAAACCTGCTGACTACAATAATACCCACTGACTGCAATAATACCCACTGACAGTAATAATAACTGCTGACTACAATAATACCCACTGACTGTAATAATATCTGCTGACTACAATAATACCCACAGACTGCAATAATACCCACTGACTGTAATAATACCCGCTGACTTCAATAATACCCACTGACTGCAATAATACCTGCTGACTACAATAATTCCCACTGACTACAATAATACCAACTGACTGCAATAATACCCACTGATTGTGATAATACCTGCTGACTACAATAATACCCACTGACTTCAATAATAACTGCTGACTACAATAATACCGACTGACTACAATAATTCCCGCTGACTGCAATAATACCTGCTGACTGCAATAATACCCGCTGACTTCAATAATACCTGCTGACTTCAATAATACCTGCTGACTTCAAAAATACCTGCTGACTACAATAATACCCACTGACTTCAATAATACCTGCTGATTCAATAATACCCGCTGACTACAATAATACCCACTGACTTCAATAATACCCACTGACTTCAATAATACCTGCTGACTTCAATAATACCCGTTGACGGCAATAATACCTGCGGACTACAATAATACCCGCTGACTTCAATAATACCCGCTGACTTCAAAAATTCCTGCTGACTTCAATAATACCCTCTGACTGCAATAATACCTGCTGACTACAATAATTCCCACTGACTACAATAATACCAACTGACTGCAATAATACCCACTGATTGTGATAATACATGCTGACTACAATAATACCCACTGACTGTAATAATACCTGCTGACTACAATAATACCCACTGACTGTAATAATATCTGCTGACTACAATAATACCCACTGACTGCAATAATATCTGCTGACTACAATAATACCCACTGACTGCAATAATACCCACTGACTGTAATATTACCTGCTGACTACAATAATACCCACAGACTGCAATAGTACCCACTGACTGTAATAATACCCGCTGACTTCAATAATACCCACTGACTGCAATAATACCTGCTGACTACAATAATTCCCACTGACTACAATAATACCAACTGACTGCAATAATACCCACTGATTGTGATAATACCTGCTGACTACAATAATACCCACTGACTTCAATAATAACTGCTGACTACAACAATACCCACTGACTACAATAATTCCCACTGACTGCAATAATACCTGCTGACTGCAATAATACCCGCTGACTTCAATAATACCTGCTGACTTCAATAATACCTGCTGACTTCAAAAATACCTGCTGACTACAATAATACCCACTGACTTCAATAATACCTGCTGATTCAATAATACCCGTTGACTACAATAATACCCACTGACTTCAATAATACCCACTGACTTCAATTATACCTGCTGACTTCAAAAATACCTGCTGACTACAATAATACCCACTGACTTCAATAATACCTGCTGTTTCAATAATACCCGCTGACTACAATAATACCCACTGACTTCAATAATACCCACTGACTTCAATAATACCTGCTGACTACAATAATACCCGCGGACTTCAATAATACCTGCTGACTTCAATAATTCCCGCTGACGTCAATAATACCTGCTGACTACAATAATACCCGCTGACTTCAATAATAACCGCTGACTTCAATAATACCTGCTGACTTCAATAGTACCCGCTGACTACAATAATACCCACTGACTTCAATAATACCCACTGACATCAATAATACCTGCTGACTACAATAATACCTGCTGACTTCAATAATTCCCACTAACTACAATAATACCCACTGACTCCAATAATACCCACTGACTGTAATAATACCTGCTGACTACAATAATACCCACTGACTGCAATTTTACCCACTGACAGTAATAATAACTGCTGACTACAATAATACCCACTGTCTGTAATAATATCTGCTGACTACAATAATACCTACTGACTGCAATAATACCCACTGACTGTAATAATACCTGCTGACTACAATAATACCCACAGACTGCAATAATACCCACTGACTGTAATAATACCCGCTGACTTCAATAATACCCACTGACTGCAATAATACCTGCTGACTACAATAATTCCCTCTGACTACAATAATACCAAATGACTGCAATAATACCCACTGATTGTGATAATACCTGCTGACTACAATAATACCCACTGACTGCATTAATACCTGCTGACTACAATAATACCCGCTGACTTCAATAATACCTGCTGACTTCATTAATACCCACTGACTTCAATAATACCTGCTGACTTCAAAAATACCTGCTGACTACAATAATACCCACTGACTTCAATAATACATGCTGATTCAATAATACCCGCTGACTACAATAATACCCACTGACTTCAATAATACCCACTGACTTCAATAATACCTGCTGACTTCAATAATACCCGCTGACGTCAATAATACCTGCGGACTACAATAATACCCGCTGACTTCAATAATACCCGCTGTCTTCAAAAATACCTGCTGACTTCAATAATACCCGCTGACTTCAATAATACCCACTGACTTCAATAATACCCACTGACTTCAATAATACCCACTGACATCAATAATACCTGCTGACTACAATAATTCCCCCTGACCTCAATAATACCCACTAACTTCAATAATACCTGCTGACTTCAAAAATATCTGCTGACTACAATAATACCCACTGACTTCAATAATACCCACTGACTTCAATAATACCCATTGACTTCAATAATAAATGCTGACTTCAAAAATACCAGCTGACTACAATATTAC
Organism: Carcharodon carcharias; assembly: GCF_017639515.1. Taxonomy (NCBI): domain Eukaryota; kingdom Metazoa; phylum Chordata; class Chondrichthyes; order Lamniformes; family Lamnidae; genus Carcharodon; species Carcharodon carcharias. The sequence goes on along the minus strand of NC_054481.1, from coordinate 12,617,655 downwards.
CTGCTGATTTCAATAATACCTGCTGACTACTATAACACCTGCTGACTACAATAATACCTGCTGACTTCAATAATACCCACTGACTTCAATAATACCTGCTGACTACAATAATACCTGCTGACTTCAACAATTCCCAATGACTACAATAATACCCACTGACTGCAATAATACCCACTGACTGTAATAATACCTGCTGACTACAATAATACCCACTGACTAAAATAATACCCACTGACTGTAATAATACCTGCTGACTACAATAATACCCACTGACTGTAATAATATCTGCTGACTACAATAATACCCACTGACTGCAATAATACCCACTGGCTGTAATAATACCTGATGACTACAATAATACCCACAGACTGCCATAATACCGACTGACTGTAATAAGACCCGCTGACTTCAATAATACCTGCTGACTTCAATAATACCTGCTGACTGCAATAATACCTGCTGAGTACAATAATACCCACTGACTTCAATAATACCTGCTGACTACTATAATACCTGCTGACTACAATACTCCCCGCTGACTTCAATAATACCTGCTGACTTCAATAATACCCACTGACTTGAATAATACCTGCTGATTTCAAAAATACCTGTTGACTACAATAATACCGACTGACTTCAATAATACCTGCTGATTCAATAATACCCGCTGACTACAATAATACCCACTGACTTCAATAATACCCACTGACTTCAATAATACCTGCTGACTACAATAATACCCGCGGACTTCAATAATACCTGCTGACTACAATAATACCCGCTGATGTCAATATTACCTACTGACTACAATAATATCCGCTGACTTCAATAATACCCGCTGACTTCAATAATACCTGCTGACTTGAATCATACCCGCTGACTACAATAATACCCGCTGACTTCAATAATACCCACTGACATCAATAATACCTGCTGACTTTAATAATACCCGCTGACTACAATAATACCTGCTCACTACAATAATACCCACTGACTTCAATAATACCCACTAACTTCAATAATATCTGCTGACTACAATAATTCCCCCTGACTTCAATGATACAAACTGACATCAATAATAACTGCTGACTTCAAAAATACCTGCTGACTACAATAATTCCGGCTGACTTCAAAAATACCTGCTGACTACAATAATACCTGCTGCCTTCAAAAATACCTGCTGACTACAATAATACCCACTGACTTCAATAATACCCACTGACTTCAATAATACCCATTGACTTCAGTAATACCTGCTGACTTCAAAAATACCAGCTGACTACAATATTACCTGCTGACTTGAAAAATACCTGCTGACTACTATAATACCTGCTGACTACTATAATACCTGCTGACTACAATAATACCTGCTGACTTCAATAATACCCAATGACTTCAATAATACCTGCTGACTACAATAATACCTGCTGACTTCAATAATAACTGCTGACTTCAATAATACCCACTGATTTCAATAATACCTGCTGACTACAATAATACCTGCTGACTTCAATAATACATGCTGACTTCAATAATACCCGCTGACTACAATAATACCTGCTGACTTCAATAATACCCACTGACTTCAATAATACCCGCTGACTAAAATAATACCTGCGGACTTCAATAATACCTGCTGACTTCAAAAATACCTGCTGACTACAATAATACCTGCTGCCTTCAAAAATACCTGCTGACTACAATAATACCCACTGACTTCAATAATACCCACTGACTTCAATAATACCCATTGACTTCAGTAATACCTGCTGACTTCAAAAATACCAGCTGACTACAATATTACCTGCTGACTTGAAAAATACCTGCTGACTACTATAATACCTGCTGACTACTATAATACCTGCTGACTACAATAATACCTGCTGACTTCAATAATACCCAATGACTTCAATAATACCTGCTGACTACAATAATACCTGCTGACTTCAATAATAACTGCTGACTTCAATAATACCCACTGATTTCAATAATACCTGCTGACTACAATAATACCTGCTGACTTCAATAATACATGCTGACTTCAATAATACCCGCTGACTACAATAATACCTGCTGACTTCAATAATACCCACTGACTTCAATAATACCCGCTGACTAAAATAATACCTGCGGACTTCAATAATACCTGCTGACAATAATACCCGCTGTAAACAATAATACCCACTGACATCAAGAGTACCCGCTGACTTCAATAATACATGCTGACTTCAATAATACCCACTGACTTCAATATTACCTGCTGACTTGAATAATACCCGCTGACTTCAATAATACCCACTGACTTCAAAAATAACTGCTGACTTCAATAATACCCACTGACTGCAATAATACATGCTGACTTCAATAATACCCACTGACTACAATAATACCCACTGACTACAATAATACCCACTGACTTCAATAATACCTGCTGACTTCAATAATACCCACTGACTACAATAATACCCACTGACTTCAATAATACCTGCTGACTTCAATAATACCTGCTGACTGCAATAATACCCACTGACTTCAATAATACCTGCTGACTACAATAATACCTGCTGACTTCAATAATTCCTGCTGACTACAATAATACCTGCTGACTGCAATAATACCTGCTGACTGCAATAATACCTGCTGACTTCAATAATACCCACTGACTACAATAATACCCACTGACTTCATTAATACCTGCTGACTTCAATAATACCCACTGACTACAATAATACCCGCTGTCTACAATAATACCCACTGACATCAAGAGTACCCGCTGACTTCAATAATACATGCTGACTTCAATAATACCCACTGACTTCAATATTACCTGCTGACTTGAATAATACCCGCTGACTTCAATAATACCCACTGACTTCAAAAATAACTGCTGACTTCAATAATACCCACTGACTGCAATAATACATGCTGACTTCAATAATACCCACTGACTTCAATAATACCCACTGACTACAATAATACCCACTGACTTCAATAATACCTGCTGACTTCAATAATACCTGCTGACTGCAATAATACCCACTGACTTCAATAATACCTGCTGACTACAATAATACCTGCTGACTTCAATAATTCCTGCTGACTACAATAATACCTGCTGACTGCAATAATACCTGCTGACTGCAATAATACCTGCTGACTTCAATAATACCTGCTGACTACAATAATACCCACTGACTTCATTAATACCTGCTGACTTCAATAATACCCACTGACTACAATAATACCTGCTGACTACAATAATACCTGCTGACTTCAATAATACCCGCTGACTACAGTAATACCCACTGACTTCAATAATACCTGCTGACTGCAATAATACCGGCTGAGTACAATAATACCCACTGACTTCAATAATACCTGCTGACTACAATAATACCTGCTGACTACAATAATACCCGCTGACTTCAATAATACCTGCTGACTTCAATATTACCCACTGACTTCAATAATACCTGCTGACTTCAAAAATACCTGTTGACTACAATAATACCGACTGACTTCAATAATACCTGCTGATTCAATAATACCCGCTGACTACAATAATACCTGCTGACTTCAATAATACCCACTGACTACAATAATACCCACTGACTTCAATAATACCCACTGACCACAATAATACCCACTGACTTCAATAATACCTGCTGACTTCAATAATACCCGCTGACTACAATAATACCCACTGATTTCAATATTACCTGCTGACTGCAATAATACCTGCTGACTAAAATAATACCCTCTGACTTCAATAATACCCGCTGACTACAATAATACCCACTGACTTTAATAATACACTCTTTTTTCAATAATACCTGCTGACTACAATAATACCTGCTGACTACAATAATACATGCTGACTACAATAATACCTGCTGACTTCATTAATACCTGCTGACTACAATAATACCCACTGACTTCATTAATACCTGCTGACTTCAAAAATACCTGCTGACTACAATAATACCTGCTGACTTCAAAAATACCTGCCGACTACAATAATACCTGCTGAGTTCAAAAATACCTGCTGAATACAATAATACCTGCTGACTACAATAATACACGCTGACTTCAATAATACCTGCTGACTTCAATATTACCCACTGACTACAATAATACCCACTGACTTCATTAATACCTGCTGACTTCAATAATACCCACTGACTACAATAATACCTGTTGACTACAATAATACCTGCTGACTTCAATAATACCCGCTGACTACAATAATACCCACTGACTTCAATAATACCTGCTGACTGCAATAATACCGGCTGAGTACAATAATACCCACTGACTTCAATAATACCTGCTGACTACAATAATACCTGCTGACTACAATAATACCCGCTGACTTCAATAATACCTGCTGACTTCAATATTACCCACTGACTTCAATAATACCTGCTGACTTCAAAAATACCTGTTGACTACAATAATACCGACTGACTTCAATAATACCTGCTGATTCAATAATACCCGCTGACTACAATAATACCTGCTGACTTCAATAATACCCACTGACTACAATAATACCCACTGACTTCAATAATACCCACTGACCACAATAATACCCGCTGACTTCAATAATACCTGCTGACTTCAATAATACCCGCTGACTACAATAATACCCACTGATTTCAATATTACCTGCTGACTGCAATAATACCTGCTGACTAAAATAATACCCTCTGACTTCAATAATACCCGCTGACTACAATAATACCCACTGACTTTAATAATACACTCTTTTTTCAATAATACCTGCTGACTACAATAATACCTGCTGACTACAATAATACATGCTGACTACAATAATACCTGCTGACTTCATTAATACCTGCTGACTACAATAATACCCACTGACTTCATTAATACCTGCTGACTTCAAAAATACCTGCTGACTACAATAATACCTGCTGACTTCAAAAATACCTGCCGACTACAATAATACCTGCTGAGTTCAAAAATACCTGCTGACTACAATAATACCCACTGACTTCAATAATACCCACTGACTTCAATAATAGCCACTGACTTCAATAATACCTGCTGACTTCAAAAATACCTGTTGACTACAATAATACCTGCTGACTTCAAAAATACCTGCTGACTACTGTAATACCTGCTGACTACAATAATACCTGCTGACTTCAATAATACCCTCTGACTTCAATGATACCTGCTGACTATAATAATACCTGCTGAGTTCAATAATTCCCACTGACTACAATAATACCCACTGACTGCAATAATACCCACTGACTGTAATAATACCTGCTGACTACAATAATTCCCACTGACTGCAATAATACCCACTGACTGTAATTATGCCAGCTGACTACAATAATTCCCACTGACTACAATAATACCAACTGACTGCAATAATACCCACTGATTGTAATAATACCTGCTGACTGCAATAATACCCACTGACTTCAATAATAACTGATGACTACAATAATACCCACTGACTACAATAATTGCCACTGAATGCTTTAATACCCATTCACTGCAATAATACCTGCTGACTACAATAATACCCTCTGACTGCAATAATACCTTCTGACTATAGTAATACCTGCAGACTTCAATAATTCCCACTGACTACAATAACACCCGCTGAAATCAATAATACCTGCTGACTGCTATAATACCCACTGACTGCAATAATACCCACTGACTTCAATAATACCTGCTGACTTCAATAATACCTGCTGACTGCAATAATACCTGCTGAGTACAATAATAACCACTGACTTCAATAATACCTGCTGACACCAATAATACCTGCTGACTACAATACTCCCCGCTGACTTCAATAATACCTGCTGACTTCAATAATACCCACTGACTTGAATAATACCTGCTGATTTCAAAAATACCTGTTGACTACAATAATACCGACTGACTTCAATAATACCTGCTGATTCAATAATACCCGCTGACTACAATAATACCCACTGACTTCAATAATACCCACTGACTTCAATAATACCTGCTGACTACAATAATACCCGCGGACTTCAATAATACCTGCTGACTACAATAATACCCGCTGATGTCAATATTACCTACTGACTACAATAATATCCGCTGACTTCAATAATACCCGCTGACTTCAATAATACCTGCTGACTTGAATCATACCCGCTGACTACAATAATACCCGCTGACTTCAATAATACCCACTGACATCAATAATACCTGCTGACTTTAATAATACCCGCTGACTACAATAATACCTGCTCACTACAATAATACCCACTGACTTCAATAATACCCACTAACTTCAATAATATCTGCTGACTACAATAATTCCCCCTGACTTCAATGATACAAACTGACATCAATAATAACTGCTGACTTCAAAAATACCTGCTGACTACAATAATTCCTGCTGACTTCAAAAATACCTGCTGACTACAATAATACCTGCTGCCTTCAAAAATACCTGCTGACTACAATAATACCCACTGACTTCAATAATACCCACTGACTTCAATAATACCCATTGACTTCAGTAATACCTGCTGACTTCAAAAATACCAGCTGACTACAATATTACCTGCTGACTTGAAAAATACCTGCTGACTACTATAATACCTGCTGACTACTATAATACCTGCTGACTACAATAATACCTGCTGACTTCAAAAATACCTGCTGACTACAATTATACCTGCTGACTTCAAAAATACCTGCTGACTTCAATAATACCTGCTGTGTTCAAAAATACCTGCTGACTACAATAATACCCACTGACTTCAATTATACCCACTGACTTCAATAATAGCCACTGACTTCAATATTACCTGCTGACTTCAAAAATACCTGCTGACTACAATAATACCTGCTGACTTCAAAAATACCTGCTGACTACTGTAATACCTGCTGACTACAATAATACCTGCTGACTTCAATAATACCCTCTGACTTCAATGATACCTGCTGACTATAATAATACCTGCTGAGTTCAATAATTCCCACTGACTACAATAATACCCACTGACTGCAATAATACCCACTGACTGTAATAATACCTGCTGACTACAATAATACCCACTGACTGCAATAATACCCACTGACTGTAATTATGCCAGCTGACTACAATAATACCCACTGAATGTAATAATATCTGCTGACTACAATAATACCCACTGACTGCAATAATACCCACTGACTGTAATAATACCTGCTGACTACAATAATACCCACAGACTGCAATAATACCCACTGACTGTAATAATACCCGCTGACTTCAATAATACCCACTGACTGCAATAATACCTGCTGACTACAATAATTCCCACTGACTACAATAATACCAACTGACTGCAATAATACCCACTGATTGTAATAATACCTGCTGAATGCAATAATACCCACTGACTTCAATAATAACTGCTGACTACAATAATACCCACTGACTACAATAATTGCCACTGAATGCTTTAATACCCATTCACTGCAATAATACCTGCTGACTACAATAATACCCTCTGACTGCAATAATACCTTCTGACTATAGTAATACCTGGAGACTTCAATAATTCCCACTGACTACAATAACACCCGCTGAAATCAATAATACCAGCTGACTGCTATAATACCCACTGACTGCAATAATACCCACTGACTTCAATAATACCTGCTGACTTCAATAATACCTGCTGACTGCAATAATACCTGCTGAGTACAATAATACCCACTGACTTCAATAATACCTGCTGACTACAATAATACCTGCTGACTACAATACTCCCCGCTGACTTCAATAATACCTGCTGACTTCAATAATACCCACTGACCTGAATAATACCTGCTGATTTCAAAAACACCTGTTGACTACAATAATACCGACTGACTTCAATAATACCTGTCGATTCAATTATACCCGCTGACTATAATAATACCCACTGACTTCAATAATACCCACTGACTTCCATAATACCTGATGACTACAATAATACCCGCGGACTTCAATAATACCTGCTGACTACAATAATACCAGCTGATGTCAATATTACCTACTGACTACAATAATATCCGCTGACTTCAATAATACCTGCTGACTTCAATAATACCTGCTGACTTCAATCATACCCGCTGACTACAATGATACCCGCTGACTTCAATAATACCCACTGACATCAATAATACCTGCTGTCTTTAATAATACCCGCTGACTACAATAATACCTGCTGACTACAATAATACCCACTGACTTCAATAATACCCACTAACTTCAATAATACCTACTGACTACAATAATTCCCCCTGACTTCAATGATACAAACTGACATCAATAATACCTGCTGACTTCAAAAATACCTGCTGACTACAATAATTCCTGCTGACTTCAAAAATACCTGCTGACTACAATAATACCTGCTGCCTTCAAAAATACCTGCTGACTACAATAATACCCACTGACTTCAATAATACCCACTGACTTCAATAATACCCATTGACATCAATAATACCTGCTGACTTCAAAAATACCAGCTGACTACAATATTACCTGCTGACTTGAAAAATACCTGCTGACTACTGTAATACCTGCTGACTACTATAATACCTGCTGACTACAATAATACCTGCTGACTTCAAAAATACCTGCTGACTACAATATTACCTGCTGACTTGAAAAATACCTGCTGACTACTATAATACCTGCTGACTACTATAATACCTGCTGACTACAATAATACCTGCTGACTTCAATAATACCCAATGACTTCAATAATACCTGCTGACTACAATAATACCTGCTGACTTCAATAATAACTGCTGACTTCAATAATACCCCCTGATTTCAATAATACCTGCTGACTACAATAATACCTGCTGACTTCAATAATACATGCTGACTTCAATAATACCCGCTGACTACAATAATACCTGCTGACTTCAATAATACCCACTGACTTCAATAATACCCGCTGACTAAAATAATACCTGCGGACTTCAATAATACCTGCTGACAATAATACCCGCTGTAAACAATAATACCCACTGACATCAAGAGTACCCGCTGACTTCAATAATACATGCTGACTTCAATAATACCCACTGACTTCAATATTACCTGCTGACTTGAATAATACCCGCTGACTTCAATAATACCCACTGACTTCAAAAATAACTGCTGACTTCAATAATACCCACTGACTGCAATAATACATGCTGACTTCAATAATACCCACTGACTACAATAATACCCACTGACTACAATAATACCCACTGACTTCAATAATACCTGCTGACTTCAATAATACCCACTGACTACAATAATACCCACTGACTTCAATAATACCTGCTGACTTCAATAATACCTGCTGACTGCAATAATACCCACTGACTTCAATAATACCTGCTGACTACAATAATACCTGCTGACTTCAATAATTCCTGCTGACTACAATAATACCTGCTGACTGCAATAATACCTGCTGACTGCAATAATACCTGCTGACTTCAATAATACCCACTGACTACAATAATACCCACTGACTTCATTAATACCTGCTGACTTCAATAATACCCACTGACTACAATAATACCCGCTGTCTACAATAATACCCACTGACATCAAGATTACCCGCTGACTTCAATAATACATGCTGACTTCAATAATACCCACTGACTTCAATATTACCTGCTGACTTGAATAATACCCGCTGACTTCAATAATACCCACTGACTTCAAAAATAACTGCTGACTTCAATAATACCCACTGACTGCAATAATACATGCTGACTTCAATAATACCCACTGACTTCAATAATACCCACTGACTACAATAATACCCACTGACTTCAATAATACCTGCTGACTTCAATAATACCTGCTGACTGCAATAATACCCACTGACTTCAATAATACCTGCTGACTACAATAATACCTGCTGACTTCAATAATTCCTGCTGACTACAATAATACCTGCTGACTGCAATAATACCTGCTGACTGCAATAATACCTGCTGACTTCAATAATACCTGCTGACTACAATAATACCCACTGACTTCATTAATACCTGCTGACTTCAATAATACCCACTGACTACAATAATACCTGCTGACTACAATAATACCTGCTGACTTCAATAATACCCGCTGACTACAGTAATACCCACTGACTTCAATAATACCTGCTGACTGCAATAATACCGGCTGAGTACAATAATACCCACTGACTTCAATAATACCTGCTGACTACAATAATACCTGCTGACTACAATAATACCCGCTGACTTCAATAATACCTGCTGACTTCAATATTACCCACTGACTTCAATAATACCTGCTGACTTCAAAAATACCTGTTGACTACAATAATACCGACTGACTTCAATAATACCTGCTGATTCAATAATACCCGCTGACTACAATAATACCTGCTGACTTCAATAATACCCACTGACTACAATAATACCCACTGACTTCAATAATACCCACTGACCACAATAATACCCACTGACTTCAATAATACCTGCTGACTTCAATAATACCCGCTGACTACAATAATACCCACTGATTTCAATATTACCTGCTGACTGCAATAATACCTGCTGACTAAAATAATACCCTCTGACTTCAATAATACCCGCTGACTACAATAATACCCACTGACTTTAATAATACACTCTTTTTTCAATAATACCTGCTGACTACAATAATACCTGCTGACTACAATAATACATGCTGACTACAATAATACCTGCTGACTTCATTAATACCTGCTGACTACAATAATACCCACTGACTTCATTAATACCTGCTGACTTCAAAAATACCTGCTGACTACAATAATACCTGCTGACTTCAAAAATACCTGCCGACTACAATAATACCTGCTGAGTTCAAAAATACCTGCTGAATACAATAATACCTGCTGACTACAATAATACACGCTGACTTCAATAATACCTGCTGACTTCAATATTACCCACTGACTACAATAATACCCACTGACTTCATTAATACCTGCTGACTTCAATAATACCCACTGACTACAATAATACCTGCTGACTACAATAATACCTGCTGACTTCAATAATACCCGCTGACTACAATAATACCCACTGACTTCAATAATACCTGCTGACTGCAATAATACCGGCTGAGTACAATAATACCCACTGACTTCAATAATACCTGCTGACTACAATAATACCTGCTGACTACAATAATACCCGCTGACTTCAATAATACCTGCTGACTTCAATATTACCCACTGACTTCAATAATACCTGCTGACTTCAAAAATACCTGTTGACTACAATAATACCGACTGACTTCAATAATACCTGCTTATTCAATAATACCCGCTGACTACAATAATACCTGCTGACTTCAATAATACCCACTGACTACAATAATACCCACTGACTTCAATAATACCCACTGACCACAATAATACCCACTGACTTCAATAATACCTGCTGACTTCAATAATACCCGCTGACTACAATAATACCCACTGATTTCAATATTACCTGCTGACTGCAATAATACCTGCTGACTAAAATAATACCCTCTGACTTCAATAATACCCGCTGACTACAATAATACCCACTGACTTTAATAATACACTCTTTTTTCAATAATACCTGCTGACTACAATAATACCTGCTGACTACAATAATACATGCTGACTACAATAATACCTGCTGACTTCATTAATACCTGCTGACTACAATAATACCCACTGACTTCATTAATACCTGCTGACTTCAAAAATACCTGCTGACTACAATAATACCTGCTGACTTCAAAAATACCTGCCGACTACAATAATACCTGCTGAGTTCAAAAATACCTGCTGACTACAATAATACCCACTGACTTCAATAATACCCACTGACTTCAATAATAGCCACTGACTTCAAAAATACCTGTTGACTACAATAATACCTGCTGACTTCAAAAATACCTGCTGACTACTGTAATACCTGCTGACTACAATAATACCTGCTGACTTCAATAATACCCTCTGACTTCAATGATACCTGCTGACTATAATAATACCTGCTGAGTTCAATAATTCCCACTGACTACAATAATACCCACTGACTGCAATAATACCCACTGACTGTAATAATACCTGCTGACTACAATAATTCCCACTGACTGCAATAATACCCACTGACTGTAATTATGCCAGCTGACTACAATAATTCCCACTGACTACAATAATACCAACTGACTGCAATAATACCCACTGATTGTAATAATACCTGTTGACTGCAATAATACCCACTGACTTCAATAATAACTGATGACTACAATAATACCCACTGACTACAATAATTGCCACTGAATGCTTTAATACCCATTCACTGCAATAATACCTGCTGACTACAATAATACCCTCTGACTGCAATAATACCTTCTGACTATAGTAATACCTGCAGACTTCAATAATTCCCACTGACTACAATAACACCCGCTGAAATCAATAATACCTGCTGACTGCTATAATACCCACTGACTGCAATAATACCCACTGACTTCAATAATACCTGCTGACTTCAATAATACCTGCTGACTGCAATAATACCTGCTGAGTACAATAATAACCACTGACTTCAATAATACCTGCTGACACCAATAATACCTGCTGACTACAATACTCCCCGCTGACTTCAATAATACCTGCTGACTTCAATAATACCCACTGACTTGAATAATACCTGCTGATTTCAAAAATACCTGTTGACTACAATAATACCGACTGACTTCAATAATACCTGCTGATTCAATAATACCCGCTGACTACAATAATACCCACTGACTTCAATAATACCCACTGACTTCAATAATACCTGCTGACTACAATAATACCCGCGGACTTCAATAATACCTGCTGACTACAATAATACCCGCTGATGTCAATATTACCTACTGACTACAATAATATCCGCTGACTTCAATAATACCCGCTGACTTCAATAATACCTGCTGACTTGAATCATACCCGCTGACTACAATAATACCCGCTGACTTCAATAATACCCACTGACATCAATAATACCTGCTGACTTTAATAATACCCGCTGACTACAATAATACCTGCTCACTACAATAATACCCACTGACTTCAATAATACCCACTAACTTCAATAATATCTGCTGACTACAATAATTCCCCCTGACTTCAATGATACAAACTGACATCAATAATAACTGCTGACTTCAAAAATACCTGCTGACTACAATAATTCCTGCTGACTTCAAAAATACCTGCTGACTACAATAATACCTGCTGCCTTCAAAAATACCTGCTGACTACAATAATACCCACTGACTTCAATAATACCCACTGACTTCAATAATACCCATTGACTTCAGTAATACCTGCTGACTTCAAAAATACCAGCTGACTACAATATTACCTGCTGACTTGAAAAATACCTGCTGACTACTATAATACCTGCTGACTACTATAATACCCACTGACTACAATAATTGCCACTGAATGCTTTAATACCCATTCACTGCAATAATACCTGCTGACTACAATAATACCCTCTGACTGCAATAATACCTTCTGACTATAGTAATACCTGCAGACTTCAATAATTCCCACTGACTACAATAACACCCGCTGAAATCAATAATACCTGCTGACTGCTATAATACCCACTGACTGCAATAATACCCACTGACTTCAATAATACCTGCTGACTTCAATAATACCTGCTGACTGCAATAATACCTGCTGAGTACAATAATAACCACTGACTTCAATAATACCTGCTGACACCAATAATACCTGCTGACTACAATACTCCCCGCTGACTTCAATAATACCTGCTGACTTCAATAATACCCACTGACTTGAATAATACCTGCTGATTTCAAAAATACCTGTTGACTACAATAATACCGACTGACTTCATTAATACCTGCTGATTCAATAATACCCGCTGACTACAATAATACCCACTGACTTCAATAATACCCACTGACTTCAATAATACCTGCTGACTACAATAATACCCGCGGACTTCAATAATACCTGCTGACTACAATAATACCCGCTGATGTCAATATTACCTACTGACTACAATAATATCCGCTGACTTCAATAATACCCGCTGACTTCAATAATACCTGCTGACTTGAATCATACCCGCTGACTACAATAATACCCGCTGACTTCAATAATACCCACTGACATCAATAATACCTGCTGACTTTAATAATACCCGCTGACTACAATAATACCTGCTCACTACAATAATACCCACTGACTTCAATAATACCCACTAACTTCAATAATATCTGCTGACTACAATAATTCCCCCTGACTTCAATGATACAAACTGACATCAATAATAACTGCTGACTTCAAAAATACCTGCTGACTACAATAATTCCTGCTGACTTCAAAAATACCTGCTGACTACAATAATACCTGCTGCCTTCAAAAATACCTGCTGACTACAATAATACCCACTGACTTCAATAATACCCACTGACTTCAATAATACCCATTGACTTCAGTAATACCTGCTGACTTCAAAAATACCAGCTGACTACAATATTACCTGCTGACTTGAAAAATACCTGCTGACTACTATAATACCTGCTGACTACTATAATACCTGCTGACTACAATAATACCTGCTGACTTCAAAAATACCTGCTGACTACAATTATACCTGCTGACTTCAAAAATACCTGCTGACTTCAATAATACCTGCTGTGTTCAAAAATACCTGCTGACTACAATAATACCCACTGACTTCAATTATACCCACTGACTTCAATAATAGCCACTGACTTCAATATTACCTGCTGACTTCAAAAATACCTGCTGACTACAATAATACCTGCTGACTTCAAAAATACCTGCTGACTACTGTAATACCTGCTGACTACAATAATACCTGCTGACTTCAATAATACCCTCTGACTTCAATGATACCTGCTGACTATAATAATACCTGCTGAGTTCAATAATTCCCACTGACTACAATAATACCCACTGACTGCAATAATACCCACTGACTGTAATAATACCTGCTGACTACAATAATACCCACTGACTGCAATAATACCCACTGACTGTAATTATGCCAGCTGACTACAATAATACCCACTGAATGTAATAATATCTGCTGACTACAATAATACCCACTGACTGCAATAATACCCACTGACTGTAATAATACCTGCTGACTACAATAATACCCACAGACTGCAATAATACCCACTGACTGTAATAATACCCGCTGACTTCAATAATACCCACTGACTGCAATAATACCTGCTGACTACAATAATTCCCACTGACTACAATAATACCAACTGACTGCAATAATACCCACTGATTGTAATAATACCTGCTGAATGCAATAATACCCACTGACTTCAATAATAACTGCTGACTACAATAATACCCACTGACTACAATAATTGCCACTGAATGCTTTAATACCCATTCACTGCAATAATACCTGCTGACTACAATAATACCCTCTGACTGCAATAATACCTTCTGACTATAGTAATACCTGGAGACTTCAATAATTCCCACTGACTACAATAACACCCGCTGAAATCAATAATACCAGCTGACTGCTATAATACCCACTGACTGCAATAATACCCACTGACTTCAATAATACCTGCTGACTTCAATAATACCTGCTGACTGCAATAATACCTGCTGAGTACAATAATACCCACTGACTTCAATAATACCTGCTGACTACAATAATACCTGCTGACTACAATACTCCCCGCTGACTTCAATAATACCTGCTGACTTCAATAATACCCACTGACCTGAATAATACCTGCTGATTTCAAAAACACCTGTTGACTACAATAATACCGACTGACTTCAATAATACCTGTCGATTCAATAATACCCGCTGACTACAATAATACCCACTGACTTCAATAATACCCACTGACTTCAATAATACCTGATGACTACAATAATACCCGCGGACTTCAATAATACCTGCTGACTACAATAATACCAGCTGATGTCAATATTACCTACTGACTACAATAATATCCGCTGACTTCAATAATACCTGCTGACTTCAATAATACCTGCTGACTTCAATCATACCCGCTGACTACAATGATACCCGCTGACTTCAATAATACCCACTGACATCAATAATACCTGCTGTCTTTAATAATACCCGCTGACTACAATAATACCTGCTGACTACAATAATACCCACTGACTTCAATAATACCCACTAACTTCAATAATACCTACTGACTACAATAATTCCCCCTGACTTCAATGATACAAACTGACATCAATAATACCTGCTGACTTCAAAAATACCTGCTGACTACAATAATTCCTGCTGACTTCAAAAATACCTGCTGACTACAATAATACCTGCTGACTTCAAAAATACCTGCTGACTACAATAATACCCACTGACTTCAATAATACCCACTGACTTCAATAATACCCATTGACTTCAATAATACCTGCTGACTTCAAAAATACCAGCTGACTACAATATTACCTGCTGACTTGAAAAATACCTGCTGACTACTATAATACCTGCTGACTACTATAATACCTGCTGACTACAATAATACCTGCTGACTTCAAAAATACCTGCTGACTACAATTATACCTGCTGACTTCAAAAATACCTGCTGACTTCAATAATACCTGCTGTGTTCAAAAATACCTGCTGACTACAATAATACCCACTGACTTCAATTATACCCACTGACTTCAATAATAGCCACTGACTTCAATATTACCTGCTGACTTCAAAAATACCTGCTGACTACAATAATACCTGCTGACTTCAAAAATACCTGCTGACTACTGTAATACCTGCTGACTATAATAATACCTGCTGAGTTCAATAATTCCCACTGACTACAATAATACCCACTGACTGCAATAATACCCACTGACTGTAATAATACCTGCTGACTACAATAATACCCACTGACTGCAATAATACCCACTGACTGTAATTATGCCAGCTGACTACAATAATACCCACTGAATGTAATAATATCTGCTGACTACAATAATACCCACTGACTGCAATAATACCCACTGACTGTAATAATACCTGCTGACTACAATAATACCCACAGACTGCAATAATACCCACTGACTGTAATAATACCCGCTGACTTCAATAATACCCACTGACTGCAATAATACCTGCTGACTACAATAATTCCCACTGACTACAATAATACCAAGTGACTGCAATAATACCCACTGATTGTAATAATACCTGCTGATTGCAATAATACCCACTGACTTCAATAATAACTGCTGACTACAATAATACCCACTGACTACAATAATTGCCACTGAATGCTTTAATACCCATTCACTGCAATAATACCTGCTGACTACAATAATACCCTCTGACTGCAATAATACCTTCTGACTATAGTAATACCTGCAGACTTCAATAATTCCCACTGACTACAATAACATCCGCTGAAATCAATAATACCTGCTGACTACAATAATACCCGCTGACTTCAATAATACCCGCTGATTTCAATAATACCTGCTCACTTCAGTAATACCTGCTGACTTCAATAATACCCGCTGACTACAATACTCCCCGCTGACTTCAATAATACCCACTGACATCAATAATACCTGCTGACTACAATAATACCTGCTGACTTCAATAATTCCCACTGACTAAAATAATACCCACTGACTCCAATAATACCCACTGACTGTAATAATACCTGCTGACTACAATAATACAAACTGACTGCAATAATACCCACTGACAGTAATAATAACTGCTGACTACAATAATACCCACTGACATTAATAATATCTGCTGAGTACAATAATACCCACAGACTGCAATAATACCCACTGACTGTAATAATACCTGCTGACTACAATAATACCCACAGACTGCAATAATACCCACTGACTGTAATAATACCCGCTGACTTCAATAATACCCACTGACTGCAATAATACCTGCTGACTACAATAATTCCCTCTGACTACAATAATACCAACTGACTGCAATAATACCCACTGATTGTGATAATACCTGCTGACTACAATAATACCCACTGACTTCAATAATAACTGCTGACTACAATAATACCCACTGACTACAATAATTCCCACTGACTGCAATAATACCTGCTGACTGCAATAATACCCGCTGACTTCAATAATACCTGCTGACTTCAATAATACCCACTGACTTCAATAATACCTGCTGACTTCAAAAATACCTGCTGACTACAATAATACCCACTGACTTCAATAATACCTGCTGATTCAATAATACCCGCTGACTACAATAATACCCACTGACTTCAATAATACCCATTGACTTCAATAATACCTGCTGACTTCAATAATGCCCGCTGACGTCAATAATACCTGCTGACTACAATAATACCCGCTGACTTCAATAATACCCGCTGACTTCAAAAATACCTGCTGACTTCAATAATACCCGCTGACTTCAATAATACCCACTGACTTCAATAATACCCACTGACTTCAATAATACCCACTGACTGCAATAATACCTGCTGACTACAATAATTCCCACTGACTACAATAATACCAACTGACTGCAATAATACCCACTGATTGTAATAATACCTGCTGACTGCAATAATACCCACTGACTTCAGTAATAACTGCTGACTACAATAATACCCACTGACTACAATAATTGCCACTGAATGCTTTAATACCCATTCACTGCAATAATACCTGCTGACTACAATAATACCCTCTGACTGCAATAATACCTTCTGACTATAGTAATACCTGCAGACTTCAATAATTCCCACTGACTACAATAACATCCGCTGAAATCAATAATACCTGCTGACTACAATAATACCCGCTGACTTCAATAATACCTGCTGATTTCAATAATACCTGCTCACTTCAGTAATACCTGCTGACTTCAATAATACCCGCTGACTACAATAATACCCACTGACTTCAATAATACCCACTGACATCAATAATACCTGCTGACTACAATAATACCTGCTGACTTCAATAATTCCCACTGACTACAATAATACCCACTGACTCCAATAATACCCACTGACTGTAATAATACCTGCTGACTACAATAATACCCACTGACTGCAATAATACCCACTGACAGTAATAATAACTGCTGACTACAATAATACCCACTGACATTAATAATATCTGCTGAGTACAATAATACCCACAGACTGCAATAATACCCACTGACTGTAATAATACCTGCTGACTACAATAATACCCACAGACTGCAATAATATCCACTGACTGTAATAATACCCGCTGACTTCAATAATACCCACTGACTGCAATAATACCTGCTGACTACAATAATTCCCTCTGACTACAATAATACGAACTGACTGCAATAATACCCACTGATTGTGATAATACCTGCTGACTACAATAATACCCACTGACTTCAATAATAACTGCTGACTACAATAATACCCACTGACTACAATAATTCCCACTGACTGCAATAATACCTGCAGACTACAATAATACCCGCTGACTTCAATAATACCTGCTGACTTCAATAATACCCACTGACTTCAATAATACCTGCTGACTTCAAAAATACCTGCTGACTACAATAATACCCACTGACTTCAATAATACCTGCTGATTCAATAATACCCGCTGACTACAATAATACCCACTGACTTCAATAATACCCATTGACTTCAATAATACCTGCTGACTTCAATAATACCCGCTGACGTCAATAATACCTGCGGACTACAATAATACCCGCTGACTTCAATAATACCCGCTGACTTCAAAAATACCTGCTGACTTCAATAATACCCGCTGACTTCAATAATACCCACTGACTTCAATAATACCCACTGACTTCAATAATACCCACTGACTGCAATAATACCTGCTGACCACAATAATTCCCACTGACTACAATAATACCAACTGACTGCAATAATACCCACTGATTGTAATAATACCTGCTGACTGCAATAATACCCACTGACTTCAGTAATAACTGCTGACTACAATAATACCCACTGACTACAATAATTGCCACTGTATGCTTTAATACCCATTCACTGCAATAATACCTGCTGACTACAATAATACCTGCTGACTACAATTATACCTGCTGACTTCAAAAATACCTGCTGACTTTAATAATACCTGCTGTGTTCAAAAATACCTGCTGACTACAATAATACCCACTGACTTCAATAATACCCACTGACTTCAATAATAGCCACTGACTTCAATAATACCTGCTGACTTCAATAATACCCACTGACTTCAATAATACCTGCTGATTTCAAAAATACCTGTTGACTACAATAATACCGACTGACTTCAATAATACCTGCTGATTCAATAATACCTGCTGACTACAATAATACCCACTGACTTCAATAATACCCACTGACTTCAATAATACCTGCTGACTACAATAATACCCGCGGACTTCAATAATACCTGCTGACTACAATAATACTCGCTGACGTCAATATTACCTACTGACTACAATAATATCCGCTGACTTCAATAATACCCGCTGACTTCAATAATACCTGCTGACTTCAATCATACCCGCTGACTACAATAATACCCACTGACTTCAATAATACCCTCTGACATCAATAATACCTGCTGACTTCAATAATACCCGCTGACTACAATAATACCTGCTGACTACAATAATACCCACTGACTTCAATAATACCCACTAACTTCAATAATATCTGCTGACTACAATAATTCCCCCTGACTTCAATGATACAAACTGACATCAATAATACATGCTGACTTCAAAAATACCTGCTGACTACAATAATTCCTGCTGACTTCAAAAATACCTGCTGACTACAATAATACCTGCTGACTTCAAAAATACCTGCTGACTTCAATAATACCCACTGACTTCAATAATACCCATTGACTTCAATAATACCTGCTGACTTCAAAAATACCTGCTGACTACAATATTACCTGCTGACTTGAAAAATACCTGCTGACTACTATAATACCTGCTGACTACTATAATACCTGCTGACTACAATAATACCTGCTGACTTCAAAAATACCTGCTGACTACAATTATAACGGCTGACTTCAAAAATACCTGCTGACTTCAATAATACCTGCTGTGTTCAAAAACACCTGCTGACTACAATAATATCCTCTGACTTCAATACTACCCACTGACTTCAATAATAGGCACTGACTTCAATAATACCTGCTGACTTCAAAAATACCTGCTGACTACAATAATACCTGCTGACTTCAAAAATACCTGCTGACTACTGTAATACCTGCTGACTTCAATAATACCTGCTGACTTCAATAATTCCCACTGACTACAATAATACCCACTGACTGCAATAATACCCACTGACTGTAATAATACCTGCTGACTACAATAATACCCACTGACTGCAATAATACCCACTGACTGTAAACATGCCATCTGACTGCAATAATACCCACTGACTGTAATAATATCTGCTGACTTCAATAATACCCACTGACTGCAATAATACCTGCTGACTGTAATAATACCTGCTGACTACAATAATACCCACAGACTGCAATAATACCCACTGACTGTAATAATACCGGCTGACTTCAATAATACCCACTGACTGCAATAATACCTGCTGACTACAATAATTCCCACTGACTACAATAATACCAACTGACTGCAATAATACCCACTGATTGTGATAATACCTGCTGACTACAATAATACCCACTGATTTCAATAATAACTGCTGACTAAAATAATACCCTCTGAATACAATAATTCCCACTGACTGCAATAATACCCATTCACTGCAATAATACCTGCTGACTACAATAATACCCACTGACTGCAATAATACCTTCTGACCATAGTAATACCTGCAGACTTCAATAATTCCCACTGACTACAATAATACCCGCTGAAATCAATAATACCTGCTGACTGCTATAATACCCACTGACTGCAATAATACCCACTGACTTCAATAATACCTGCTGACTTCAATAATACCTGCTGACTGCAATAATACCTGCTGAGTACAATAATACCCACTGACTTCAATAATACCTGCTGACTACAATAATACCTGCTGACTACAATAATACCCGCTGTCTTCAATAATACCTGCTGACTTCAATAATACCCACTGACTTCAATTATACCTGCTGACTTCAAAAATACCTGCTGACTAAAATAATACCCACTGACTTCAATAATACCTGCTGTTTCAATAATACCCGCTGACTACAATAATACCCACTGACTTCAATAATACCCACTGACTTCACTAATACCTGCTGACTACAATAATACCCGCGGACTTCAATAATACCTGCTGACTTCAATAATTCCCGCTGACGTCAATAATACCTGCTGACTACAATAATACCCGCTGACTTCAATAATAACCGCTGACTTCAATAATACCTGCTGACTTCAATAGTACCCGCTGACTACAATAATACCCACTGACTTCAATAATACCCACTGACATCAATAATACCTGCTGACTACAATAATACCTGCTGACTTCAATAATTCCCACTAACTACAATAATACCCACTGACTCCAATAATACCCACTGACTGTAATAATACCTGCTGACTACAATAATACCCACTGACTGCAATAATACCCACTGACAGTAATAATAACTGCTGACTACAATAATACCCACTGTCTGTAATAATATCTGCTGACTACAATAATACCCACTGACTGCAATAATACCCACTGACTGTAATAATACCTGCTGACTACAATAATACCCACAGACTGCAATAATACCCACTGACTGTAATAATACCCGCTGACTTCAATAATACCCACTGACTGCAATAATACCTGCTGACTACAATAATTCCCTCTGACTACAATAATACCAAATGACTGCAATAATACCCACTGATTGTGATAATACCTGCTGACTACAATAATACCCACTGACTGCATTAATACCTGCTGACTACAATAATACCCGCTGACTTCAATAATACCTGCTGACTTCATTAATACCCACTGACTTCAATAATACCTGCTGACTTCAAAAATACCTGCTGACTACAATAATACCCACTGACTTCAATAATACATGCTGATTCAATAATACCCGCTGACTACAATAATACCCACTGACTTCAATAATACCCACTGACTTCAATAATACCTGCTGACTTCAATAATACCCGCTGACGTCAATAATACCTGCGGACTACAATAATACCCGCTGACTTCAATAATACCCGCTGACTTCAAAAATACCTGCTGACTTCAATAATACCCGCTGACTTCAATAATACCCACTGACTTCAATAATACCCACTGACTTCAATAATACCCACTGACATCAATAATACCTGCTGACTACAATAATTCCCCCTGACCTCAATAATACCCACTGACTTCAATAATACCTGCTGACTTCAAAAATACCTGCTGACTACAATAATACCCACTGACTTCAATAATACCCACTGACTTCAATAATACCCATTGACTTCAATAATAAATGCTGACTTCAAAAATACCAGCTGACTACAATATTACCTGCTGACTTCAATAATACCTGCTGACTACTATAACACCTGCTGACTACAATAATACCTGCTGACTTCAATAATACCCACTGACTTCAATAATACCTGCTGACTACAATAATACCTGCTGACTTCAACAATTCCCACTGACTACAATAATACCCACTGACTGCAATAATACCCACTGACTGTAATAATACCTGCTGACTACAATAATACCCACTGACTAAAATAATACCCACTGACTGTAATAATACCTGCTGACTACAATAATACCCACTGACTGTAATAATATCTGCTGACTACAATAATACCCACTGACTGCAATAATACCCACTGGCTGTAATAATACCTGATGACTACAATAATACCCACAGACTGCCATAATACCGACTGACTGTAATAAGACCCGCTGACTTCAATAATACCCACTGACTGCAATAATACCTGCGGACTACAATAATTCCCAGGGACTACAATAATACCAACTGACAGCAATAATACCCACTGACTGTAATAATACCTGCTGACTACAATAATACCCACCGACTGCAATAATACCCACTGACTGTAATAATACCTGCTGACTACAATAATACCGACTGACTGTAATAATATCTGCTGACTACAATAATACCCACTGACTGCAATAATACCCACTGACTGTAATAATACCTGCTGACTACAATAATACCCACTGACTGTAATAATATCTGCTGACCACAATAATACCCACTGACTGCAATAATACCCACTGACTGTAATAATACCTGCTGACTACAATAATACCCGCGAACTTCAATAATACCTGCTGACTTCAATAATACCCGCTGACGTCAATAATACCTGCTGACTTCAATAATACCCGCTGACTTCAATAATACCTGCTGAGTTCAATAATACCCGCTGACTACAATAATACCCACTGACTTCAATAATACCCACTGACATCAATAATACCTGCTGACTACAATAATACCTGCTGAATTCAATAATTCCCACTGACTACAATAATACCCACTGACTCCAATAATACCCACTGACTGTAATAATACCTGCTGACTGCAATAATACCCACTGACTGCAATAATTACCACTGACAGTAATAATAACTGCTGACTACAATAATACCCACTGACTGCAATAATACCCACTGACTGTAATAATACCCGCTGACTTCAATAATACCCACTGACTGCAATAATACCTGCTGACTACAATAATTCCCACTGACTACAATAATACCAACTGACTGCAATAATACCCACTGATTGTAATAATACCTGCTGACTGCAATAATACCCACTGACTTCAATAATAACTGCTGACTGCAATAATACCCACTGACTACAATAATACCAACTGATTGTGATAATACATGCTGACTACAATAATACCCACTGACTTCAATAATAACTGCTGATTACAATAATACCCACTGACTACAATAATTCCCACTGACTGCAATAATACCTGCTGACTACAATAATTCCCAGGGACTACAATAATACCAACTGACTGCAATAATACCCACTGACTGTAATAATACCTGCTGACTACAATAATACCCACCGACTGCAATAATACCCACTGACTGTAATAATACCTGCTGACTACAATAATACCGACTGACTGTAATAATATCTGCTGACTACAATAATACCCACTGACTTCAATAATACCCACTGACTGTAATAATACCTGCTGACTACAATAATACCCACTGACTGCAATAGTACCCACTGACTGCAATAATACCTGCTGACTACAATAGTACCCACTGACTGCAATAATACCGGCTGACTTCAATAATACCCACTGACTGCAATAATACCTGCTGACTACAATAATTCCCACTGACTACAATAATACCAACTGACTGCAATAATACCCACTGATTGTGATAATACCTGCTGACTACAATAATACCCACTGATTTCAATAATAACTGCTGACTAAAATAATACCCTCTGAATACAATAATTCCCACTGACTGCAATAATACCCATTCACTGCAATAATACCTGCTGACTACAATAATACCCACTGACTGCAATAATACCTTCTGACCATAGTAATACCTGCAGACTTCAATAATTCCCACTGACTACAATAATACCCGCTGAAATCAATAATACCTGCTGACTGCTATAATACCCACTGACTGCAATAATACCCACTGACTTCAATAATACCTGCTGACTTCAATAATACCTGCTGACTGCAATAATACCTGCTGAGTACAATAATACCCACTGACTTCAATAATACCTGCTGACTACAATAATACCTGCTGACTACAATAATACCCGCTGTCTTCAATAATACCTGCTGACTTCAATAATACCCACTGACTTCAATTATACCTGCTGACTTCAAAAATACCTGCTGACTACAATAATACCCACTGACTTCAATAATACCTGCTGTTTCAATAATACCCGCTGACTACAATAATACCCACTGACTTCAATAATACCCACTGACTTCAATAATACCTGCTGACTACAATAATACCCGCGGACTTCAATAATACCTGCTGACTTCAATAATTCCCGCTGACGTCAATAATACCTGCTGACTACAATAATACCCGCTGACTTCAATAATAACCGCTGACTTCAATAATACCTGCTGACTTCAATAGTACCCGCTGACTACAATAATACCCACTGACTTCAATAATACCCACTGACATCAATAATACCTGCTGACTACAATAATACCTGCTGACTTCAATAATTCCCACTAACTACAATAATACCCACTGACTCCAATAATACCCACTGACTGTAATAATACCTGCTGACTACAATAATACCCACTGACTGCAATAATACCCACTGACAGTAATAATAACTGCTGACTACAATAATACCCACTGTCTGTAATAATATCTGCTGACTACAATAATACCCACTGACTGCAATAATACCCACTGACTGTAATAATACCTGCTGACTACAATAATACCCACAGACTGCAATAATACCCACTGACTGTAATAATACCCGCTGACTTCAATAATACCCACTGACTGCAATAATACCTGCTGACTACAATAATTCCCTCTGACTACAATAATACCAAATGACTGCAATAATACCCACTGATTGTGATAATACCTGCTGACTACAATAATACCCACTGACTGCATTAATACCTGCTGACTACAATAATACCCGCTGACTTCAATAATACCTGCTGACTTCATTAATACCCACTGACTTCAATAATACCTGCTGACTTCAAAAATACCTGCTGACTACAATAATACCCACTGACTTCAATAATACATGCTGATTCAATAATACCCGCTGACTACAATAATACCCACTGACTTCAATAATACCCACTGACTTCAATAATACCTGCTGACTTCAATAATACCCGCTGACGTCAATAATACCTGCGGACTACAATAATACCCGCTGACTTCAATAATACCCGCTGACTTCAAAAATACCTGCTGACTTCAATAATACCCGCTGACTTCAATAATACCCACTGACTTCAATAATACCCACTGACTTCAATAATACCCACTGACATCAATAATACCTGCTGACTACAATAATTCCCCCTGACCTCAATAATACCCACTGACTTCAATAATACCTGCTGACTTCAAAAATACCTGCTGACTACAATAATACCCACTGACTTCAATAATACCCACTGACTTCAATAATACCCATTGACTTCAATAATAAATGCTGACTTCAAAAATACCAGCTGACTACAATATTACCTGCTGACTTCAATAATACCTGCTGACTACTATAACACCTGCTGACTACAATAATACCTGCTGACTTCAATAATACCCACTGACTTCAATAATACCTGCTGACTACAATAATACCTGCTGACTTCAACAATTCCCACTGACTACAATAATACCCACTGACTGCAATAATACCCACTGACTGTAATAATACCTGCTGACTACAATAATACCCACTGACTAAAATAATACCCACTGACTGTAATAATACCTGCTGACTACAATAATACCCACTGACTGTAATAATATCTGCTGACTACAATAATACCCACTGACTGCAATAATACCCACTGGCTGTAATAATACCTGATGACTACAATAATACCCACAGACTGCCATAATACCGACTGACTGTAATAAGACCCGCTGACTTCAATAATACCCACTGACTGCAATAATACCTGCGGACTACAATAATTCCCAGGGACTACAATAATACCAACTGACAGCAATAATACCCACTGACTGTAATAATACCTGCTGACTACAATAATACCCACCGACTGCAATAATACCCACTGACTGTAATAATACCTGCTGACTACAATAATACCGACTGACTGTAATAATATCTGCTGACTACAATAATACCCACTGACTGCAATAATACCCACTGACTGTAATAATACCTGCTGACTACAATAATACCCACTGACTGTAATAATATCTGCTGACCACAATAATACCCACTGACTGCAATAATACCCACTGACTGTAATAATACCTGCTGACTACAATAATACCCGCGAACTTCAATAATACCTGCTGACTTCAATAATACCCGCTGACGTCAATAATACCTGCTGACTTCAATAATACCCGCTGACTTCAATAATACCTGCTGAGTTCAATAATACCCGCTGACTACAATAATACCCACTGACTTCAATAATACCCACTGACATCAATAATACCTGCTGACTACAATAATACCTGCTGACTTCAATAATTCCCACTGACTACAATAATACCCACTGACTCCAATAATACCCACTGACTGTAATAATACCTGCTGACTGCAATAATACCCACTGACTGCAATAATTACCACTGACAGTAATAATAACTGCTGACTACAATAATACCCACTGACTGCAATAATACCCACTGACTGTAATAATACCCGCTGACTTCAATAATACCCACTGACTGCAATAATACCTGCTGACTACAATAATTCCCACTGACTACAATAATACCAACTGACTGCAATAATACCCACTGATTGTAATAATACCTGCTGACTGCAATAATACCCACTGACTTCAATAATAACTGCTGACTGCAATAATACCCACTGACTACAATAATACCAACTGATTGTGATAATACATGCTGACTACAATAATACCCACTGACTTCAATAATAACTGCTGATTACAATAATACCCACTGACTACAATAATTCCCACTGACTGCAATAATACCTGCTGACTACAATAATTCCCAGGGACTACAATAATACCAACTGACTGCAATAATACCCACTGACTGTAATAATACCTGCTGACTACAATAATACCCACCGACTGCAATAATGCCCACTGACTGTAATAATACCTGCTGACTACAATAATACCGACTGACTGTAATAATATCTGCTGACTACAATAATACCCACTGACTTCAATAATACCCACTGACTGTAATAATACCTGCTGACTACAATAATACCCACTGACTGCAATAGTACCCACTGACTGCAATAATACCTGCTGACTACAATAATACCCACTGACTGTAATAATATCTGCTGACCACAATAATACCCACTGACTGCAATAATACCCACTGACTGTAATAATACCTGCTGACTACAATAATACCCGCGAACTTCAATAATACCTGCTTACTTCAATAATACCCGCTGACGTCAATAATACCTGCTGACTTCAATAATACCCGCTGACTTCAATAATACCTGCTGAGTTCAATAATACCCGCTGACTACAATAATACCCACTGACTTCAATAATACCCACTGACATCAATAATACCTGCTGACTACAATAATACCTGCTGACTTCAATAATTCCCACTGACTACAATAATACCCACTGACTCCAATAATACCCACTGACTGTAATAATACCTGCTGACTGCAATAATACCCACTGACTGCAATAATACCCACTGACAGTAATAATAACTGCTGACTACAATAATACCCACTGACTGCAATAATACCCACTGACTGTAATAATACCCGCTGACTTCAATAATACCCACTGACTGCAATAAAACCTGCTGACTACAATAATTCCCACTGACTACAATAATACCAACTGACTGCAATAATACCCACTGATTGTAATAATACCTGCTGACTGCAATAATACCCACTGACTTCAATAATAACTGCTGACTGCAATAATACCCACTGACTACAATAATACCAACTGATTGTGATAATACATGCTGACTACAATAATACCCACTGACTTCAATAATAACTGCTGATTACAATAATACCCACTGACTACAATAATTCCCACTGACTGTAATAATACCTGCTGACTACAATAATACCCACTGACTGTAATAATATCTGCTGACTACAATAATACCCACTGACTGCAATAGTAACCACTGACTGTAATAATACCTGCTGACTACAATAATACCCACTGACTGCAATAATACCCACTGCCTGTAATAATACCTGCTGACTACAATAATACCCACTGACTGTAATAATATCTGCTGACTACAATAATATCCACTGACTGTAATATTACCTGCTGACTACAATAATACCCGCGGACTGTAATAATACCTGCTGACTACAATAATACCCACTGACTGCAATAATACCCACTGACAGTAATAATAACTGCTGACTACAATAATACCCACTGTCTGTAATAATATCTGCTGACTACAATAATACCCACTGACTGCAATAATACCCACTGACTGTAATAATACCTGCTGACTACAATAATACCCACAGACTGCAATAATACCCACTGACTGTAATAATACCCGCTGACTTCAATAATACCCACTGACTGCAATAATACCTGCTGACTACAATAATTCCCTCTGACTACAATAATACCAAATGACTGCAATAATACCCACTGATTGTGATAATACCTGCTGACTACAATAATACCCACTGACTGCATTAATACCTGCTGACTACAATAATACCCGCTGACTTCAATAATACCTGCTGACTTCATTAATACCCACTGACTTCAATAATACCTGCTGACTTCAAAAATACCTGCTGACTACAATAATACCCACTGACTTCAATAATACATGCTGATTCAATAATACCCGCTGACTACAATAATACCCACTGACTTCAATAATACCCACTGACTTCAATAATACCTGCTGACTTCAATAATACCCGCTGACGTCAATAATACCTGCGGACTACAATAATACCCGCTGACTTCAATAATACCCGCTGACTTCAAAAATACCTGCTGACTTCAATAATACCCGCTGACTTCAATAATACCCACTGACTTCAATAATACCCACTGACTTCAATAATACCCACTGACATCAATAATACCTGCTGACTACAATAATTCCCCCTGACCTCAATAATACCCACTGACTTCAATAATACCTGCTGACTTCAAAAATACCTGCTGACTACAATAATACCCACTGACTTCAATAATACCCACTGACTTCAATAATACCCATTGACTTCAATAATAAATGCTGACTTCAAAAATACCAGCTGACTACAATATTACCTGCTGACTTCAATAATACCTGCTGACTACTATAACACCTGCTGACTACAATAATACCTGCTGACTTCAATAATACCCACTGACTTCAATAATACCTGCTGACTACAATAATACCTGCTGACTTCAACAATTCCCACTGACTACAATAATACCCACTGACTGCAATAATACCCACTGACTGTAATAATACCTGCTGACTACAATAATACCCACTGACTAAAATAATACCCACTGACTGTAATAATACCTGCTGACTTCAATAATACCCACTGACTGTAATAATATCTGCTGACTACAATAATACCCACTGACTGCAATAATACCCACTGGCTGTAATAATACCTGATGACTACAATAATACCCACAGACTGCCATAATACCGACTGACTGTAATAAGACCCGCTGACTTCAATAATACCCACTGACTGCAATAATACCTGCGGACTACAATAATTCCCAGGGACTACAATAATACCAACTGACAGCAATAATACCCACTGACTGTAATAATACCTGCTGACTACAATAATACCAACCGACTGCAATAATACCCACTGACTGTAATAATACCTGCTGACTACAATAATACCGACTGACTGTAATAATATCTGCTGACTACAATAATACCCACTGACTGCAATAATACCCACTGACTGTAATAATACCTGCTGACTACAATAATACCCACTGACTGTAATAATATCTGCTGACCACAATAATACCCACTGACTGCAATAATACCCACTGACTGTAATAATACCTGCTGACTACAATAATACCCGCGAACTTCAATAATACCTGCTGACTTCAATAATACCCGCTGACGTCAATAATACCTGCTGACTTCAATAATACCCGCTGACTTCAATAATACCTGCTGAGTTCAATAATACCCGCTGACTACAATAATACCCACTGACTTCAATAATACCCACTGACATCAATAATACCTGCTGACTACAATAATACCTGCTGACTTCAATAATTCCCACTGACTACAATAATACCCACTGACTCCAATAATACCCACTGACTGTAATAATACCTGCTGACTGCAATAATACCCACTGACTGCAATAATTACCACTGACAGTAATAATAACTGCTGACTACAATAATACCCACTGACTGCAATAATACCCACTGACTGTAATAATACCCGCTGACTTCAATAATACCCACTGACTGCAATAATACCTGCTGACTACAATAATTCCCACTGACTACAATAATACCAACTGACTGCAATAATACCCACTGATTGTAATAATACCTGCTGACTGCAATAATACCCACTGACTTCAATAATAACTGCTGACTGCAATAATACCCACTGACTACAATAATACCAACTGATTGTGATAATACATGCTGACTACAATAATACCCACTGACTTCAATAATAACTGCTGATTACAATAATACCCACTGACTACAATAATTCCCACTGACTGCAATAATACCTGCTGACTACAATAATTCCCAGGGACTACAATAATACCAACTGACTGCAATAATACCCACTGACTGTAATAATACCTGCTGACTACAATAATACCCACCGACTGCAATAATACCCACTGACTGTAATAATACCTGCTGACTACAATAATACCGACTGACTGTAATAATATCTGCTGACTACAATAATACCCACTGACTTCAATAATACCCACTGACTGTAATAATACCTGCTGACTACAATAATACCCACTGACTGCAATAGTACCCACTGACTGCAATAATACCTGCTGACTACAATAATACCCACTGACTGTAATAATATCTGCTGACCACAATAATACCCACTGACTGCAATAATACCCACTGACTGTAATAATACCTGCTGACTACAATAATACCCGCGAACTTCAATAATACCTGCTTACTTCAATAATACCCGCTGACGTCAATAATACCTGCTGACTTCAATAATACCCGCTGACTTCAATAATACCTGCTGAGTTCAATAATACCCGCTGACTACAATAATACCCACTGACTTCAATAATACCCACTGACATCAATAATACCTGCTGACTACAATAATACCTGCTGAATTCAATAATTCCCACTGACTACAATAATACCCACTGACTCCAATAATACCCACTGACTGTAATAATACCTGCTGACTGCAATAATACCCACTGACTGCAATAATACCCACTGACAGTAATAATAACTGCTGACTACAATAATACCCACTGACTGCAATAATACCCACTGACTGTAATAATACCCGCTGACTTCAATAATACCCACTGACTGCAATAAAACCTGCTGACTACAATAATTCCCACTGACTACAATAATACCAACTGACTGCAATAATACCCACTGATTGTAATAATACCTGCTGACTGCAATAATACCCACTGACTTCAATAATAACTGCTGACTGCAATAATACCCACTGACTACAATAATACCAACTGATTGTGATAATACATGCTGACTACAATAATACCCACTGACTTCAATAATAACTGCTGATTACAATAATACCCACTGACTACAATAATTCCCACTGACTGTAATAATACCTGCTGACTACAATAATACCCACTGACTGTAATAATATCTGCTGACTACAATAATACCCACTGACTGCAATAGTAACCACTGACTGTAATAATACCTGCTGACTACAATAATACCCACTGACTGCAATAATACCCACTGCCTGTAATAATACCTGCTGACTACAATAATACCCACTGACTGTAATAATATCTGCTGACTACAATAATATCCACTGACTGTAATATTACCTGCTGACTACAATAATACCCGCGGACTTCAATAATACCTGCTGACTTCAATAATACCCGCTGACGTCAATAATACCTGCTGACTTCAATAATACCCACTGACTACAATAATACCCACTGATTGTAATAATATCTGCTGACTACAATAATACCCACTGACTGCAATAATACTCACTGACTGTAATAATACCTGCTGACTACAATAATACCCACTGACTGCAATAATACCCACTGCCTGTAATAATATCTGCTGACTACAATAATACTCACTGACTGTAATATTACCTGCTGACTACAATAATACCCGCGGACTTCAATAATACCTGCTGACTTCAATAATACCCGCTGACGTCAATAATACCTGCTGACTTCAATAATACCCGCTGACTTCAATAATACCTGCTGACTTCCATAATACCCGCTGACTACAATAATACCCACTGACTTCAATAATACCCACTGACATCAATAATATCTGCTGACTACAATAATACCTGCTGACTTCAATAATTCCCACTGACTACAATAATACCCACTGACTCCAATAATACCCACTGACTGTAATAATACCTGCTGACTACAATAATACCCACTGACTGCAATAATACCCACTGACAGTAATAATAACTGCTGACTACAATAATACCCACTGACTGTAATAATAACTGCTGACTACAATAATACCCACTGACTGCAATAATACCCACTGACTGTAATAATACCTGCTAACTACAATAATACCCACAGACTGCAATAATACCCACTGACTGTAATAATACCCGCTGACTTCAATAATACCCACTGACTGCAATAATACCTGCTGACTACAATAATTCCCACTGACTACAATAATACCAACTGACTGCAATAATACCCACTGATTGTGATAATACCTGCTGACTACAATAATACCCACTGACTTCAATAATAACTGCTGACTACAATAATACCCACTGACTACAATAATTCCCACTGACTGCAATAATACCTGCTGACTGCAATAATACCCGTTGACTTCAATAATACCTGCTGACTTCAATAATACCTGCTGACTTCAAAAATACCTGCTGACTACAATAATACCCACTGACTTCAATAATACCTGCTGATTCAATAATACCCGCTGACTACAATAATACCCACTGACTTCAATAATACCCACTGACTTCAATAATACCTGCTGACTTCAATAATACCCGCTGACGGCAATAATACCTGCGGACTACAATAATACCCGCTGACTTCAATAATACCCGCTGACTTCAAAAATTCCTGCTGACTTCAATAATACCCACTGACTGCAATAATACCTGCTGACTACAATAATTCCCACTGACTACAATAATACCAACTGACTGCAATAATACCCACTGATTGTGATAATACATGCTGACTACAATAATACTCACTGACTTCAATAATAACTGCTGATTACAATAATACACACTGACTACAATAATTCCCACTGACTGCAATAATACCCGCTGACTACAATAATACCCGCTGACTTCAATAATACCTGCTGACTTCAATAATACCCACTGACTTCAATAATACCTGCTGACTTCAAAAATACCTGCTGACTACAATAATACCCACTGACTTCAATAATACCTGCTGATTCAATAATACCCGCTGACTACAATAATACCCACTGACTTCAATAATACCCACTGACTTCAATAATACCTGCTGACTTCAATAATACCCGCTGACGTCAATAATACCTGCGGACTACAATAATACCCGCTGACTTCAATAATACCCGCTGACTTCAAAAATACCTGCTGACTTCAATAATACCCGCTGACTTCAATAATACCCACGGACTTCAATAATACCCACTGACATCAATAATACCCACTGACATCAATAATACCTGCTGACTTCAATAATACCCGCTGACTACAATAATACCTGCTGACTACAATAATACCCGCTGACTACAATAATACCTGCTGACTACAATAATACCCACTGACTTCAATAATACCCACTAACTTCAATAATACCTGCTGTCTTCAATAATACCTGCTGACTACAATAATTCCCCCTGACTTCAATAATACCCACTGACTTCAATAATACCTGCTGACTTCAAAAATACCTGCTGACTACAATAATACCCACTGACTTCAATAATACCCACTGACTTCAATAATACCCATTGACTTCAATAATACCTGCAGACTTCAAAAATACTAGCTGACTACAATATTACCTGCTGACTTCAAAAATACCTGCTGACTACTATAACACCTGCTGACTACAATAATACCTGCTGACTTCAATAATACCCACTGACTTCAATAATACCTGCTGACTACAATAATACTTGCTGACTTCAACAATTCCCACTGACTACAATAATACCCACTGACTGCAATAATACCCACTGACTGTAATAATACCTGCTGACTACAATAATACCCACTGACTGCAATAATACCCACTGACTGTAATAATACCTGCTGACTACAATAATACCCACTGACTGTAATTATATCTGCTGACTGCAATAATACCCACTGACTGCAATAATACCCACTGGCTGTAATAATACCTGCTGACTACAATAATACCCACAGACTGCCATAATACCGACTGACTGTAATAAGACCCGCTGACTTCAATAATACCCACTGACTGCAATAATACCTGCTGACTACAATAATTCCCAGGGACTACAATAATACCAACTGACTGCAATAATACCCACTGACTGTAATAATACCTGCTGACTACAATAATACCCACTGACTGCAATAATACCCACTGACTGTAATAATACCTGCTGACTACAATAATACCCACTGACTGTAATAATATCTGCTGACTACGATAATACCCACTGACTGCAATAATACCCACTGACTGTAATAATACCTGCTGACTACTATAATACCCACTGACTGCAATAATACCCACTGCCTGTAATAATACCTGCTGACTACAATAATACCCACTCACTGTAATAATATCTGCTGACTACAATAATACCCACTGACTGTAATATTACCTGCTGACTACAATAATACCCGCGGACTTCAATAATACCTGCTGACTTCAATAATACCCGCTGACGTCAATAATACCTGCTGACTTCAATAATACCCGCTGACTTCAATAATACCTGCTGACTTCCATAATACCCGCTGACTACAATAATACCCACTGACTTCAATAATACCCACTGACATCAATAATACCTGCTGACTACAATAATACCTGCTGACTTCAATAATTCCCACTGACTACAATAATACCCACTGACTCCAATAATACCCACTGACTGTAATAAAACCTGCTGACTACAATAATACCCACTGACTGCAATAATACCCACTGACAGTAATAATAACTGCTGACTACAATAATACCCACTGACTGTAATAATATCTGCTGACTACAATAATACCCACTGACTGCAATAATACCCACTGACTGTAATAATACCTGCTGACTACAATAATACCCACAGACTGCAATAATACCCACTGACTGTAATAATACCCGCTGACTTCAATAATACCCACTGACTGCAATAATACCTGCTGACTACAATAATTCCCACTGACTACAATAATACCAACTGACTGCAATAATACCCACTGATTGTGATAATACCTGCTGACTACAATAATACCCACTGACTTCAATAATAACTGCTGACTACAATAATACCCACTGACTACAATAATTCCCG
This sequence comes from Carcharodon carcharias, assembly GCF_017639515.1. Classification (NCBI taxonomy): domain Eukaryota; kingdom Metazoa; phylum Chordata; class Chondrichthyes; order Lamniformes; family Lamnidae; genus Carcharodon; species Carcharodon carcharias. The sequence goes on along the minus strand of NC_054481.1, from coordinate 12,580,077 downwards.
CTGACTGCAATAATACCTGCTGACTGCAATAATACCCGCTGACTTCAATAATACCTGCTGACTTCAATAATACCTGCTGACTTCAAAAATACCTGCTGACTACAATAATACCCACTGACTTCAATAATACCTGCTGATTCAATAATACCCGCTGACTACAATAATACCCACTGACTTCAATAATACCCACTGACTTCAATAATACCTGCTGACTTCAATAATACCCGTTGACGGCAATAATACCTGCGGACTACAATAATACCCGCTGACTTCAATAATACCCGCTGACTTCAAAAATTCCTGCTGACTTCAATAATACCCTCTGACTGCAATAATACCTGCTGACTACAATAATTCCCACTGACTACAATAATACCAACTGACTGCAATAATACCCACTGATTGTGATAATACATGCTGACTACAATAATACCCACTGACTGCAATAATACCCACTGACTGTAATAATACCTGCTGACTACAATAATACCCACTGACTGTAATAATATCTGCTGACTACAATAATACCCACTGACTGCAATAATATCTGCTGACTACAATAATACCCACTGACTGCAATAATACCCACTGACTGTAATATTACCTGCTGACTACAATAATACCCACAGACTGCAATAATACCCACTGACTGTAATAATACCCGCTGACTTCAATAATACCCACTGACTGCAATAATACCTGCTGACTACAATAATTCCCACTGACTACAATAATACCAACTGACTGCAATAATACCCACTGATTGTGATAATACCTGCTGACTACAATAATACCCACTGACTTCAATAATAACTGCTGACTACAACAATACCCACTGACTACAATAATTCCCACTGACTGCAATAATACCTGCTGACTGCAATAATACCCGCTGACTTCAATAATACCTGCTGACTTCAATAATACCTGCTGACTTCAAAAATACCTGCTGACTACAATAATACCCACTGACTTCAATAATACCTGCTGATTCAATAATACCCGTTGACTACAATAATACCCACTGACTTCAATAATACCCACTGACTTCAATAATACCTGCTGACTTCAATAATACCCGCTGACGGCAATAATACCTGCGGACTTCAATAATACCCGCTGACTTCAATAATACCCGCTGACTTCAAAAATTCCTGCTGACTTCAATAATACCCGCTGCTTTCAATAATACCCACTGACATCAATAATACCTGCTGACTTCAATAATACCCGCTGACTACTATAATACCTGCTGACTACAATAATACCCACTGACTTCAATAATACCCACTAACTTCAATAATACCTGCTGACTTCAATAATACCTGCTGACTACAATAATACCCACTGACTTCAATAAGACCCACTGACTTCAATAATACCCATTGACTTCAATAATACCAGCTGACTTCAAAAATACCAGCTGACTACAATATTACCTGCTGACTTCAAAAATACCTGCTGACTACTATAACACCTGCTGACTACAATAATACCTGCTGACTTCAATAATACCCACTGACTTCAATAATACCTGCTGACTACAATAATACCTGCTGACTTCAACAATTCCCTCTGACTACAATAATACCCACTGACTGCAATAATAACCACTGACTGTAATAATACCTGCTGACTACAATAATACCCACTGACTGCAATAATACCCACTGACTGTAATAATACCTGCTGACTACAATAATACCCACTGACTGTAATAATATTTGCTGACTACAATAATACCCACTGACTGCAATAATACCCACTGGCTGTAATAATACCTGCTGACTACAATAATACCCACCGTCTGCCATAATACCGACTGACTGTAATAAGACCCGCTGACTTCAATAATACCCACTGACTGCAATAATACCTGCTGACTACAATAATTCCCAGGGACTACAATAATACCAACTGACTGCAATAATACCCACTGACTGTAATAATACCTGCAGACTACAATAATACCCACTGACCGCAATAATACCCACTGACTGTAATAATACCTGCTGACTATAATAATACCCACTGACCGTAATAATATCTGCTGACAACAATAATACCCACTGACTGCAATAATACCCACTGACTGTAATAATACCTTCTGACTACAATAGTACCCACTGACCGTAATAATATCTGCTGACTACAATAATACCCACTGACTGCAATAATACCCACTGACTGTAATAATACCTGCTGACTACAATAATACCCACAGACTGCAATAATACCGACTGACTGTAATAAGACCCGCTGACTACAATAATTCCCGCTGACTGCAATAATACCCACTGACTGTAATAATACCTGCTGACTACAATAATACCCACTGACTGTAATAATATCTGCTGACTACAATAATACCCACTGACTGCAATAATACCCACTGGCTGTAATAATACCTGCTGACTACAATAATACCCACCGTCTGCCATAATACCGACTGACTGTAATAAGACCCGCTGACTTCAATAATGCCCACTGACTGCAATAATACCTGCTGACTACAATAATTCCCAGGGACTACAATAATACCAACTGACTGCAATAATACCCACTGACTGTAATAATACCTGCTGACTACAATAATACCCACTGACTGCAATAATACCCACTGACTGTAATAATACCTGCTGACTACAATAATACCCGCTGACCGTAATAATATCTGCTGACTACAATAATACCCACTGACTGCAATAATACCCACTGACTGTAATAATACCTGCTGACTACAATAATACCCACAGACTGCCATAATACCGACTGACTGTAATAAGACCCGCTGACTTCAATAGTACCCACTGACTGCAATAATACCTGCTGACTACAATAATTCCCAGGGACTACAATAATACCAACTGACTGCAATAATACCCACTGACTGTAATAATACCTGCTGACTACAATAATACCCACTGACTTCAATAATAACTGCTGACTACAATAATACCCACTGACTACAATAATTCCCACTGACTGCAATAATACCCATTGACTGCAATAATACCTGCTGACTACAATAATACCCACTGACTGCAATAATACCTTCTGACTATAGTAATACCTGCTGACTTCAATAATTCCCACTGACTGCAATAATACCCACTGACTGCAATAATACCCATTGACTACAATAATACCTGCTGACTACAATTATACCCACTGACTGCAATAATACCTGCTGAATACAATAATACCTGTTGACTACAATAATAACGGCTGAATTCAATAATACCCACTGACTACGATAATACCCACTGACTACAAGAATACCCACTGACTTCAATAATACCCGCTGTCTGCAATAATACATACTGACTGCAATAATATCTGCTGACTACCATAATACCAGCTGACTACAATGATACGTGCTGAATACAATAATTCCCATTGATTGCAAAAATACCTGCTGACTACAATAAAACCCACAGACTGTAATTATACCCACTGACTGCAATAGTACCCGCTGACTACTATAATACGAGCTGACTGCAATTATACTTGCTGGCTACAATAATACCTGCCTAATACAATAATACACACTGACTGTAATAATACCTGCTGACTTCAATAATATCCACTGACTGCAATAATACCCGCTGACTACAATAATACCTGCTGACTGTAATAATACTCACTGACGACAAAAATACCCCCTGTCTACAATAATACCAGCTGTCTACAATAATGCCGGCTGACTACAATAATACCTGCTGACTGTAATAATACTCACTGACGACAAAAATACCCGCTGTCTACAATAATACCAGCTGACTACAATAATACCGGCTGACTAGAATAATACCTGCCGACTACAATAATGCACGCTGACTACAATAATACCCGCAGACTACAATAATATCCGCTGATTACAATAATACTTGCTGACTACAATAATATCTGCTGACTGTAATAATACTCACTGATGACAATAATACCCACTGACAACAATAATACCCTCTGCCTGAAATAATACCTGCTGACTACAATAATACCTGCCGATTGTAATAATACGAACTGATACAATAATACCCGCTGACTACAATAATACCTGCTGACCTCAATAAAACATGCTGACCACAATAATACCCGCTGACTACAATAATACCTGCTGACTATAATAATACTCACTGACGACAATAATACCTGCTGACTACAATAATACCAGCTGACTACTATAATATCTGCTGAATACAATAATAACCGTTGACTACAATAATACCTGCTGACTACAGCGATACCCGCTGACAACAATAATACCCGCTGACTACAATAATATCTGCTGACTGTAATCATACTCGCTGGCGACAATAATATCCGCTGACTACAATAATTCCCACTGACTGCAATTATACCCACTGACTACAATAGTACCCACTGACTGCAAAAATACGCATTGACTGCAATAATACCTGCTGACTACAATAATACCCACTGACTGCAATAATACCTGCTGACTATAATAATACCTGCTGACTTCAATAATTCCCACTGACTGCAATAATACCCACTGACTGCAATAATACCTGCTGACTACAATAATACCTGCTGACTACAATAATACCTGCTGACTGTAATAATACTCACTGACGACAATAATACATGCTGACTACAATAATACCAGCTGACTACAATAATACCTGCTGAATATAATTATAATCGTTGACTACAATAATACCTGCTGACTGCAATAATACCCGCCGACTGTAATAATACCCACTGATTGCAATAATACCCACTGACTGCAAAAATACCTGGTGACTACAATAATACCCACTTACTTCAATAATACCTACTGACTGAAATAATACCCACTGACTGTAATAATACCTGCTGACTACTATAATACCTGCTGACCACAATAATACCAACTGTCTTCAATTATACCCAATGACTGCAATAATACCCACTGACTGCAAAAATACCTGCTGACTGCAATAAAAATGACAGACTGTAATAATACCCACTGACTGCAATAGTACCCGCTGACTACAATAATACGAGCTGACTGCAATAATACCTGCTGACCACAATAATACCCACTGACTGCAATAATACCCGCTGACTGCAATAATACCTGCTGACTGTAATAATACTCACTGACGACAAAAATACCCGTTGTCTACAATAATACCAGCTGTCTGCAAAAATACCGGCTGACTACAAAATTGCTGCTGACTGTAATAATACTCACTGACGACAAAAATACCTGTTGTCTACAATAATACCAGCTCACTACAATAATACCGGCTGAGTACAATAATACCTGCTGACTGTAATAATACTCACTGATGACAAAAATACCCGCTGTCTACAATAATACCAGCTGACTACAAAAATACCTGCCGACTACAATAATACACGCTGACTACAATAATACCGGCTGACTACAATAATACCTGCTGACTGTAATAATACTCTCTGACGACAAAAATACCTGCTGTCTACAATAATACCAGCTGACTACATTAATACCTGCCGACTACAATAATACACGCTGACTACAATAATACCTGCTGTCTAAAATAATACCCGCAGACTACAATAATATTCCGTGATTACAATCATACCTGCTGACTACAATGATATCTGCTGACTGTAATAATACTCACTGATAACAATAATACCCACTGACAACAATAATACCCTCTGCCTGAAATAATACCTGCTGACTACAATAATACCTGCTGACTGTAATAATACGAACTGACTACAATAATACCCGCTGACTAAAATAATACCTGCTGACCTCAATAAAACACGCGGACCACAATAATACCCGCTGACAACAATAATACCTGCTGACTGAAATAAAACTCACTGACGACAATAATACCTGCTGACTACGATCATACCAGCTGACTACAATAATAACTGCTGAATACAATAATAACCGTTGACTACAATAATACCTGCCGACTACAATAATACCCGCTGACAACAATAATACCCACTGCCTACAATAAAACCAACTGACTACAATAATATCTGTTGACTGTAATAATACTCGCTGGTGACAATGATATCCGCTGACTACAATAATAACCTCTGACTGAAATAATACCTGCTGACTACAATAATACCTGCTGACTACAATAATACCCGTTGACTACAATAATACCTGTTGACTACAATAATACCTGCTGACTACACTAATACATGCTGACAACAATAATACCTGCTGACAACAATAATACCTGTTGATTACAATAATACCCTCTGTGTACAATAATACATGCTGACAACTATAATGCCTGCTGACTTCAATAATACCCTCTGTCTTCAATAATACCTGCTGTCTACAATAATACCCGCTGACTACAATAATACCTGCTGACCTCAATAAAACATGCTGACCACAATAATACCCGCTGACTACAATAATATCTGCTGACTGTAATAATACTCACTGACGACAATAATATCCGCTGTCTACAATAATAACCTCTAACTGAAATAATACCTGCTGACTACAATAATACCTGCTGACTACAATAATAGCTGCTGACTACAATAATACCAGTTGACTACATTAATACCCGCTGACTACAATAATACATGCTGACAACAATAATGCCTGCTGACTTCAATAATACCTGCTGTCTTCAATAGTACCTGCTCTCTACAATAATACCCGCTGACTACAATAATACCCACTGATTACAATAATACCTGCTGACTACAATAATATCTGCTGACTACAATAGTATCTGCTGACTACAATAGTATCTGGTGACTACAATAATACCCGCTGACTTCAATAATACCCAATGACTACAATAATACCGACTGATTACAATAATACCTGCTGACTACAATAATATCTGCTGACTACAATAGTATCTGGTGACTACAATAATACCCGCTGACTTCAATAATACCCAATGACTACAATAATACCTGCTGACTACAATAATACCTGCTGATTACAAAAATTGCCAATAACTGTAATAATACCCGCTGACTACAATAATACCAGCTGACTGCAATAATACCTGTTGACTGTAATAATACTCACTGTCGACAAAAATACCCGCTGTCTACAATAATACAAGCTGACTACAATAATACCTGCCGACTACAATAATACCTGCCGACTACAATAATACACGCTGACTACAATAATACCTGCTGTCTAAAATAATACCCGCAGACTACAATAATATTCCGTGATTACAATCATACCTGCTGACTACAATGATATCTGCTGACTGTAATAATACTCACTGATAACAATAATACCCACTGACAACAATAATACCCTCTGCCTGAAATAATACCTGCTGACTACAATAATACCTGCTGACTGTAATAATACGAACTGACTACAATAATACCCGCTGACTAAAATAATACCTGCTGACCTCAATAAAACACGCTGACCACAATAATACCCGCTGACAACAATAATACCTGCTGACTGAAATAAAACTCACTGACGACAATAATACCTGCTGACTACAATAATAACCGTTGACTACAATAATACCTGCTGACTACAATAATACCCGCTGACAACAATAATACCCACTGCCTACAATAATACCCACTGACTACAATAATATCTGCTGACTGTAATAATACTCGCTGGTGACAATAATATCCGCTGACTACAATAATAACCTCTGACTGAAATAATACCTGCTGACTACAATAATACCTGCTGACTACAATAATACCCGTTGACTACAATAATACCTGTTGACTACAATAATACCTGCTGACTACACTAATACATGCTGACAACAATAATACCTGCTGACAACAATAATACCTGTTGATTACAATAATACCCTCTGTGTACAATAATACATGCTGACAACTATAATGCCTGCTGACTTCAATAATACCCTCTGTCTTCAATAATACCTGCTGTCTACAATAATACCCGCTGACTACAATAATACCTGCTGACCTCAATAAAACATGCTGACCACAATAATACCCGCTGACTACAATAATATCTGCTGACTGTAATAATACTCACTGACGACAATAATATCCGCTGTCTACAATAATAACCTCTGACTGAAATAATACCTGCTGACTACAATAATACCTGCTGACTACAATAATAGCTGCTGACTACAATAATACCAGTTGACTACATTAATACCCGCTGACTACAATAATACATGCTGACAACAATAATGCCTGCTGACTTCAATAATACCTGCTGTCTTCAATAGTACCTGCTCTCTACAATAATACCCGCTGACTACAATAATACCCACTGATTACAATAATACCTGCTGACTACAATAATATCTGCTGACTACAATAGTATCTGCTGACTACAATAGTATCTGGTGACTACAATAATACCCGCTGACTTCAATAATACCCAATGACTACAATAATACCAACTGATTACAATAATACCTGCTGACTACAATAATATCTGCTGACTACAATAGTATCTGGTGACTACAATAATACCCGCTGACTTCAATAATACCCAATGACTACAATAATACCTGCTGACTACAATAATACCTGCTGATTACAAAAATTGCCAATAACTGTAATAATACCCGCTGACTACAATAATACCAGCTGACTGCAATAATACCTGTTGACTGTAATAATACTCACTGTCGACAAAAATACCCGCTGTCTACAATAATACAAGCTGACTACAATAATACCTGCCGACTACAATAATACCCGCAGACTACAATAACACCCGCTGACTACAATAATACCAGCTGACTGCAATAATACCTGTTGACTGTAATAATACTCACTGTCGACAAAAATACCCGCTGTCTACAATAATACAAGCTGACTACAATAATACCTGCCGACTACAATAATACCCGCAGACTACAATAACACCCGCTGACTACAATAATACCTGCTGACTACAATAATACCTGCTGACTACAATAATACTCTCTGACTGCAATAATACCCACTGACTGTAATAATACCCACTTACTGTAATACTAGCTGCTTACTACAATAATACCCACTGACTGCAATAATACCTACTGACTGTAGTAATACCTGCTGACTACAATAATACCTGCTGACTACAATAGTACTAGCTGACTGCAATAATACATGCTGACTACAATAATACGAGCTGACTGCAATAATACCTGCTGTCTTCAATAATAGTAGCTAATTGTAATAATAGCCGCTGGCTACAATTTTACCTGCTGACTACAATAATACCTGCTGAATACAATAATTCCCACTGACTGCAATATTACCTGCTGACTGCAATAATCCGAGCTGACTGCAATAATACCCATTGACAGCAATAGTTCTTGCTGACTGCAATAATGCCAGCTGACTACAATAATACCTGCTGACTACAATAATTCCCACTTACTGCAATAATACCTGCTGACTACAATAATAACCGCTGACTGTGCTAATAACTGCTGACTTCAATAATACCAGCTAATTGTAATAATAGCTGCTGGCTACAATTTTACCTGCTGACTACAATAATACCCACTGACTTCAATAATACCTGCTGACTACAATAATACCCGCTGACTTCAATAATACATGCTGACTTCAATAATACCTGCTGACTACTATAATACCTGCTGACTTCAATAATACCCGCTGACTACAATAATACATGCTGACTTCAATAATACATGCTGACTTCAATAATACCTGCTGACTACAATAATACCCACTGACTTCAATAATACCCGCTGACTTCAATAATACATGCTGACTACAATAATAACGGCTGACTTCAATAATACACACTGACTTCAATAATACCCGCTGACTACAATAATACATGCTGACTTCAATAATACCTGCTGACTACAATAATAACTGCTGAGTACAATAATACATGCTGACTTCAATAATACCCAGTGACTACAATAATACCCATGACTTCATTAATACCTGCTGACTTCAATAATACATGCTGACTTCAATAATACCTGCTGACTACAATAATACCTGCTGACTTCAATAATACCCGCTGACTACAATAATACATGCTGACTTCAATAATACATGCTGACTTCAATAATACCTGCTGACTACAATAATACCCACTGACTTCAATAATACCCACTAACTTCAATAATACCTGCTGACTTCAATAATACCTGCTGACTACAATAATACCGACTGACTTCAATAATACCCGCTGACTGCAATAATACATGCTGACTTCAATAATACCGAGTGACTGCAAAAATACCTGCTGACTACAATAATACCTGCTGACTACAATAATACCTGCTGACTTCAATAATACCCACGGACTACAATAATACCTGCTGACTACAATAATACACAGTGGCTTCAATAATACCTGCTGACTTCAATAATACCCGCTGAATTCAATAATTCCTGCTGACTACAATAATACCTGCTGACTACAATAATACCCGCTGACTACAATAATACCCGCTGACTTCAATAATACCTGCTGACTACAAAAATACCTGCTGACTACAATAATACCCACTGACTACATTAATACCTGCTGACTTCAATAATACCCACTGACTTCAATAATACCCGCTAACTTCAATAATACCTGCTGACTTCAATAATACCCACTGATTGCAATAATACCCACTGAATGCAATAATACCTGCTGACTGTGATATTCACGGCTGACTACAATAATACGCTCTGACAGTGTTAATACCTACTGACTTCAATAATACCCAATGATTACAATAATACCCGCTGACTGTGATAATACCTGCTGAGTGCAATATTACCCACTGACTGCAATAAACCTGCTTTCTACAATATAACCTGCTGACTACAAAAACACCTGCTGAATACAATAATACCTGCTGACTTCAATAATACCCAATGACTACAATAATACCAACTGACTGCAATAATACCTGCTGACTACAATAATACCTGCTGACTACAATAATACCTGCTGACTTCAATAATACCCACTGACTACAATAATACCCGCTGACTTCAATAATACCTGCTGACTGTGATAATAACTGCTGACTACAATAATACGCTCTGACTGTGATAATACCTACTGACTTCAATAATACCCACTGATTGCAATAATACCCACTGACTGCAATACTACCTGCTGACTGTGATAATAACTGCTGACTACAATAATATGCTCTGACTGTGATAATACCTACTGACTTCAATAATACCCACTGATTGGAATAATACCCACTGACTGCAATAATACCTGTTGACTACAATAATACCCGCTGACTGTGATAATACCTGCTGACTGCAATATTACCCACTGATTGCAATAAACCTGCTTTCTACAATATAACCTGCTGACTACAATAATACCTGCTGAATACAATAATACCTGCTGACTTCAATAATACCCACTGATTGCAATAATACCCACTGACTGCAATAATACCTGCTGACTGTGATAATAACTGCTGACTACAATAATATGCTCTCACTGTGATAATACCTACTGACTTCAATAATACCCACTGATTGGAATAATACCCACTGACTGCAATAATACCTGTTGACTACAATAATACCCGCTGACTGTGATAATACCTGCTGACTGCAATATGACCCACTGACTGCAATAAACCTGCTTTCTACAATATAACCTGCTGACTACAATAATACCTGCTGAATACAATAATACCTGCTGACTTCAATAATACCCAATGACTACAATAATACCCACTGACTACAATAATACCTGCTGATTTCAATAATACCCACTGACTTCAATAATACCCACTGACTACAATAATAGCTGCTGACTTCAATAATGCCCACTGGCTACAATAATACCCACTGACTGAAATAATACCTGCTGACTACAAAAATACCTGCTGACTACAATAATACCCGCTAGCTGCAATAATACCCACTAACTGTAATAACACCTGCTGACTAAAATAATACCTGCTGACAGCAATAATACACTCTTACTGCAATAATACCCACTGACTGTAATTATACCTGCTGACTACAATAATACGTGCTGACATCAATAATACCCACTGACTGCAATAATACCTGCTGATTACAATAGAAGCTGCTGACTACAATAATACCTGCTGACTACAATAATACCCTCTGACTGCAGTAATAGCCACTGACTGTAATAATACCCACTGACTACAATAATACCCAGTGACTGCAATAATACCTGCTGACTGCAATAATGCCCACCGACTGCAATAATACCCACTGACTGTAATAATACTCACTGACTGCAATAATACCTGCTGACTTCAATAATCCTCACTGACTGCAATAATACTCACTGACCACAATAATACTCACTGACTGCATTAATACCTGCTGACTACAATAATACCTGCTGACTGTAATAACACCCACTGACCACAATAATAACTGCTGACTACAATAATACCTGCTGACTAGAATAATACCCAATGACTGCAATAATACCTGCTGACTACAAATATACCTGCTGTCTACAATATTACCCACTGACTGTAATAATACCTGCTGCCTACAATAACACCCGCTGACTACAATAATACATGCTGACTTCAATAATACATGCTGACTACAATAATACCTGCTGACTTCAATAATACCCACTGACTTCAATAATACCCGCTCACTGCAATAATACATGCTGACTTCAATAATACCCGCTGACTTCAATAATACATGCTGACTACAATAATACCTGCTGACTTCAATAATACCCAATGACTACAATAATACCAACTGACTGCAATAATACCTGCTGACTACAATAATACCTGCTGACTACAATAATACCCGCTGACTTCAATAATACCCACTGACTGCAATAAACCTGCTTTCTACAATACAACCTGCTGACTACAATAATACCTGCTGACTACAAAATGCCCTCTGACTGCAGTAATACCCATTGACTGTAAAAATACCCACTGACTACAATAATACCCAGTGACTGCAATAATTCCTGCTGAATACAATAATACCCACTGACTGTAATAATACCTGCTGACTACAATACTACCTGCTGACTACAATAATACCCAATGACTGCAATAATAACCAATGACTACAAATATACCTGCTGTCTACAATAATACCCACTGACTGTAATAATACCCGCTGACTTCAATAATACCCACTGACTACAATAATACCCACTGAATACATTAATATTCACTGACTGTAATAATACCCACTGACTACAATAATACCCACTGACTACAATAATACCTGCTGACTTCAATGATAACCACTGACTGCAATAATAGCCACTGACTGTAATAATACCCACTGACTGTAATAGTAGCTGCTCACTACAATAATACCTGCTGACTGCAATAATACCTACTGACTGTAGTAATACCTGCTGACTAAAATAATACCTGCTGACTACAATAATACTTGCTGACTGTAATAATACCTGCTGACTACAATAATACGAGGTGACTGAAATAATACCTGCTGACTTCAATAATACTAGCTAATTGTAATAACAGTTGCTGGCTAAAAGTTTACCTGCTGCCTACAATAATACCTGCTGACTACAATAATACCCGCTGACTGTGCTAATAACTGCTGACTACAATAATACGCACTGACTACAATAACACCTGCTGACTGCAATAATACCTGCCGATTCAATATTACCCACTGACTGCAATAATACCCATGACTGTAATAATACCCACTGACTGTAATAATAGCTGCTCACTACAACAATACCTACTGACTGCAATAATACCTACTGACTGTAGTAATACCTGCTGGCTACAATAATACCTGCTGACTAGAATAATACTAGCTGACTGTAGTTACACCTGCTGACTACATTAATACTCACTGACTGTAATAATACCCACTGACTTCAATAATACCCACTGACTACAAAAATACCCGCTGACTTCAGCAATACCCACTGACCTCAATAATACCCACTGACTGCAATAATACCCACAGACTACAATAATACCCACTGACTACAATAATACCCACTGACTACAATAATACCTGCTGACTTCAATAATACCAACTGACTGCAATAATACCCACTGACTGCAATAATACCCACTGACTACAATAATACCCGCTGACTACAATAATACCTGCTGACTTCAATAATACCCACTGACTACAATAATACTCGCTGACTTCAATAATACCTGCTGACTGTGATAATAACTGCTGACTACAATAATACGCTCTGACTGTGATAATACCTACTGACTTCAATAATACCCACTGATTGCAATAATACCCATTGACTGCAATAATACCTGCTGAGTGTGATAATAACTGCTGACTACAATAATTGGCTCTGACTGTGATAATACCTACTGACTGTAGTAATACCTGCTGACTACAATAATACCTGCTGACTACAATAATACTTGCTGACTGTAATAATACCTGCTGACTACAATAATACGAGCTGACTGCAATAATACCTGCTGACTTCAATAATACTAGCTAATTGTAATAACAGTTGCTGGCTAAAAGTTTACCTGCTGCCTACAATAATACCTGCTGACTACAATAATACCCGCTGACTGTGCTAATAACTGCTGACTACAATAATACGCTCTGACTGTGATAATACCTACTGACTTCAGTAATACCCACTGATTGCAATAAAACCCACTGACTGCAATAATACCTGCTGACTACAATAATACCTGCTGACTACAATAATACCCGATGACTGTGATAATACCGTCTGACTACAATAATACCCACTGACTGTAATAATACGTGCTGACTACAATAATACCTGCTGACTGTAATAATACCCACTGACCACAATAATAACTGCTGACTACAATAATACCTGCTGACTACAATAATACCCACTGATTGCAATAATACCTGCTGAATACCTTTATACCCGCTGTCTGGAATAATACCCACTTAGTGTAATAGTACCTGCTGACTGCAATAATACCCGCTGACTGCAACAATACCCACTGACTACAATAATACGCACTGACTGCAAAAATACCTGCTGACTGCAATAATACCTGCCGATTCAATATTACCCACTGACTGCAATAATACCCATGACTGTAATAATACCCACTGACTGTAATAATAGCTACTCACTACAATAATACCCACTGACTGCAATAATACCTACTGACTGTAGTAATACCTGCTGGCTACAATAATACCTGCTGACTAGAATAATACTAGCTGACTGTAATTACACCTGCTGACTACATTAATACTCACTGACTGTAATAATACCCACTGACTTCAATAATACCCACTGACTACAAAAATACCCGCTGGCTTCAGCAATACCCACTTACCTCAATAATACCCACTGACTGCAATAATACCCACTGACTACAAAAATACCCACTGACTACAATAATACCCACTGACTACAATAATACCTGCTGACTTCAATAATACCCAATGACTGCAATAATACCCACTGACTGCAATAATACCCACTGACTACAATAATACCCACTGACTGCAATAATATCCACTGACTGCAATAATATCCACTGACTACAATAATACCCACTGACTACAATAATACCCACTGACTACAATAATACCCACTGATTGCAATAATACCCACTGACTGCAATAATACCTGCTGACTGTGATAATAACTGCTGACTACAATAATATGCTCTGACTGTGATAATACCTACTGAGTTCAATAATACCCACTGATTGGAATAATACCCACTGACTGCAATAATACCTGTTGACTACAATAATACCAACTGACTGTGATAATACCTGCTGACTGCAATATTACCCACTGACTGCAATAAACCAGCTTTCTACAATATAACCTGCTGACTACAATAATACCTGCTGAATACAATAATACCTGCCGACTTCAATAATACCCAATGACTACAATAATACCAACTGACTGCAATAATACCTGCTGACTACAATAATACCTGCTGAATACAATAATACCTGCTGACTTCAATAATACCCACTGACTGCAATAATACCAACTGACTGCAATAATACCTGCTGACTACAATAATACCTGCTGACTACAATAATACCCGCTGACTTCAATAATACCCACTGACTACAATAAACCTGCTTCCTACAATATAACCTGCTGACTACAATAATACCCGCTGACTACAATAATGCCCTCTGACTGCAGTAATACCCACTGACTGTAATAATACCCACTGACTACAATAATACCCAGTGACTGCAATAATTCCTGCTGAATACAATAATACCCACTGACTGTAATAATACCTGCTGACTACAATAATACCTGCTGACTACAGTAATACCCAATGACTGCAATAATACCCGATGACTACAAATATATCTACTGTTTACAATAATACCCACTGACTGTAATAATACCTGCTGACTACAATAATACCCGCTGACTACAATAATACCCACTGACTACATTAATATTCACTGACTATAATAATACCCACTGACTACAATAATACCCACTGACTGTAATAATACCCACTGACTACATTAATATTCACTGACTGTAATAATACCCACTGACTACAATAATACCCACTGACTACAATAATACCTGCTGACTTCAATAATACCCACTGGCTACAATAATACCCACTGACTGAAATAATACCTGCTGACTACAATAATAGCCGCTAGCTGCAATAATACCCACTAACTGTAATAACACCTGCTGACTAAAATAATACCTGCTGACAGCAATAATACCCTCTTAGTGCAATAATACCCACTGACTGTAATTATACCTGCTGACTACAATAATACCTGCTGACATCAATAATACCCACTGACTGCAATAATACCTGCTGACTACAATAGAAGCTGCTGACTACAATAATACCTGCTGACTGTGATAATAACTGCTGACTACAATAATATGCTCTGACTGTGATAATACCTACTGAGTTCAATAATACCCACTGATTGGAATAATACCCACTGACTGCAATAATACCTGTTGACTACAATAATACCAACTGACTGTGATAATACCTGCTGACTGCAATATTACAGACTGACTGCAATAAACCTGCTTTCTACAATATAACCTGCTGACTACAATAATACCTGCTGAATACAATAATACCTGCCGACTTCAATAATACCCAATGACTACAATAATACCAACTGACTGCAATAATACCTGCTGACTACAATAATACCTGCTGACTACAATAATACCCGCTGACTGTGATAATACCAGCTGACTACAATAATACTCACTGACTGTAATAATACTTGCTGGCTACAATAATACCTGACTGTAATAATACCCACTGACCACAATAATAACTGCTGACTACAATAATACCTGCTGACTACAATAATACCGACTGATTGCAATAATACCTGCTGAATACCTATATACCCGCTGTATGGAATAATACCCACTTAGTGTAATAGTACCTGCTGACTACAATAATACCCGCTGACTGCAATAATACCCACTGACTACAATAATACGCACTGACTACAATAATACCTGCTGACTGCAATAATACCTGCCGATTCAATATTACCCACTGACTGCAATAATACCCATGACTGTAATAATACCCACTGACTGTAATAATAGCTGCTCACTACAATAATACCCACTGACTGCAATAATACCTACTGACTGTAGTAATACCTGCTGGCTACAATAATACCTGCTGACTAGAATAATACTAGCTGACTGTAATTACACCTGCTGACTACATTAATACTCACTGACTGTAATAATACCCACTGACTTCAATAATACCCACTGACATCAATAATACCCACTGACTGCAAGAATACCCGCTGACTACAATAATACCTGCTGACTACAATAATACCTGCTAACTTCAATAATACCCACTGACTACAGTAATACCCGCTGACTTCAATAATACCTGCTGACTGTGATAATAACTGCTGACTACAATAATACGCTCTGACAGTGATAATACCTACTGACTTCAATAATACCCAATGATTACAATAATACCCGCTGACTGTGATAATACCTGCTGACTGCAATATTACCCACTGACTGCAATAAACCTGCTTTCTACAATATCACCTGCTGACTACAATAACACCTGCTGAATACAATAATACCTGCTGACTTCAATAATACCCAATGACTACAATAATACCAACTGACTGCAATAATACCTGCTGACTACAATAATACCTGCTGACTACAATAATACCTGCTGACTTCAATGATACCCACTGACTGCAATAAAACCCACAGACTGTAATAATACCCCCTGACTGTAATAGTAGCTGCTCACTACAATAATACCTGCTGACTGCAATAATACCTACTGACTGTAGTAATACCTGCTGACTACAATAATACCTGCTGACTACAATAATACTTGCTGACTGTAATAATACCTGCTGACTACAATAATACGAGGTGACTGAAATAATACCTGCTGACTTCAATAATACTAGCTAATTGTAATAACAGTTGCTGGCTAAAATTTTACCTGCTGACTACAATAATACCTGCTGACTACAATAATACCTACTGACTGTAGTAATACCTGCTGACTACAATAATACCTGCTGACTACAATATTACTTGCTGACTGTAATAATACCTGCTGACTACAATAATACGAGGTGACTGAAATAGTACTTGCTGACTTCAATAATACTAGCTAATTGTAATAACAGTTGCTGGCTAAAATTTTACCTGCTGACTACAATAATACCTGCTGACTACAATAATACCCGCTGACTGTGCTAATAACTGCTGACTACAATAATACGCTCTGACTGTGATAATACCTACTGACTTCAATAATACCCACTGATTGCAATAAAAGCCACTGACTGCAATAATACCTGCTGACTACAATAATACCTGCTGACTACAATAATACCTGCTGTCTGTGATAATACCGGCTGACTACAATAATACCCACTGACTGTAATAATACTTGCTGGCTACAATAATACCTGCTGACTGTAATAATACCCACTGACCACAATAATAACTGCTGACTACAATAATACCTGCTGACTACAATAATACCGACTGATTGCAATAATACCTGCTGAATACCTATATACCCGCTGTCTGGAATAATACCCACTTAGTGTAATAGTACCTGCTGACTACAATAATACCCGCTGACTGCAATAATACCCACTGACTACAATAATACCTGCTGACTGCAATAATACCTGCCGATTCAATATTACCCACTGACTGCAATAATACCCATGACTGTAATAATACCCACTGACTGTAATAATAGCTGTTCACTACAATAATACCCACTGACTGCAATAATACCTACTGACTGTAGTAATACCTGCTGACTACAATAATACCTGCTGACTAGAATAATACTAGCTGACTGTAATTACACCTGCTGACTACATTAATACTCACTGACTGTAATAATACCCACTGACTACAATAATACCCACTGAATACAATAATACCTGCTGACTTCAATAATACCCTCTGACTGCAATAATACCCACTGACTGCAATAATACCCGCTGACTACAATAATACCTGCTGACTACAATAATACCTGCTAACTTCAATAATACCCACTGACTACAATAATACCCGCTGACTTCAATAATACCTGCTGACTGTGATAATAACTGCTGACTACAATAATACGCTCTGACTGTGATAATACCTACTGACTTCAATAATACCCAATGATTGCAATAATACCCACTGACTGCAATACTACCTGCTGACTGTGATAATAACTGCTGACTACAATAATATGCTCTGACTGTGATAATACCTACTGACTTCAATAATACCCACTGATTGGAATAATACCCACTGACTGCAATAATACCTGTTGACTACAATAATACCCGCTGACTGTGATAATACCTGCTGACTGCAATATTACCCACTGACTGCAATAAACCAGCTTTCTACAAT
The DNA here is from genome assembly GCF_017639515.1 of Carcharodon carcharias. NCBI lineage: Eukaryota > Metazoa > Chordata > Chondrichthyes > Lamniformes > Lamnidae > Carcharodon > Carcharodon carcharias. The sequence continues at coordinate 12,560,237 of NC_054481.1, read as the reverse complement.
ATAACCTGCTGACTACAAAAATACCTGCTGAATACAAGAATACCTGCTGACTTCAATAATACCCACTGACTGCAATAATACCAACTGACTGCAATAATACCTGCTGACTACAATAATACCTGCTGACTACAATAATACCCGCTGACTTCAATAATACCCACTGACTGCAATAAACCTGCTTCCTACAATATAACCTGCTGACTACAATAATACCCGCTGACTACAATAATGCCCTCTGACTGCAGTAATACCCACTGACTGTAATAATACCCACTGACTACAATAATACCCAGTGACTGCAATAATTCCTGCTGAATACAATAATACCCACTGACTGTAATAATACCTGCTGACTACAATAATACCTGCTGACTACAGTAATACCCAATGACTGCAATAATACCCAATGACTACAAATATACCTACTGTTTACAATAATACCCACTGACTGTAATAATACCTGCTGACTACAATAATACCCGCTGACTACAATAATACCCACTGACTACATTAATATTCACTGACTGTAATAATACCCACTGACTACAATAATACCCACTGACTGCAATAATACCCACTGACTACATTAATATTCACTGACTGTAATAATACCCGCTGACTACAATAATACCCACTGACTACAATAATACCTGCTGACTTCAATAATACCCACTGGCTACAATAATACCCACTGACTGAAATAATACCTGCTGACTACAATAATTGCCGCTAGCTGCAATAATACCCACTAACTGTAATAACACCTGCTGACTAAAATAATACCTGCTGACAGCAATAATACCCTCTTACTGCAATAATACCCACTGACTGTAATTATACCTGCTGACTACAATAATACCTGCTGACATCAATAATACCCACTGACTGCAATAATACCTGCTGACTACAATGGAAGCTGCTGACTACAATAATACCTGCTGACTACAATAATACCCTCTGACTGCAGTAATAGCCACTGACTGTAATAATACCCACTGACTACAATAATACCCAGTGACTGCAATAATACCTGCTGACTGCAATAATGCCCACCGACTGCAATAATACCCACTGACTGTAATAATACCCAATGACTGCAATAATACCGGCTGACTTCAATAATCCTCACTGACTGCAATAATCCTCACTGACTGCAATAATACTCACTGACTGCATTAATACCTGCTGACTACAATAATACCTGCTGACTGTAATAATACCCACTGACCACAATAATAACTGCTGTCTAAATAATACCTGCTGACTAGAATAATACCCAATGACTGCAATAATACCTGCTGACTACAAATATACCTGCAGTCTACAATAATACCCACTGACTGTAATAATACCTGCTGCCTACAATAATACCCACTGATTTCAATAATACCCACTGACTACAATAATACCCACTGACTACAATAATATTCACTGACTGTAATAACACCTGCTGACCACAAAAATACCCGCTGACTTCAATAATACCCACTGACTACAATAAAACCCACTGACCACAATAATACCCACTGACTGCAATAATACCTACTGACTTTAGTAATACCTGCTGACTACAATAATACCTGCTGACTACAATAATACTAGCTGACTGTAATAATACCTGCTGACGACAATAATACCCACTGACTGCAATAATTACCACTGACTGTAATATTACCTGCTGATTACATTAATAACCACTGACTGCAATAATACCTGCTGACTTCAATTATCCTCACTGACTGCAATAATATCCACTGGCTGCAATAATACCTGCTGACTACAATAATTCCTGCTGACTTCAATAATACCCGCTGACTGCAATAAACCTGCTGACTAAAATAGAATCTGCTGACCACAATAATAACTGCTGACTACAATAATACCTGCTGACTACAATAATAACAACTGACTGCAATAATACCCACTGGCTACAATAATAACCACTGACTACAATAATACCTGCTGACTACAATAATACCTGCTGACTACAATAATACCTGCTAACGACAATAATACCCACTGACTGCAATAATACCTGCTGACTACAATAATACCTGCTGACTGTGATAATACCTGCTGACTACAATCATACCCACTGACTGTAATAATATTGCTGACTACATTAAAACCTGCTGACTAAAATAATACCCAAAGACTGCAATAATACCTGCTGACTACAAATATGCCTGCTGTCTACAATAATACCCACTGACTGTAATAATACCTGCTGACTACAATAACACCTGGTGACTGCAATAATACCCACTGACTACAATAATATTCACTGACTGTAATAATACCTGCTGACTACAATTATACCCTCTGACTTCAATAATACCAACTGACTGTAATTATACCCACTGACTGCAATAATACCCACTGACTGCAAAAATACCCACTGACTTTAATAATAACCACTGACTGTAATACTAGCTGCTCACTACAATAATACCCACTGACTGCAATAATACCTACTGACTGTAGTAATACCTGCTGACTACAATAATACCTGCTGACTTCAATAATACCAGCTAATTGTAATAATAGCTGCTGGCTACAATTTTACCTGCTGACAACAATAATACCTGCTGACCACAATAATACCTGCTGACTTCAATAATACCAGCTAATTGTAATAATAGCTGCTGGCTACAATTTTACCTGCTGACAACAATAATACCTGCTGACTACAATAATACCTGCTGACTTCAATAATACCAGCTAATTGTAATAATAACTGCTGGCTACAATTTTACCTGCTGACTACAATAATACCCACTGACTTCAATAATACGTGCTGACTTCAATAATACCTGCTGACTACAATAATACCTGCTGACTTCAATAATACCAGCTAATTGTAATAATAGCTGCTGGCTACAATTTTACCTGCTGACAACAATAATACCTGCTGACCACAATAATACCTGCTGACTTCAATAATACCAGCTAATTGTAATAATAGCTGCTGGCTACAATTTTACCTGCTGACAACAATAATACCTGCTGACTACAATAATACCTGCTGACTTCAATAATACCAGCTAATTGTAATAATAGCTGCTGGCTACAATTTTACCTGCTGACTACAATAATACCCACTGACTTCAATAATACATGCTGACTTCAATAATACCTGCTGACTACAATAATACCTGCTGACTTCAATAATACCCGCTGACTACAATAATAACCGCTAACTTCAGTAATACATGCTGACTTCAATAATACCTGCTGACTACAATAATACCTGCTGACTTCAATAATACCCGCTGACTTCAATAATACCCGCTGACTACAATAATACATGCTGACTTCAATAATACCTGCTGACTACAATAATAACTGCTGAGTACAATAATACATGCTGACTTCAATAATACCCAGTGACTACAATAATACCGACTGACTTCATTAATACCCACTGACTTCAATAATACATGCTGACTTCAATAATACCTGCTGACTACAATAATACCTGCTGACTTCAATAATACCCGCTGACTACAATAATACATGCTAACTTCAATAATACATGCTGACTTCAATAATACCTGCTGACTAGAATAATACGCACTGACTTCAATAATACCCGCTGATTTCAATAATACATGCTGACTACAATAATACCTGCTGACTTCAATAATACCCACTGACTTCAATAATACCCGCTGACTGCAATAATACATGCTGACTTCAATAATACCTGCTGACTACAATAATACCTGCTGAGTACAATAATGCATGCTGACTTCAATAATACCCAGTGACTACAAAAATAGCTGCTGACTACAATAATACCTGCTGACTACAATAATACCCACTGACTACAATAATACCTGCTGACTACAATAATACCTGCTGAATTCAATAATACCCGCTGAATTCAATAATTCCTGCTGACTACAATAATACCTGCTGACTACAATAATACCCTCTGACTACAATAATACCTGCTGACTTCAATAATACCTGCTGACTTCAATAATACCTGCTGACTTCAATAATACCCACTGACTACAATAATACCCGCTGACTTCAATAACACCTGCTGACTGTGATAATTACTGCTGACTACAATAATACGCTCTGACTGTGATAATACCTACTGACTTCAATAATACCCACTGAATGCAATAATACCCACTGACTGCAATAATACCTGCTGACTGTGATAATAACTGCTGACTACAATAATACGCTCTGACAGTGATAATACCTACTGACTTCAATAATACCCAATGATTACAATAATACCCGCTGACTGTGATAATACCTGCTGACTGCAATATTACCCACTGACTGCAATAAACCTGCTTTCTACAATATCACCTGCTGACTACAATAATACCTGCTGAATACAATAATACCTGCTGACTTCAATAATACCCAATGACTACAATAATACCAACTGACTGCAATAATACCTGCTGACTACAATAATACCTGCTGACTTCAATAATACCCGCTGACTTCAATAATACCCACTGACTGCAATAAACCTGCTTTCTACAATATAACCTGCTGACTACAATAATACCTGCTGACTACAATAATGCCCTCTGACTGCAGTAATACCCATTGACTGTAATAATACCCACTGACTACAATAATACCCTGTGACTGCAATAATTCCTGCTGAATACAATAATACCCACTGACTGTAATAATACCTGCTGACTACAATAATACCTGCTGACTATTATAATATCCAATGATTGCAATAATACCCAATGACTACAAATATACCTGCTGTCTACAATAATACCCACTGACTGTAATAATACCCGCTGACTTCAATAATACCCACTGACTACAATAATACCCACTGAATACATTAATATTCACTGACTGTAATAATACCCACTGACTACAATAATACCCACTGACTACAATAATACCTGCTGACTTCAATGATAACCACTGACTGCAATAAAACCCACAGACTGTAATAATACCCACTGACTTTAATAGTAGCTGCTCACTACAATAATACCTGCTGATTGCAATAATACCTACTGACTGTAGTAATACCTGCTGACTACAATAATACCTGCTGACTACAATAATACTTGCTGACTGTAATAATACCTGCTGACTACAATAATACGAGCTGACTGCAATAATACCTGCTGACTTCAATAATACTAGCTAATTGTAATAACAGTTGCTGGCTAAAAGTTTACCTGCTGCCTACAATAATACCTGCTGACTACAATAATACCCGCTGACTGTGCTAATAACTGCTGACTACAATAATACGCTCTGACTGTGATAATACCTACTGACTACAATAATACCCACTGATTGCAATAAAACCCATGGACAGCAATAATACCTGCTGACTACAACATTACCTGCTGACTACAATAATACCCGCTGACTGTGATAACACCGGCTGACTACAATAATACCCACTGACTGTAATAATACATGCTGGCTACAATAATACCTGCTGACTGTAATAATACCCACTGACCACAATAATAACTGTTGACTACAATAATACCTGCTGACTACAATAATACCCACTGATTGCAATAATACCTGCCGAATACCTATATACCTGCTGTCTGGAATAATACCCACTTACTGTAATAGTACCTGCTGACTACAATAATACCCGCTGACTGCAATAATACCCACTGACTACAATAATACGCACTGACTACAATAATACCTGGTGACTGCAATAATACCTGCTGATTCAATATTACCCACTGACTGCAATAATACCCATGACTGTAATAATACCCACTGACTGTAATAATAGCTGCTCACTACAATAATATCCACTGACTGCAATAATACCTACTGACTGTAGTAATACCTGCTGACTACAATAATACCTGCTGACTAGAATAATACAAGCTGACTGTAATTACACCTGCTGACTACATTATTACTCACTGACTGTAATAATACCCACTGACTTCAATAATACCCACTGACTACAAAAATACTCGCTGACTTCAGCAATACCCACTGACCGCAATAATACCCACTGACTGCAATAATACCCACTGACTACAATAATACCTGCTGACTACAATAATACCTGCTGACTACAATAATACCTGCTGACTTCAATAATACCCACTGACTGCAATAATACCCACTGACTGCAATAATACCCACTGACTACAATAAAACCCACTGACTACAATAATACCTGCTGACTACAATAATACCTGCTGACTTCAGTAATACCCACTGACTACAATAATACCCGCTGTCTTCAATAATACCTGCTGACTGTGATAATAACTGCTGACTACAATAATATGCTCTAACTGTGATAATACCTACTGACTTCAATAATACCCACTGATTGGAATAATACCCACTGACTGCAATAATACCTGTTGACTACATAATACCCGCTGACTGTGATAATACCTGCTGACTGCAATATTACCCACTGACTGCAATAAACCTGCTTTCTACAATATAACCTGCTGACTACAATAATACCTGCTGAATACAATAATACCCACTGAATTCAATAATACCCGCTGACTTCAATAATACCCACTGACTTCAATAATACCTGCTGACTTCAATAATACCCACTGACTTAAATAATACCTGCTGACTTCAATAATACCTGCTGACTTCAATAATACATGCTGACTACAATAATACCTGCTGACTGAAATAATACCTGCTGACTACAATAATACATGCTGACTTCAATAATACCTGCTGACTTCAAGAATACCGGCTGACTACAATAATACCTGCTGACTACTATAATACATGCTGACTTCAATAATACCTGCTGACTTCAATAATACCAGCTAATTGTAATAATAGCTGCTGGCTACAATTTTACCTGCTGACTACAATAATACCCACTGACTACAATAATAAATGCTGGCTTCAATAATACCTGCTGACTACAATAATACCTGCTGGCAACAATAATACCTGCTGACTTCAATAATAACTGCTGACTACAATAATACCTGCTGAGTGCAATAATACATGCTGACTTCAATAATACCTGCTGACTACAATAATACCTGCTGACTACAATAATACCCACTGACTGCAATAATACCTGCTGACTGCAATAATACCTGCTGACTTCAATAATATCCACTGACTTCAATAATACTCGCTGACTGCAATAAACCTTCTGACTACAATAGAATCTGCTGACTACAATAATACCTGCTGACTACAATAATACCTGCTGACTTCAATAATACCCACTGACTTCAATAATACTCGCTAACTGCAATAAACCTGCTGACAACAATAGAATCTGCTGACTACAATAAGACCTGCTGACTACAATAATACCCTCTGACTGCAGTAATACCCACTGACTGTAGTAATACCCACTGACTACAACAATACCCAGTGACTACAATAATACCTGCTGACTTCAATAATAACTGCTGACTACAATAATACCTGCTGACTGCAATAATACATGCTGACTTCAATAATACCTGCTGACTACAATAATACCTGCTGACTACAATAATACCCACTGACTGCAATAATACCTGCTGACTGCAATAATACCTGCTGACTTCAATAATATCCACTGACTTCAATAATACTCGCTGACTGCAATAAACCTTCTGACTACAATAGAATCTGCTGACTACAATAATACCTGCTGACTACAATAATACCTGCTGACTTCAATAATACCCACTGACTTCAATAATACTCGCTAACTGCAATAAACCTGCTGACAACAATAGAATCTGCTGACTACAATAAGACCTGCTGACTACAATAATACCCTCTGACTGCAGTAATACCCACTGACTGTAGTAATACCCACTGACTACAACAATACCCAGTGACTACAATAATACCTGCTGACTGCAATAATACCCCCCGACTGCAATAATACCCACTGACTGTAATAATACCTGCTGACTTCAATAATCCTCACTGACTGCAATAATACCTGCTGACTGCAATAATACCTGCTGACTGTAATAATACCCACTGACCAGAAAAATAACTGCTGACTACAATAATACGTGCTGACAAGAATAATACCCAATGACTGCAATAATACCTGCTGACTACAAATATACCTGCTGTCTACAATATTACCCACTGACTGTAATAATACCTGCTGCCTACAATAATACCCGCTGACTTCAATAATACCCACTGACTGCAATAATACCCGCTGGCTGCAATAAACCTGCTAACTACAATAGAAGCTGCTGACTACAATAATACCTGCTGACTACAATAATACCCTCTGACTGCAGTAATACGAACTGATTGTAGTAATACCCACTGACTACATTAATACCCAGTGACTGCAATAATACCTGCTGACTACAATAATACCCACGGACTGCAATAATTCCCAATGACTGTAATGACACCAGCTGACTCCAAATATCCTCAATGACTGCAAAAATACTCACTGACTGCAATAATACTCACTGACTGGAACAATACCTGCTGACTGTAATAATACCCACTGACCACAATAATAACTGCTGACTACAATAATACCTGCTGACTAGAATAATACCCAATGACTGCAATAATACCTGCTGACTACAAATATACCTGCTGTCTACAATAATAACCACTGACTGTAATAATACATGCTGCATACAATAATACCCGCTGACTTCAATAATACCCACTGACTACAATAATACCCACTGACTACAATAATATTCACTGACTGTAATAATACCGGCTGACTACAATAATACCCGCTGAATTCAATAATACCCTCTGACTGCAATAGTAACCACTGACTGCAATAATACCCACTGACTGTAATAATACCCACTGACATTAATACTAGCTGCTCACTACAGTAATACCCACTGACAGCAATAATACCTACTGACTGTAGTAATACCTGCTGACTACAATAATACCTGGTGACTACAATAATACGAGCTGACTGCAATAATACCTGCTGACTTCAATAATACTAGCTAATTGTAATAATAGCTGCTGGCTACAATTTTACCTGCTGACTACAATAATACCTGCTGACTACAATAATTCCCACTGACTGCAATAATACCTGCTGACTACAATAATTCCCACTGACTGCAATAATACCTGCTGACAACAATAATACCTGCTTACTACATTAATACCTTCTGACTTCAATAATGCCCACTGACTGTAATAATACCCACTGACATTAATACTAGCTGCTCACTACAGTAATACCCACTGACAGCAATAATACCTACTGACTGTAGTAATACCTGCTGACTGTAATAATAATTGCTGACTCCAAAAATACGAGCTGACTGCAATAATACCCACTGACTTCAATAATACTAGCTAATTGTAATAATACCTGCTGGCTACAATTTTACCTGCTGACTACAATAATACCTGCTGACTACAATAATTCTCAATGACAACAATAATACCTGCTTACTACAATAATACCTTCTGACTTCAATAATACCCACTCACTGCAATAATACCCACTGACTGCAATAATCCCCACTGTCTGTAATATTACCTGCTGACTACACTAATACCCACTGACTGCAATAATACCTGCTGACTATAATAATACCTGCTGACTATAATAATACCTGCTGACTTCAATAATACCCACTGACTACAATAATACCCGCTATCTGCAATAATACCCATTAACTGTAATAACATCTGCTGACCACAATAATACCTGATGACTGCAATAATACCCTCTTACTGCAAAAATAACCACTGACTGTAATTATACCTGCTGACTACAATTATACCTGCTGACTTCAATAATACCCACTGACTGCAATAATACCCGCTGACTGAAATAAACCTGCTGACTACAATAGAAGCTGCTGACTACAATAATACCTGCTGACTACAATAATACCCTCTGACTGCAGCAATACCCACTGACTGTAATAATACCCACTGACTGCAATAATACCCACCGACTGCAATCATACCCAATGACTGTAAAAATACCCGCTGACTTCAATAATACCCAGTGACTACAATAATACCGACTGACTTCATTAATACCCACTGACTTCAATAATACATGCTGACTTCAATAATACCTGCTGACTACAATAATACCTGCTGACTTCAATAATACCCGCTGACTACAATAATACATGCTAACTTCAATAATACATGCTGACTTCAATAATACCTGCTGACTAGAATAATACGCACTGACTTCAATAATACCCGCTGATTTCAATAATACATGCTGACTACAATAATACCTGCTGACTTCAATAATACCCACTGACTTCAATAATACCCGCTGACTGCAATAATACATGCTGACTTCAATAATACCTGCTGACTACAATAATACCTGCTGAGTACAATAATGCATGCTGACTTCAATAATACCCAGTGACTACAAAAATAGCTGCTGACTACAATAATACCTGCTGACTACAATAATACCCACTGACTACAATAATACCTGCTGACTACAATAATACCTGCTGAATTCAATAATACCCGCTGAATTCAATAATTCCTGCTGACTACAATAATACCTGCTGACTACAATAATACCCTCTGACTACAATAATACCTGCTGACTTCAATAATACCTGCTGACTTCAATAATACCTGCTGACTTCAATAATACCCACTGACTACAATAATACCCGCTGACTTCAATAACACCTGCTGACTGTGATAATTACTGCTGACTACAATAATACGCTCTGACTGTGATAATACCTACTGACTTCAATAATACCCACTGAATGCAATAATACCCACTGACTGCAATAATACCTGCTGACTGTGATAATAACTGCTGACTACAATAATACGCTCTGACAGTGATAATACCTACTGACTTCAATAATACCCAATGATTACAATAATACCCGCTGACTGTGATAATACCTGCTGACTGCAATATTACCCACTGACTGCAATAAACCTGCTTTCTACAATATCACCTGCTGACTACAATAATACCTGCTGAATACAATAATACCTGCTGACTTCAATAATACCCAATGACTACAATAATACCAACTGACTGCAATAATACCTGCTGACTACAATAATACCTGCTGACTTCAATAATACCCGCTGACTTCAATAATACCCACTGACTGCAATAAACCTGCTTTCTACAATATAACCTGCTGACTACAATAATACCTGCTGACTACAATAATGCCCTCTGACTGCAGTAATACCCATTGACTGTAATAATACCCACTGACTACAATAATACCCTGTGACTGCAATAATTCCTGCTGAATACAATAATACCCACTGACTGTAATAATACCTGCTGACTACAATAATACCTGCTGACTATTATAATATCCAATGATTGCAATAATACCCAATGACTACAAATATACCTGCTGTCTACAATAATACCCACTGACTGTAATAATACCCGCTGACTTCAATAATACCCACTGACTACAATAATACCCACTGAATACATTAATATTCACTGACTGTAATAATACCCACTGACTACAATAATACCCACTGACTACAATAATACCTGCTGACTTCAATGATAACCACTGACTGCAATAAAACCCACAGACTGTAATAATACCCACTGACTTTAATAGTAGCTGCTCACTACAATAATACCTGCTGATTGCAATAATACCTACTGACTGTAGTAATACCTGCTGACTACAATAATACCTGCTGACTACAATAATACTTGCTGACTGTAATAATACCTGCTGACTACAATAATACGAGCTGACTGCAATAATACCTGCTGACTTCAATAATACTAGCTAATTGTAATAACAGTTGCTGGCTAAAAGTTTACCTGCTGCCTACAATAATACCTGCTGACTACAATAATACCCGCTGACTGTGCTAATAACTGCTGACTACAATAATACGCTCTGACTGTGATAATACCTACTGACTACAATAATACCCACTGATTGCAATAAAACCCATGGACAGCAATAATACCTGCTGACTACAACATTACCTGCTGACTACAATAATACCCGCTGACTGTGATAACACCGGCTGACTACAATAATACCCACTGACTGTAATAATACATGCTGGCTACAATAATACCTGCTGACTGTAATAATACCCACTGACCACAATAATAACTGTTGACTACAATAATACCTGCTGACTACAATAATACCCACTGATTGCAATAATACCTGCCGAATACCTATATACCTGCTGTCTGGAATAATACCCACTTACTGTAATAGTACCTGCTGACTACAATAATACCCGCTGACTGCAATAATACCCACTGACTACAATAATACGCACTGACTACAATAATACCTGGTGACTGCAATAATACCTGCTGATTCAATATTACCCACTGACTGCAATAATACCCATGACTGTAATAATACCCACTGACTGTAATAATAGCTGCTCACTACAATAATATCCACTGACTGCAATAATACCTACTGACTGTAGTAATACCTGCTGACTACAATAATACCTGCTGACTAGAATAATACAAGCTGACTGTAATTACACCTGCTGACTACATTATTACTCACTGACTGTAATAATACCCACTGACTTCAATAATACCCACTGACTACAAAAATACTCGCTGACTTCAGCAATACCCACTGACCGCAATAATACCCACTGACTGCAATAATACCCACTGACTACAATAATACCTGCTGACTACAATAATACCTGCTGACTACAATAATACCTGCTGACTTCAATAATACCCACTGACTGCAATAATACCCACTGACTGCAATAATACCCACTGACTACAATAAAACCCACTGACTACAATAATACCTGCTGACTACAATAATACCTGCTGACTTCAGTAATACCCACTGACTACAATAATACCCGCTGTCTTCAATAATACCTGCTGACTGTGATAATAACTGCTGACTACAATAATATGCTCTAACTGTGATAATACCTACTGACTTCAATAATACCCACTGATTGGAATAATACCCACTGACTGCAATAATACCTGTTGACTACATAATACCCGCTGACTGTGATAATACCTGCTGACTGCAATATTACCCACTGACTGCAATAAACCTGCTTTCTACAATATAACCTGCTGACTACAATAATACCTGCTGAATACAATAATACCCACTGAATTCAATAATACCCGCTGACTTCAATAATACCCACTGACTTCAATAATACCTGCTGACTTCAATAATACCCACTGACTTAAATAATACCTGCTGACTTCAATAATACCTGCTGACTTCAATAATACATGCTGACTACAATAATACCTGCTGACTGAAATAATACCTGCTGACTACAATAATACATGCTGACTTCAATAATACCTGCTGACTTCAAGAATACCGGCTGACTACAATAATACCTGCTGACTACTATAATACATGCTGACTTCAATAATACCTGCTGACTTCAATAATACCAGCTAATTGTAATAATAGCTGCTGGCTACAATTTTACCTGCTGACTACAATAATACCCACTGACTACAATAATAAATGCTGGCTTCAATAATACCTGCTGACTACAATAATACCTGCTGGCAACAATAATACCTGCTGACTTCAATAATAACTGCTGACTACAATAATACCTGCTGAGTGCAATAATACATGCTGACTTCAATAATACCTGCTGACTACAATAATACCTGCTGACTACAATAATACCCACTGACTGCAATAATACCTGCTGACTGCAATAATACCTGCTGACTTCAATAATATCCACTGACTTCAATAATACTCGCTGACTGCAATAAACCTTCTGACTACAATAGAATCTGCTGACTACAATAATACCTGCTGACTACAATAATACCTGCTGACTTCAATAATACCCACTGACTTCAATAATACTCGCTAACTGCAATAAACCTGCTGACAACAATAGAATCTGCTGACTACAATAAGACCTGCTGACTACAATAATACCCTCTGACTGCAGTAATACCCACTGACTGTAGTAATACCCACTGACTACAACAATACCCAGTGACTACAATAATACCTGCTGACTTCAATAATAACTGCTGACTACAATAATACCTGCTGACTGCAATAATACATGCTGACTTCAATAATACCTGCTGACTACAATAATACCTGCTGACTACAATAATACCCACTGACTGCAATAATACCTGCTGACTGCAATAATACCTGCTGACTTCAATAATATCCACTGACTTCAATAATACTCGCTGACTGCAATAAACCTTCTGACTACAATAGAATCTGCTGACTACAATAATACCTGCTGACTACAATAATACCTGCTGACTTCAATAATACCCACTGACTTCAATAATACTCGCTAACTGCAATAAACCTGCTGACAACAATAGAATCTGCTGACTACAATAAGACCTGCTGACTACAATAATACCCTCTGACTGCAGTAATACCCACTGACTGTAGTAATACCCACTGACTACAACAATACCCAGTGACTACAATAATACCTGCTGACTGCAATAATACCCCCCGACTGCAATAATACCCACTGACTGTAATAATACCTGCTGACTTCAATAATCCTCACTGACTGCAATAATACCTGCTGACTGCAATAATACCTGCTGACTGTAATAATACCCACTGACCAGAAAAATAACTGCTGACTACAATAATACGTGCTGACAAGAATAATACCCAATGACTGCAATAATACCTGCTGACTACAAATATACCTGCTGTCTACAATATTACCCACTGACTGTAATAATACCTGCTGCCTACAATAATACCCGCTGACTTCAATAATACCCACTGACTGCAATAATACCCGCTGGCTGCAATAAACCTGCTAACTACAATAGAAGCTGCTGACTACAATAATACCTGCTGACTACAATAATACCCTCTGACTGCAGTAATACGAACTGATTGTAGTAATACCCACTGACTACATTAATACCCAGTGACTGCAATAATACCTGCTGACTACAATAATACCCACGGACTGCAATAATTCCCAATGACTGTAATGACACCAGCTGACTCCAAATATCCTCAATGACTGCAAAAATACTCACTGACTGCAATAATACTCACTGACTGGAACAATACCTGCTGACTGTAATAATACCCACTGACCACAATAATAACTGCTGACTACAATAATACCTGCTGACTAGAATAATACCCAATGACTGCAATAATACCTGCTGACTACAAATATACCTGCTGTCTACAATAATAACCACTGACTGTAATAATACATGCTGCATACAATAATACCCGCTGACTTCAATAATACCCACTGACTACAATAATACCCACTGACTACAATAATATTCACTGACTGTAATAATACCGGCTGACTACAATAATACCCGCTGAATTCAATAATACCCTCTGACTGCAATAGTAACCACTGACTGCAATAATACCCACTGACTGTAATAATACCCACTGACATTAATACTAGCTGCTCACTACAGTAATACCCACTGACAGCAATAATACCTACTGACTGTAGTAATACCTGCTGACTACAATAATACCTGGTGACTACAATAATACGAGCTGACTGCAATAATACCTGCTGACTTCAATAATACTAGCTAATTGTAATAATAGCTGCTGGCTACAATTTTACCTGCTGACTACAATAATACCTGCTGACTACAATAATTCCCACTGACTGCAATAATACCTGCTGACTACAATAATTCCCACTGACTGCAATAATACCTGCTGACAACAATAATACCTGCTTACTACATTAATACCTTCTGACTTCAATAATGCCCACTGACTGTAATAATACCCACTGACATTAATACTAGCTGCTCACTACAGTAATACCCACTGACAGCAATAATACCTACTGACTGTAGTAATACCTGCTGACTGTAATAATAATTGCTGACTCCAAAAATACGAGCTGACTGCAATAATACCCACTGACTTCAATAATACTAGCTAATTGTAATAATACCTGCTGGCTACAATTTTACCTGCTGACTACAATAATACCTGCTGACTACAATAATTCTCAATGACAACAATAATACCTGCTTACTACAATAATACCTTCTGACTTCAATAATACCCACTCACTGCAATAATACCCACTGACTGCAATAATCCCCACTGTCTGTAATATTACCTGCTGACTACACTAATACCCACTGACTGCAATAATACCTGCTGACTATAATAATACCTGCTGACTATAATAATACCTGCTGACTTCAATAATACCCACTGACTACAATAATACCCGCTATCTGCAATAATACCCATTAACTGTAATAACATCTGCTGACCACAATAATACCTGATGACTGCAATAATACCCTCTTACTGCAAAAATAACCACTGACTGTAATTATACCTGCTGACTACAATTATACCTGCTGACTTCAATAATACCCACTGACTGCAATAATACCCGCTGACTGAAATAAACCTGCTGACTACAATAGAAGCTGCTGACTACAATAATACCTGCTGACTACAATAATACCCTCTGACTGCAGCAATACCCACTGACTGTAATAATACCCACTGACTGCAATAATACCCACCGACTGCAATCATACCCAATGACTGTAAAAATACCCGCTGACTTCAATAATACCCAGTGACTACAATAATACCGACTGACTTCATTAATACCCACTGACTTCAATAATACATGCTGACTTCAATAATACCTGCTGACTACAATAATACCTGCTGACTTCAATAATACCCGCTGACTACAATAATACATGCTAACTTCAATAATACATGCTGACTTCAATAATACCTGCTGACTAGAATAATACGCACTGACTTCAATAATACCCGCTGATTTCAATAATACATGCTGACTACAATAATACCTGCTGACTTCAATAATACCCACTGACTTCAATAATACCCGCTGACTGCAATAATACATGCTGACTTCAATAATACCTGCTGACTACAATAATACCTGCTGAGTACAATAATGCATGCTGACTTCAATAATACCCAGTGACTACAAAAATAGCTGCTGACTACAATAATACCTGCTGACTACAATAATACCCACTGACTACAATAATACCTGCTGACTACAATAATACCTGCTGAATTCAATAATACCCGCTGAATTCAATAATTCCTGCTGACTACAATAATACCTGCTGACTACAATAATACCCTCTGACTACAATAATACCTGCTGACTTCAATAATACCTGCTGACTTCAATAATACCTGCTGACTTCAATAATACCCACTGACTACAATAATACCCGCTGACTTCAATAACACCTGCTGACTGTGATAATTACTGCTGACTACAATAATACGCTCTGACTGTGATAATACCTACTGACTTCAATAATACCCACTGAATGCAATAATACCCACTGACTGCAATAATACCTGCTGACTGTGATAATAACTGCTGACTACAATAATACGCTCTGACAGTGATAATACCTACTGACTTCAATAATACCCAATGATTACAATAATACCCGCTGACTGTGATAATACCTGCTGACTGCAATATTACCCACTGACTGCAATAAACCTGCTTTCTACAATATCACCTGCTGACTACAATAATACCTGCTGAATACAATAATACCTGCTGACTTCAATAATACCCAATGACTACAATAATACCAACTGACTGCAATAATACCTGCTGACTACAATAATACCTGCTGACTTCAATAATACCCGCTGACTTCAATAATACCCACTGACTGCAATAAACCTGCTTTCTACAATATAACCTGCTGACTACAATAATACCTGCTGACTACAATAATGCCCTCTGACTGCAGTAATACCCATTGACTGTAATAATACCCACTGACTACAATAATACCCTGTGACTGCAATAATTCCTGCTGAATACAATAATACCCACTGACTGTAATAATACCTGCTGACTACAATAATACCTGCTGACTATTATAATATCCAATGATTGCAATAATACCCAATGACTACAAATATACCTGCTGTCTACAATAATACCCACTGACTGTAATAATACCCGCTGACTTCAATAATACCCACTGACTACAATAATACCCACTGAATACATTAATATTCACTGACTGTAATAATACCCACTGACTACAATAATACCCACTGACTACAATAATACCTGCTGACTTCAATGATAACCACTGACTGCAATAAAACCCACAGACTGTAATAATACCCACTGACTTTAATAGTAGCTGCTCACTACAATAATACCTGCTGATTGCAATAATACCTACTGACTGTAGTAATACCTGCTGACTACAATAATACCTGCTGACTACAATAATACTTGCTGACTGTAATAATACCTGCTGACTACAATAATACGAGCTGACTGCAATAATACCTGCTGACTTCAATAATACTAGCTAATTGTAATAACAGTTGCTGGCTAAAAGTTTACCTGCTGCCTACAATAATACCTGCTGACTACAATAATACCCGCTGACTGTGCTAATAACTGCTGACTACAATAATACGCTCTGACTGTGATAATACCTACTGACTACAATAATACCCACTGATTGCAATAAAACCCATGGACAGCAATAATACCTGCTGACTACAACATTACCTGCTGACTACAATAATACCCGCTGACTGTGATAACACCGGCTGACTACAATAATACCCACTGACTGTAATAATACATGCTGGCTACAATAATACCTGCTGACTGTAATAATACCCACTGACCACAATAATAACTGTTGACTACAATAATACCTGCTGACTACAATAATACCCACTGATTGCAATAATACCTGCCGAATACCTATATACCTGCTGTCTGGAATAATACCCACTTACTGTAATAGTACCTGCTGACTACAATAATACCCGCTGACTGCAATAATACCCACTGACTACAATAATACGCACTGACTACAATAATACCTGGTGACTGCAATAATACCTGCTGATTCAATATTACCCACTGACTGCAATAATACCCATGACTGTAATAATACCCACTGACTGTAATAATAGCTGCTCACTACAATAATATCCACTGACTGCAATAATACCTACTGACTGTAGTAATACCTGCTGACTACAATAATACCTGCTGACTAGAATAATACAAGCTGACTGTAATTACACCTGCTGACTACATTATTACTCACTGACTGTAATAATACCCACTGACTTCAATAATACCCACTGACTACAAAAATACTCGCTGACTTCAGCAATACCCACTGACCGCAATAATACCCACTGACTGCAATAATACCCACTGACTACAATAATACCTGCTGACTACAATAATACCTGCTGACTACAATAATACCTGCTGACTTCAATAATACCCACTGACTGCAATAATACCCACTGACTGCAATAATACCCACTGACTACAATAAAACCCACTGACTACAATAATACCTGCTGACTACAATAATACCTGCTGACTTCAGTAATACCCACTGACTACAATAATACCCGCTGTCTTCAATAATACCTGCTGACTGTGATAATAACTGCTGACTACAATAATATGCTCTAACTGTGATAATACCTACTGACTTCAATAATACCCACTGATTGGAATAATACCCACTGACTGCAATAATACCTGTTGACTACATAATACCCGCTGACTGTGATAATACCTGCTGACTGCAATATTACCCACTGACTGCAATAAACCTGCTTTCTACAATATAACCTGCTGACTACAATAATACCTGCTGAATACAATAATACCCACTGAATTCAATAATACCCGCTGACTTCAATAATACCCACTGACTTCAATAATACCTGCTGACTTCAATAATACCCACTGACTTAAATAATACCTGCTGACTTCAATAATACCTGCTGACTTCAATAATACATGCTGACTACAATAATACCTGCTGACTGAAATAATACCTGCTGACTACAATAATACATGCTGACTTCAATAATACCTGCTGACTTCAAGAATACCGGCTGACTACAATAATACCTGCTGACTACTATAATACATGCTGACTTCAATAATACCTGCTGACTTCAATAATACCAGCTAATTGTAATAATAGCTGCTGGCTACAATTTTACCTGCTGACTACAATAATACCCACTGACTACAATAATAAATGCTGGCTTCAATAATACCTGCTGACTACAATAATACCTGCTGGCAACAATAATACCTGCTGACTTCAATAATAACTGCTGACTACAATAATACCTGCTGAGTGCAATAATACATGCTGACTTCAATAATACCTGCTGACTACAATAATACCTGCTGACTACAATAATACCCACTGACTGCAATAATACCTGCTGACTGCAATAATACCTGCTGACTTCAATAATATCCACTGACTTCAATAATACTCGCTGACTGCAATAAACCTTCTGACTACAATAGAATCTGCTGACTACAATAATACCTGCTGACTACAATAATACCTGCTGACTTCAATAATACCCACTGACTTCAATAATACTCGCTAACTGCAATAAACCTGCTGACAACAATAGAATCTGCTGACTACAATAAGACCTGCTGACTACAATAATACCCTCTGACTGCAGTAATACCCACTGACTGTAGTAATACCCACTGACTACAACAATACCCAGTGACTACAATAATACCTGCTGACTTCAATAATAACTGCTGACTACAATAATACCTGCTGACTGCAATAATACATGCTGACTTCAATAATACCTGCTGACTACAATAATACCTGCTGACTACAATAATACCCACTGACTGCAATAATACCTGCTGACTGCAATAATACCTGCTGACTTCAATAATATCCACTGACTTCAATAATACTCGCTGACTGCAATAAACCTTCTGACTACAATAGAATCTGCTGACTACAATAATACCTGCTGACTACAATAATACCTGCTGACTTCAATAATACCCACTGACTTCAATAATACTCGCTAACTGCAATAAACCTGCTGACAACAATAGAATCTGCTGACTACAATAAGACCTGCTGACTACAATAATACCCTCTGACTGCAGTAATACCCACTGACTGTAGTAATACCCACTGACTACAACAATACCCAGTGACTACAATAATACCTGCTGACTGCAATAATACCCCCCGACTGCAATAATACCCACTGACTGTAATAATACCTGCTGACTTCAATAATCCTCACTGACTGCAATAATACTCACTGACTGCAATAATACCTGCTGACTGCAATAATACCTGCTGACTGTAATAATACCCACTGACCAGAAAAATAACTGCTGACTACAATAATACGTGCTGACAAGAATAATACCCAATGACTGCAATAATACCTGCTGACTACAAATATACCTGCTGTCTACAATATTACCCACTGACTGTAATAATACCTGCTGCCTACAATAATACCCGCTGACTTCAATAATACCCACTGACTGCAATAATACCCGCTGGCTGCAATAAACCTGCTAACTACAATAGAAGCTGCTGACTACAATAATACCTGCTGACTACAATAATACCCTCTGACTGCAGTAATACGAACTGATTGTAGTAATACCCACTGACTACATTAATACCCAGTGACTGCAATAATACCTGCTGACTACAATAATACCCACGGACTGCAATAATTCCCAATGACTGTAATGACACCAGCTGACTCCAAATATCCTCAATGACTGCAAAAATACTCACTGACTGCAATAATACTCACTGACTGGAACAATACCTGCTGACTGTAATAATACCCACTGACCACAATAATAACTGCTGACTACAATAATACCTGCTGACTAGAATAATACCCAATGACTGCAATAATACCTGCTGACTACAAATATACCTGCTGTCTACAATAATAACCACTGACTGTAATAATACATGCTGCATACAATAATACCCGCTGACTTCAATAATACCCACTGACTACAATAATACCCACTGACTACAATAATATTCACTGACTGTAATAATACCGGCTGACTACAATAATACCCGCTGAATTCAATAATACCCTCTGACTGCAATAGTAACCACTGACTGCAATAATACCCACTGACTGTAATAATACCCACTGACATTAATACTAGCTGCTCACTACAGTAATACCCACTGACAGCAATAATACCTACTGACTGTAGTAATACCTGCTGACTACAATAATACCTGGTGACTACAATAATACGAGCTGACTGCAATAATACCTGCTGACTTCAATAATACTAGCTAATTGTAATAATAGCTGCTGGCTACAATTTTACCTGCTGACTACAATAATACCTGCTGACTACAATAATTCCCACTGACTGCAATAATACCTGCTGACTACAATAATTCCCACTGACTGCAATAATACCTGCTGACAACAATAATACCTGCTTACTACATTAATACCTTCTGACTTCAATAATGCCCACTGACTGTAATAATACCCACTGACATTAATACTAGCTGCTCACTACAGTAATACCCACTGACAGCAATAATACCTACTGACTGTAGTAATACCTGCTGACTGTAATAATAATTGCTGACTCCAAAAATACGAGCTGACTGCAATAATACCCACTGACTTCAATAATACTAGCTAATTGTAATAATACCTGCTGGCTACAATTTTACCTGCTGACTACAATAATACCTGCTGACTACAATAATTCTCAATGACAACAATAATACCTGCTTACTACAATAATACCTTCTGACTTCAATAATACCCACTCACTGCAATAATACCCACTGACTGCAATAATCCCCACTGTCTGTAATATTACCTGCTGACTACACTAATACCCACTGACTGCAATAATACCTGCTGACTATAATAATACCTGCTGACTATAATAATACCTGCTGACTTCAATAATACCCACTGACTACAATAATACCCGCTATCTGCAATAATACCCATTAACTGTAATAACATCTGCTGACCACAATAATACCTGATGACTGCAATAATACCCTCTTACTGCAAAAATAACCACTGACTGTAATTATACCTGCTGACTACAATTATACCTGCTGACTTCAATAATACCCACTGACTGCAATAATACCCGCTGACTGAAATAAACCTGCTGACTACAATAGAAGCTGCTGACTACAATAATACCTGCTGACTACAATAATACCCTCTGACTGCAGCAATACCCACTGACTGTAATAATACCCACTGACTGCAATAATACCCACCGACTGCAATCATACCCAATGACTGTAAAAATACCCGCTGACTTCAATAATCCGCACTGACTGCAATAATACTCACTGACTGCAATAATACCCACTGAATACAATAATACATGCTAACTACAATAATACCCACTGACTGCAATAATACCTGCTGACTACAATAATAACTGCTGACTGTGATAATATCTGCTGACTACAATCATACCCTCTGACTGTAATAATAATTGCTGGCTACAATAATACCTGCTGACTGTAATAATTCCCACTGACCACATTAATAACTGCTGACTACAATAATACCTGCTGACTACAATAATACCCAATGACTGCAATAATACCTGCTGACTGCAAATATACCTGCTGTCTACAATAATACCCACTGACTGTAATAATACCTGCTGACTACAATAATACCAGCTAACTTCAAAAATACCCACTGACTATAATAATACCCACTGACTACAATAATATTCACTGACTACAATAATACCTGCTGACTTCAATAATACCCACTGACTGCAATTATACCCACTGACTGCAATAATACCCACTGACTACAATAATACCCACTGACGACAATAATACCTGCTGACTACAATAATACCTGCTGACTTCAATAATACCCACTGACTGCAAAAATACCCACTGACTTTAAAAATAACCACTGACTTTAATACTAGCTGCTCACTACAATAATACCCACTGACTGCAATAATACCTACTGACTGTAGTAATACCTGCTGACAACAATAATACCTGCTGACTACAATAATACCTGCTGACTACAATAATACTAGCTGACTGTAATAATAGCCGCTGACTACAATAATACGCGCTGACTGCAATAATACCTGCTGACTTCAATAATACTAGCTAATTGTAATAATAGCTGCTGGCTACAATTTTACCTGCTGACTACAATAATACCTGCTGACTACAATAATTTCCACTGACTGCAATAATACCCACTGACTGCAATAATACCTGCTGACTATAATAATACCTGCTGACTTCAATAATACCCACTGGCTACAATAATACCCACTGACTGAAATAATACCTGCTGACTACAATAATACCTGCTGACTACAATAATACCCGCTAGCTGCAATAATACCCATTAACTGTAATAACACCTGCTGACTAAAATAATACCTGCTGACAGCAATAATACCCTCTTACTGCAATAATACCCACTGACTGTAATTATACCTGCTGACTACAATAATACCTGCTGAGTTCAATAATACCCACTGACTGCAATAATACCTGCTGACTACAATAGAAGCTGCTGACTACAATAATACCTGCTGACTACAATAATACGCTCTGACTGCAGTAATAGCCACTGACTGTAATAATACCCACTGACTGCAATAATACCTGCTGACTTCAAGAATACTCACTGACTGCAATAACACTCACTGACAGCAATAATACTCACTGACTGCATTAATACCTGCTGACTACAATAATACCTGCTGACTGTAATAATACCCACTGACCACAATAATAACTGCTGACTACAATATTACCTGCTGACTAGAATAATACCCAATGACTGCAATAATACCTGCTGACTACAAATATACCTGCTGTCTACAATAATACCCACTGATTGTAATAATAACTGGTGCCTACAATAATACCCGCTGATTTCAATAATACCCACTGACTACAATAATACCCACTGACTACAATAATATTCACTGACTGTAATAATACCTGCTGACGACATAAATACCCGCTGACTTCAATAATACCCACTGACTGCAGTAATACCCACTGACTGCAATAATACCCACTGACTACAATAATACCCACTGACTACAATAATACCCACTGACTGCAACAATACCTACTGACTGTAGTAATACCTGCTGACTACAATAATACCTGCTGACTACAATAATACTAGCCGACTGTAATAATACCTGCTGACTACAATAATACCCACTGACTGCAATAATAACCACTGACTGTAATAATACCTGCTGACTACAATAATACCCACTGACTGCAATAATACCTGCTGAATACAATAATACCTGCTAACTACAATTATACCCACTGACTGCAATAATACCTGCTGACTACAATAATACCTGATGACTGTGATAATATCTGCTGACTACAATCATACCCTCTGACTGTAATAATACTTGCTGGCTACAATAATACCTGCTGACTGTAATAATTCCCACTGACCACATTAATAACTGCTGACTACAATAATACCTGCTGACTACAATAATACCCAATGACTGCAATAATACCTGCTGAGAGCAAATATACCTGCTGTCTACAATAATACCCACTGACTGTAATAATACCTGCTGACTACAATAATACCAGCTGACTTCAAAAATACCCACTGACTATAATAATACCCAGTGACTACAATAATATTCACTGACTACAATAATACCTGCTGACTTCAAAAATACCCACTGACTGCAATTATACCCACTGACTGCAATAATACCCACTGACTGCAATAATACCCACTGACGACAATAATACCTGCTGACTACAATAATACCTGCTGACTTCAATAATACCCACTGACTGCAAAAATACCCACTGAATTTAAAAATAACCATTGACTTTAATACTAGCTGCTCACTACAATAATACCCACTGACTGCAATAATACCTACTGACTGTAGTAATACCTGCTGACTACAATAATATCTGCTGACTACAATAATACTAGCTGACTGTAATAATAGCCGCTGACTACAATAATACGCGCTGACTGCAATAATACCTGCTGACTTCAATAATACTAGCTAATTGTAATAATAGCTGCTGGCTACAATTTTACCTCCTGACTACAATAATACCTGCTGACTTTAATAATACCCACTGACTGCAATAATACCCACTGACTGCAATAATACCTGCTGACTACAATAATACCTGCTGACTTCAATAATACCCACTGGCTACAATAATACCCACTGACTGAAATAATACCTGCTGGCTACAATAATACCCACTAGCTGCAATAATACCCACTAACTGTAATAACACCTGCTGACTAAAATAATACCTGCTGACAGCAATAATACCCTCTTACTGCAATAATACCCACTGACTGTAATTATACCTGCTGACTACAATAATACCTGCTGACTTCAATAATACCCACTGACTGCAATAATACCTGCTGACTACAATAGAAGCTGCTGACTACAATAATACCTGCTGACTACAATAATACGCTCTGACTGCAGTAATAGCCACTGACTGTAATAATACCCACTGACTGTAATAAAACCCACTGACTGCAATAATACCTGCTGACTTCAATAATACTCACTGACTGCAATAATACTCACTGACTGCAATAATACTCACTGACTGCATTAATACCTGCTGACTACAATAATACCTGATGACTGTAATAATACCCACTGACCACAATAATAACTGCTGACTACAATATTACCTGCTGACTAGAATAATACCCAATGACTGCATTAAACCTGCTGACTACAAATATACCTGCTGTCTACAATAATACCCACTGATTGTAATAATACCTGGTGCCTACAATAATACCCGCTGATTTCAATAATACCCACTGACTACAATAATACCCACTGACTACAATAATATTCACTGACTGCAATAATACCTACTGACTGTAGTAATACCTGCTGACTACAATAATACCTGCTGACTACAATAATACTAGCCGACTGTATTAATACCTGCTGACTACAATAATACCCACTGACTGCAATAATAACCACTGACTGTAATAATACCTGCTGACTACAATAATACCCATTGACTGCAATAATACCTGCTGAATACAATAATACCTGCTAACTACAATAATACCCACTGACTGCAATAATACCTGCTGACTACAATAATACCTGCTGACTGTGATAATATCTGCTGACTACAATCATACCCTCTGACTGTAATAATACTTGCTGGCTACAATAATACCTGCTGACTGTAATAATTCCCACTGACCACATTAATAACTGCTGACTACAATAATACCTGCTGACTACAATAATACCCAATGACTGCAATAATACCTGCTGAGAGCAAATATACCTGGGGTCTACAATAATACCCGCTGACTGTAATAATACCTGCTGACTACAATAATACCAGCTGACTTCAAAAATACCCACTGACTATAATAATACCCAGTGACTACAATAATATTCACTGACTACAATAATACCTGCTGACTTCAATAATACCCACTGACTGCAATTATACCCACTGACTGCAATTTTACCCACTGACTACAATAATACCCACTGACGACAATAATACCTGCTGACTACAATAATACCTGCTGACTACTATAATACATGCTGACTTCAATAATAACTGCTGAGTACAATAATACATGCTGACTTCAATAATACCCAGTGACTACAATAATACCCACTGACTTCAATAATACCCGCTGACTACAATAATACATGCTGACTTCAATAATACCTACTGACTACAAAAATACCTGCTGACTACAATAATACCTGCTGACTACAATAATACCTGCTGACTTCAATAATACCCACTGACTACAATAATACCTGCTGACTACAATAATACCCACTGGCTTCAATAATACCTGCTGACTTCAATAATAACCGCTGAATTCAATAATTCCTGCTGACTACAATAATACCTGCTGACTACAATAATACCCACTGACTACAATAATACCTGCTGACTTCAATAATACTTGCTGACTACAATAATACCTGCTGACTACAATAATACCCACTG
The DNA here is from genome assembly GCF_017639515.1 of Carcharodon carcharias. Lineage (NCBI taxonomy): Eukaryota > Metazoa > Chordata > Chondrichthyes > Lamniformes > Lamnidae > Carcharodon > Carcharodon carcharias. Next base: position 12,532,375 of record NC_054481.1, on the reverse strand, counting down.
ACTACAATAATACCTTCTGACTTCAATAATACCCACTGACTTCAATAATACCCGCTGACTTCAATAATACCCACTGACATCAATAATACCTGCTGACTTCAATAATACACACTGACTTCAATAATACCTGCTGACTTCAATAATACCTGCTGACTTCAATAATACATGCTGACTACAATAATACTTGCTGACTACAATAATACCTGCTGACTTCAATAATACCTGCTGACTTCAATAATAACCGCTGAATTCAATAATTCCTGCTGACTACAATAATACCTGCTGACTACAATAATACCCACTGACTACAATAATACCCGCTGACTTCAATAATACTTGCTGACTACAATAATACCTGCTGACTACAATAATACCCACTGACTACAATAATACCTTCTGACTTCAATAATACCCACTGACTTCAATAATACCCGCTGACTTCAATAATACCCACTGACATCAATAATACCTGCTGACTTCAATAATACACACTGACTTCAATAATACCTGCTGACTTCAATAATACATGCTGACTACAATAATACTTGCTGACTACAATAATACCTGCTGACTTCAATAATACTGGCTGACTACAATAATACCTGCTGACTTCAATAATACCTGCTAACTACAATAATACCTGCTGACTACTATAATACATGCTGACTTCAATAGTACCTGCTGACTTCAATAATACCAGCTAATTGTAATAATAGCTGCTGGCTACAATTTTACCTGCTGACTACAATAATACCTGCTGACTACAATAATACATGCTGACTTCAATAATACGTGCTGACTAAAATAATACCTGCTGACAACAATAATACCTGCTGACTTCAATAATACTGGCTGACTACAATAATACCTGCTGAGTACAATAATACATGCTGACTTCAATAATACCTGCTGACTACTATAATACATGTTGACTTCAATAGCACCTGCTGACTTCAATAATACCAGCTAATTGTAATAATAGCTGCTGGCTACAATTTTACCTGCTGACTGCAATACTACCTGCTGACTACAATAATACATGCTGACTTCAATAATACGTGCTGACTAAAATAATACCTGCTGACAACAATAATACCTGCTGACTTCAATAATACCTGCTCACTACAATAATACCTGCTGACTACAATAAAACATGCTGACTTCAATAATACCTGCTGACTACAAAAATACCTGCTGACTACAATAATACCTGCTGACTACAATAATACCTGCTGACTTCAATAATACCCACTGACTACAATAATACCTGCTGACTACAATAATACCCACTGGCTTCAATAATACCTGCTGACTTCAATAATAACCGCTGAATTCAATAATTCCTGCTGACTACAATAATACCTGCTGACTACAATAATACCCACTGACTACAATAATACCTGCTGACTACAATAATACCCGCTGACTTCAATAATACTTGCTGACTACAATAATACCTGCTGACTACAATAATACCCACTGACTACAATAATAGCTGCTGACTTCAATAATACCCACTGACTTCAATGATACCCGCTGACTTCAATAATACCCACTGACATCAATAATACCTGCTGACTTCAATAATACACACTGACTTCAATAATACCTGCTGACTTCAATAATACCTGCTGACTTCAATAATACATGCTGACGACAATAATACCTGCTGACGACAATAATACCTGCTGACTTCAATAATACTGGCTGACTACAATAATACCTGCTGACTTCAATAATACCTGCTAACTACAATAATACCTGCTGACTACTATAATACATGCTGACTTCAATAGTACCTGCTGACTTCAATAATACCAGCTAATGGTAATAATAGCTGCTGGCTACAATTTTACCTGCTGACTACAATAATACCTGCTGAATACAATAATACATGCTGACTTCAATAATACGTGCTGACTAAAATAATACCTGCTGACAACAATAATACCTGCTGACTTCAATAATACCTGCTGACTACAATAATACATGCTGACTTCAATAATACCTGCTGACTACAATAATACCAGCTGACTGCAATAATACCCACTGACTTCAATAATACTAGCTGACTGCAGTAAACCTGCTGACTACAATAGAATCTGCTGACTACAATAATACCTGCTGACTACAATAATACCTGTTGACTTCAATAATACCCACTGACTTCAATAATACTAGCTGACTGCAGTAAACCTGCTGACTACAATAGAATCTGCTGACTACAATAAGACCTGCTGACTACAATAATACCCTGTGACTGCAGTAATACCCACTGACTGTAGTTATACCCACTGACTACAATAATACCCAGTGTCTGCAATAGTACCTGCTGACTGCAATAATACCCATCGACTGCAATAATACCCACTGACTGTAATAATACCTGCTGACTTCAATAATCCTCACTGACTGCAATAATCCTCACTGACTGCAATAATATTCACTGACTGCAATAATACCTGCTGACTGCAATAATACCTGCTGACTGCAATAATACCCACTGACCACAATAATAACTGCTGACTACAATAATACCTGCTGACTAGAATAATACCCAATGACTGCAATAATACCTGCTGACTACAAATATACCTGCTGTCTACAATAATACCCACTGACTGTAATAATACCTGCTGCCTACAATAATACCCGTTGTCTTCAATAATACCCACTGACTGCAATAATACCCGCTGACAGCAATAAACCCGCTGACTACAATAGAAGCTGCTGACTACAATAATACCTGCTGACTACAATAATACCCTCTGACTGCAGTAATACCCACTGACTGTAGTAATACCCACTGACTACAATAATACCCAGTGACTGCAATAATACCTGCTGACTGCAATAATACCCACCGACTGCAATAATACCCAATGACTGTAATGACACCTGCTGACTCCAATAATCCTCACTGACTGCAATAATACTCACTGACTGCAATAATACTCACTGACTGCAACAATACCTGCTGACTGTAATAATACCCACTGACCACAATAATAACTGCTGACTACAGTAATACCTGCTGACTGGAATTATACCCAATGACTGCAATAATACCTGCTGACTACAAATATACCTGCTGTCTACAATAATAACCACTGAGTGTAATAATACATGCTGCCTACAATAATACCCGCTAACTTCAATAGTACCCTCTGACTACAATAATACTCACTGACTACAATAATATTCACTGACTGTAATAATAACTGCTGACTACAATAATACCCGCTGACTTCAATAATACCCACTGACTGCAATAGTACCCACTGACTGCAATAATACCCACTGACTGTAATAATACACACTGACATTAATACTAGCTGCTCACTACAGTAATACCCACTGACAGCAATAATACCTACTGACTGTAGTAATACCTGCTGACTACAATAATACCTGCTGACTACAATAATATGAGCTGACTGCAATAATACCTGCTAACTTCAATAATACTAGCTAATTGTAATAATAGCTGCTGGCTACAACTTTACCTGCTGACTACAATAATACCTGCTGACTACAATAATTCCCACTGACTGCAATAATACCTGCTGACTACAATAATTCCCACTGACTGCAATAATACCTGCTGACAACAATAATACCTGCTTACTACAATAATAACTTCTGACTTCAATAATACCCACTGACTGTAATAATACCCACTGACATTAATACTAGCGGCTCACTACAGTAATACCCACTGACAGCAATAATACCTACTGACTGTAGTAATACCTGCTGACTGTAATAATAACTGCTGACTCCAATAATACGAGCTGACTGCAATAATACCTGCTGACTTCAATAATACTAGCTAATTGTAATAATAGCTGCTGGCTACAATTTTACCTGCTGACTACAATAATAACTGCTGACTACAATAATTCTCTCTGACTCCAATAATACCTGCTTACTACAATAATTCCCACTGACTGCAATAAAACCTGCTGACAGCAATAATACCTGCTTACTACAATAATACATTCTGACTTCAATAATACCCACTGACTGCAATAATACCCACTGACTGCAATAATCCCCACTGTCTGTAATATTACCTGCTGACTACACTAATACCCACTGACTGCAATAATACCTGCTGACTACAATAATACCTGCTGACTACAATAATACCTGCTGACTTCAATAATACCCACTGACTACAATAATACCCGCTAGCTGCTATCATACCCACTAACTGTAATAACACCTGCTGACCACAATAATACCTGATGACTGCAATAATACCCTCTTAGTGCAAAAATACACACTGACTGTAATTATACCTGCTGACTACAATAATACCTGCTGACTTCAATAATACCCACTGACTGCAATAATACCCGCTGAATGAAATAAACCAGCTGACTACAATAGAAGCTGCTGACTACAATAATACCTGCTGACTACAATAATACCCTCTGACTGCAGTAATACCCACTGACTGTAATAATACCCACTGACTACAAGAATACCCACTGACTGCAATAATAACCGCTGACTGAAATAAACCTGCTGACTACAATAGAAGCTGCTGACTACAATAATACCTGCTGACTACAATAGTACCCTCTGACTGCAGTAATACCCACTGACTGTAATAATACCCACTGACTGCAATAATACCCACCGACTGCAATCATACCCAATGACTGTAAAAATACCCGCTGACTTCAATAATCCTCACTGACTGCAATAATACTCACTGACTGCAATAATACCCACTGACTACAATAATACCTGCTAACTAAAATAATACCCACTGACTGCAATAATACCCGCTGACTACAATAATAGCCACTGACTGCAATAATACCTGCTGACAACAATAATACCTGCTTACTACAATAATACCTGCTGACTTCAATAATACCCACTGACTGCAATAATACCCACTGACTGCAATAATCCCCACTGTCTGTAATAATACGTGCTGACTTCACTAATACCCACTGTCTGCAATAATACCTGATGACTACAATAATACCTGCTGACTTCAATAATACCTGCTGACATCAATAATACCCGCTGTCTGCAATAATACCCACTGACTGCAATAATACCCGCTGACTACAATAATACCCACTGACTGCAATAATACCCGCTGACTACAATAATAGCCACTGACTGCAATAATACCCGCTGACTGCAATAAACCTGCTGACTACAATAGAAGCTGCTGACTACAATAATACCTGCTGACTACAATAATATCCACTGACTGTAATAAGCTCACTGACTATAATAATACCCAGTGACTGCAATAATACCTGCCGAGTGCAATAATAACCACCGACTGCAATCATACCCACTGACTGTAATAATACCCGCTGACTTCAATAATCCTCACTGACTGCAATAATACTCACTGACTGCAATAAGTCCCACTGACTACAATAATAACCACTGACTGCAATAATACCTGCTGACTTCAATTATACCCACTGACTGCAATAATATCCACTGACTGCAATAATACCCACTGACAACAATAATACCCACTGACGACAATAATAACCACTGAACGCAATAGTACCTGCTGACTTCAATTATACCCACTGACTGCAATAATAACCACTGACTGCAATAGTACCCACTGACTTCAATAATACCTGCTGACTACAATAATACCTGCTGACTTCAATATTACCCACTGGCCGCAATAGTACTCACTGACTGCAATAATACCCACTGACTGTAATAATACCCACTGACATTAATACTAGCTGCTCACTACAGTAATACCCACTGACAGCAATAATACCTACTGACTGTAGGAATACCTGCTGACTACAATAATACCTGCTGACAACAATAATACCTGCTGACTGTGATAATATCTGCTGACTACAATCATACCCACTGACTGTAATAATACTTGCTGGCTACAATAATACCTGCTGACTGTAATAATACCCACTGACCACATTAATAACTGCTGACTACAATAATACCTGCTGACTACAATAATACCCAATGACTGCAATAATACCTGCTGACTACAAATATACCTGCTGTCTACAATAATACCCACTGACTGTAATAATACCTGCTGACTACAATAATATCCGCTGACTTCAATAATACCCACTAACTATAATAATACCCACTGACTACAATAATATTCACTGACTGTAATAATACCTGCTGATTACAATAATACCTGCTGACTTCAATAATACGAACTGACTGCAATTATACCCACTGACTGCAATAATACCCACTGACTACGATAATACCCACTGACGACAATAATACCTGCTGACTACAATAATACCCACTGACTGCAAAAATACCCACTGACTTTAAAAATAACCACTGACTGTAATTCTAGCTTCTCACTACAATAATAACCACTGTCTGCAATAATACCTACTGACTGTAGTAATACCTGCAGACTACAATAATACCTGCTGACTACATTAATACTAGCTGACTGTAATAATAGCCGCTGACTACAATAATACGCGCTGACTGCAATAATACCTGCTGACTTCAATAATACTAGCTAATTGTAATAATAGCTGCTGGCTACAATTTTACCTGCTGACTACAATAATACCTGCTGACTACAATAATTTCCACTGACTGCAATAATACCTGCTGACAACAGTAATACCTGCTTACTACAATAATACCTGCTGAGTTTAATAATACCCACTGACTGCAATAATACCCACTGACTGCAATAATACCAGCTGACTACAATAATACCTGCTGACTACAATAATACCTGCTGACTACAATAATACCCGGTAGCTGCAATAATAACCACTAACTGTAATAACACCTGCTGACTAAAATAATACCTGCTGACAGCAATAATACCCTCTTACTGCAATAATACCCACTGACTGTAATTATACCTGCTGACTACAATAATACCTGCCGACTTCAATAATACCCACTGACTGCAATAATACCTGCTGACTGCAGTAGAAGCTGCTGACTACAATAATACCTGCTGACTACAATAATACGCTCTGACTGCAGTAATAGCCACTGACTGTAATAATACCCACTGACTACAATAATACCCAGTGACTGCAATAATACCTGCTGACTGCAATAATGCCCACCGACTGCAATAATACCCACTGACTGTAATAATACCCACTGACTGCAATAATACCTGCTGACTTCAATAATCCTCACTGACTGCAATAATACTCACTGACTGCAATAATACTCACTGACTGCATTAATACCTGCTGACTACAATAATACCCACTGACTGTAATAATACCTGCTGACTATAATAATACCAGCTGACTTCAATAATACCCACTGACTAGAATAACACCCACTGACTACAATAATATTCACTGACTGTAATAATACCTGCTGACTACAATAATACCTGCTGACTTCAATAATACCCACTGACTGCAATTATACCCACTGACTGCAATAATACCCACTGACTACAATAATACCCACTGACGACAATAATACCTGCTGACTACAATAATACCTGCTGACTTCAATAATACCCACTGACTGCAAAAATACCCACTGACTTTAAAAATAACCACTGACTGTAATACTAGCTGCTCACTACAATAATACCCACTGACTGCAATACTACCTACTGACTGTAGTAATACCTGCTGACTACAATAATACCTGCTGACTACAATAATACTAGCTGACTGTAATAATAGCCGCTGACTACAATAATACGCGCTGACTGCAATAATACCTGCTGACTACAATAATATCTGCTGACTGTGATAATATCTGCTGACTACAATCATACCCTCTGACTGTAATAATAATTGCTGGCTACAATAATACCTGCTGACTGTAATAATTCCCACTGACCACATTAATAACTGCTGACTACAATAATACCTGCTGACTACAATAATACCCAATGACTGCAATAATACCTGCTGACTACAAATATACCTGCTGTCTACAATAATATCCACTGACTGTAATAATACCTGCTGACTACAATAATACCAGCTAACTTCAAAAATACCACTGACTATAATAATACCCACTGACTACAATAATATTCACTGACTACAATAATACCTGCTGACTTCAATAATACCCACTGACTGCAATTATACCCTCTGACTGCAATAATACCCACTGACTACAATAATACCCACTGACGACAATAACACCTGCTGACTACAATAATACCTGCTGACTTCAATAATACCCACTGACTGCAAAAATACCCACTGACTTTAAAAATAACCACTGACTTTAATACTAGCTGCTCACTACAATAATACCCACTGACTGCAATAATACCTACTGACTGTAGTAATACCTGCTGACTACAATAATATCTGCTGACTACAATAATACTAGCTGACTGTAATAATAGCCGCTGACTACAATAATACGCGCTGACTGCAATCATACCTGCTGACTTCAATAATACTAGCTAATTGTAATAATAGCTGCTGGCTACAATTTTACCTGCTGACTACAATAATACCTGCTGTCTACAATAATTTCCACTGACTGCAATAATACCTGCTGACAACAATAATACCTGCTTACTACAATAATACCTGCTGACTTTAATAATACCCACTGACTGCAATAATACCCACTGACTGCAATAATACCTGCTGACTACAATAATACCTGCTGACTTCAATAATACCCACTGGCTACAATAATACCCACTGACTGAAGTAATACCTGCTGACTACAATAATACCTGCTGACTGCAATAATACCCGCTAGCTGCAATAATACCCACTAACTGTAATAACACCTGCTGACTAAAATAATACCTGCTGACAGCAATAATACCCTCTTACTGCAATAATACCCACTGACTGTAATTATACCTGCTGACTACAATAATACCTGCTGACTTCAATAATACCCACTGACTGCAATAATACCTGCTGACTACAATAGAAGCTGCTGACTACAATAATACCTGCTGACTACAATAATACGCTCTGACTGCAGTAATAGCCACTGACTGTAATAATACCCACTGACTGTAATAATACCCACTGACTGCAATAATACCTGCTGACTTCAATAATACTCACTGACTGCAATAACACTCACTGACTGCAATAATACTCACTGACTGCATTAATACCTGCTGACTACAATAATACCTGCTGACTGTAATAATACCCACTGACCACAATAATAACTGCTGACTACAATATTACCTGCTGACTAGAATAATACCCAATGACTGCAATAATACCTGCTGACTACAAATATACCTGCTGTCTACAATAATACCCACTGATTGTAATAATACCTGGTGCCTACAATAATACCCGCTGATTTCAATAATACCCACTGACTACAATAATACCCACTGACTACAATAATATTCACTGACTGTAATAATACCTGCTGATGACATAAATACCCGCTGACTTCAATAATACCCACTGACTGCAGTAATACCCACTGACTGCAATAATACCCACTGACTACAATAATACCCACTGACTACAATAATACCCACTGACTGCAACAATACCTACTGACTGTAGTAATACCTGCTGACTACAATAATACCTGCTGACTACAATAATACTAGCCGACTGTAATAATACCTGCTGACTACAATGATACCCACTGACTGCAATAATAACCACTGACTGTAATAATACCTGCTGACTACAATAATACCCACTGACTGCAATAATGCCCGCTGAATACAATAATACCTGCTAACTACAATAATACCCAGTGACTGCAATAATACCTGCTGACTACAATAATACCTGCTGACTGTGATAATATCTGCTGACTACAATCATACCCTCTGACTGTAATAATGCTTGCTGGATACAATAATACCTGCTGACTGTAATAATTCCCACTGACCACATTAATAACTGCTGACTACAATAATACCTGCTGACTACAATAATACCCAATGACTGCAATAATACCTGCTGAGAGCAAATATACCTGCTGTCTACAATAATACCCACTGACTGTAATAATACCTGCTGACTACAATAATACCAGCTGACTTCAAAAATACCCACTGACTATAATAATACCCACTGACTACAATAATATTCACTGACTACAATAATACCTGCTGACTTCAATAATAACCACTGACTGCAATTATACCCACTGACTGCAATAATACCCACTGACTACAATAATACCCACTGACGACAATAATACCTGCTGACTACAATACTACTCACTGACTTCAATAATACATGCTGACTTCAATAATACCTGCTGACTACAATAATACATGCTGACTTCAATAATACCTGCTGACTACAATAATACCTGCTGACTACAATAATACATGCTGACTTCAATAATACGTGCTGACTAAAATAAAACCTGCTGACAACAATAATACCTGCTGACTTCAATAATACCTGCTCACTACAATAATACCTGCTGACTACAATAATACATGCTGACTTCAATAATACCTGCTGACTACAAAAATACCTGCTGACTACAATAATACCTGCTGACTTCAATAATACCCACTGACTACAATAATATCTGCTGACTACAATAATACCCACTGGCTTCAATAATACCTGCTGACTTCAATAATAACCGTTGAATTCAATAATACCTGCTGACTTCAAAAATACTAGCTAATTGTAATAATAGCTGCTGGCTGCAATTTTACCTGCTGACTACAATAATACATGCTGACTACAATAATTCCCACTGACTGCAATAATACCTGCTGACAACAATAATACCTGCTTACTACAATAGTACCTGCTGACTTCAATAATACCCACTGACTGCAATAATACCCACTGACTGCAATAATCCCCACTGTCTGTAATATTACGTGCTGACTTCACTAATACCCACTGTCTGCAATAATACCTGATGACTACAATAATACCTGCTGACTTCAATAATACCTGCTGACTTCAATAATACCCGCTGACTGCAATAATACCCACTGACTGCAATAATACCCGCTGACTACAATAATACCCACTGACTGCAATAATACCTGCTGACTACAATAATAGCCACTGACTGCAATAATACCCGCTAACTGCAATAAACCTTCTGACTACAATAGAAGCTGCTGACTACAATAATACCTGCTGACTTCAATAATACCTGCTGACTTCAATAATACCCGCTGACTGCAATAATACCCACTGACTGCAATAATACCCACCGACTGCAATCATACCCACTGACAGTAATAATACCAGCTGACTTCAATAATCCTCACTGACTGCAATAATACTCACTGACTGCAATAATACCCACTGACTACAATAATAACCACTGACTGCAAAAATAACTGCTGACTTCAATTGTACCCACTGACTGCAAGAATATCCACTGACTGCAATAATACTCACTGACAACAATAATACCTACTGACTACAATAATAACCACTGACTGCAATAGTCCCTGCTGACTTCAATTATACCCACTGACTGCAATAATATCCACTGACTGCAATAATAGCCGCTGACTTCAATATTACCCACTGACTGCAATAGTACCCACTGACTGCAATAATACCCACTGACTGTAATAATACCCACTGATATTAATACTAGCTGCTCACTACAGTAATACCCACTGACAGCAATAATACCTACTGACTGTAGTAATACCTGCTGACTACAATAATACCTGCTGACTACAATAATACCTGCTGACTACAATAATACTAGCTGACTGTAATAATAGCCGCTGACTACAATAATACGCGCTGACTGCAATAATACCTGCTGACTTCAATAATACTAGCTAATTGTAATAATAGCTGCTGGCTACAATTTTACCTGCTGACTACAATAGTACCTGCTGACTACAATAATTTCCACTGACTGCAATAATACCTGCTGACAACAATAATACCTGCTTACTACAATAATACCTGCTGACTTTAATAATACCCACTGACTGCAATAATACCTGCTGACTACAATAATACCTGCTGACTTCAATAATACCCACTGGCTACAATAATACCCACTGACTGAAATAATACCTGCTGACTACAATAATACCTGCTGACTATAATAATACCCGCTAGCTGCAATAAAACCCACTAACTGTAATAACACCTGCTGACTACAATAATAGCTGCTGACAGCAATAATACCCTCTTACTGCAATAATATCCACTGACTGCAATAATACCCACTGACTGCAATAATCCCCACTGTCTGTAATATTACCTGCTGAATACACTAATACCCACTGACTGCAATAATACCTGCGGACTACAATAATACCTGCTGACTACAATAATACCTGCTGACTTCAATAATACCCACTCACTACAATAATACCCGCTAGCTGCAATAATACCCACTAACTGTAATAACACCTGCTGACCACAATAATACCTGTTGACTGCAATAATACCCTCTTACTGCAAAAATACCCACTGACTGTAATTACACCTGCTGACTACAATAATACCTGCTGACTTCAATAATACCCACTGACTGCAATAATACCTGCTGACTGAAAGAAACCTGCTGACTACAATAGAAGCTGCTGACTACAATAATACCTGCTGACTACAATAATACCCTCTGACTGCAGTAATACCCACTGACTGTAATAATACCCACTGACTACAATAATACCCACTGACTACAATAATAACCACTGTCTGCAATAGTACCTGCTGATTTCAAATATACCCACTGACTGCAATAATATCCACTGACTGCAATAATACCCACTGACTGCAATAATAACCACTGACTGCAATAATACCTGCTGACATCAATAATACCCACTACTGCAATAATACCCATTGACAGCAATAGTTCTTGCTGACTACAATAATACGCTCTGACTGTGATAATAACTGCTGACTACAATAATACGCTCTGACTGTGATAATACCTACTGACTTCAATAATACCCACTGATTGCAATAAAACCCATTGACTGCAATAATACCTGCTGACTGCAATAATACCTGCTGACTACAATAATACCCGCTGTGATAATACCGGCTGACTACAATAATACCCACTGACTGTAATAATACTTGCTGGCTACAATAATACCTGCTGACTGTAATAATACCCACTGACCACAATAATAACTGCTGACTACAATAATACCTGCTGACTACAATAATACCCACTGATTGCAATAATACCTGCTGTCTGCAATAATACCCACTGACTCTAATAGTACCTGCTGACTACAATAATACCCGTTGACTGCAATAATACCCGCTGACTACAATAATACCCCCTGACTACAATAATACCTGCTGACTACAATAATACCTGCTGACTTCAATATTACCCACTGACTGCAATAATACCCATGACTGTAATAATACCCACTGACTGAAATAATAGCTGCTCACTACAATAATACCTACTGACTGCAATAATACCTACTGACTGTAGTAATACCTGCTGACTACAATAATACCTGCTGACTACAATAATACTAGCTGACTGTAATAATTCCTGCTGACTACATTAATACTCACTGACTGTACTAATACCCACTGACTTCAATAATACCCACTGACTACAAAAATACCCGCTGACTTCAATAATACCCACTGACCGCAATAATACCCACTGACTACAATAATACCCTCTGACCGCAATAATACCCACTGACTACAATAATACCCACAGACTACAATAATACCCACTGTCTACAATAATACCTGCTGACTTCAATAATACCCACTGACTGCAATAATACCCACTGACTGCAATAATCCCCACTGTCTGTAATATTACCTGCTGACTGCAGTAATACCCACTGACTACAATAATACCTGCTGACTACAATAATACCTGCTGACTTCAATAATACCCACTGACTACAATAATACCAACTGACTGCAATAATACCTGCTGACTGCAATAATACTGCTGACTACAATAATACCCACTGGCTGCAATAATACACACTAACTGTAATAACACCTGCTGACTACAATAATACCTGCTGACTACAATAATACCTGCTGACTACAATAATACTAGCTGACTGTAATAATACCTGCTGACTACAATAATGCGAGCTGACTGCAATAATAACTGCTGTCTACAATAATACCCACTGACTGTATTAATACCTGCTGACTACAATAATACCCGCTGACTTCAATAATTCCCACTGACTTCAATAATACCCACTGACTACATTAATACTCACTGACTGTAACAATACCTGCTGACTACAATAATACCCACTGACTGCAATAATACCCACTGACTGTAATAATACCCACTGACTACAATAATACCCACTGACTGCAATAATACCCACTGACTGTAATAATAGCTGCTGACTACAATAATACCCACTGACTAATAATAACTACTGAATGTAATAATACCTGCTGACTACAATATTACCTGCTGACTACAATAATACTAGCTGACTGTAATAATACCTGCTGACTACAATAATGCGAGCTGACTGCAATAATAACTGCTGACTACAATAATACTAGCTAATTGTAATAATTGCTGCTGCCTACAATAATACCTGCTGACTACAATACCTGCTGACTACAATAATACCTGCTGACTGTAATAATACCTGCTTACTACAATAATACGTGTTGACTACAATAAAAGCTGCTGACTGCAATAATACCAGCTGACTACAATAAAACTGATGACCATAATAATACTGCTGACTGTAATAATAGTTCATAGTATGGGAAGAACACCAGCCGGGGAATTTTTTTGAATATGGTTGAATGTCAGGATGGGTTTAATGGCAGCTGGTTTGTTCTTTGTGCAGGCTGCTGTGAGTGATGTTAGGAGTTGCTATTAGTCGGTATGCATTGAATGGAATCTATAGATGTTAATAAGGCTGAAATGAGCCTGCAGCTTTGTGCACTTAGTGCCTCAGCTGCATTTCAGCCTGCCTGTTTTGATCAACATGGGGATAGCGGCCTCCGTGGGAGACACAACTTGCAGTGAGGAGGCGATTGAGAGGGACAAGGCCAGATGCTTAGGGGCAGGCTGCTCTGTAGCTGCATGACAGTGGTAGACCTGTGCAGGAGCAAGGGGCTACTCAAGACAGGATGCTGCAACCACAGAGACGCAGAACAAGGCTTTATGATCCCTTTCGACTACACAGGGTGTGAATGAGTCACCTTCAAATGTGTGAGATACAGTGCCAGAGGAGACTCCGGTAATCGAGAGCCACAGTGGCCTCTCTCAGTGAGATACTGGCAGGGGAGATTGCTTCCAACATGCAAGGTGCTCATCCAATGCCAGTCGCCATCAAGGTCACTGTGGTGCTGAATTTCTTTGTGAATGGACTCTTTCAGGCAGCCTGTGGAGATCTCACTGGCATCATGCAGCCTGCTGCCCACCACTGCATTAAGGTCTTCACCGATGCAGTGTTCTAAAGGGCAGTTCAGTACACTGCATTCTCCATGGACTGGCACAGTCAACCTGGACAAGCCAGGAGGGTTTGTGGCGATGGCAGATTCCCCCAGGGCTCAGGGAGCGATAGACCAGGCTCATAGCCATGAAGGTTTCAGCTGACCAGCCCTGCACGTGTATAAACAGGAAGGGCTGCCGCTCTTTAAATGTCCAGTTGGTATGTGACCACCATCGAAGAATTGTGCAGGTCTGCCGCTGGGCACCCAGGCAGCAGCCACGACTCCTGTATTCTCAGGGACTTTCAGACATGTTTTCTGGACCTAATACCCTGGATGGTTGGCTGCTGGGTGACAAAGGCCATCCTTTGAAGAAATGGCTCATGACACCTGTGAGGTCCCCTAAAACAGACACAGAGAAGAGGTACAACAACAGTCAAAGGCACAACCAGAGCCATCGTAGAACAGGTAATTAAGCTCCTAAAGATGAGTTTCCGATGCCAGGATAGATCAGGAGAAGCATTGCTGTACGCTCCATCCGGAGTGTCGCTGATATCCTTCCAGTTGTCTGCCCCATTATGGCCCTGGTTGTGCCGTGGCTGTCGTTGTGTGCTGTACCTTGCACTGCATAGAGGGGATGACCTGGAGGAAGACGAGCCACAAGAAAGCAGTCAGTCCTCTGATGATGAGGTTGATGATGAGGTGAGGGAACCCTTGGATGGAGAAGCGCAAGGGCCTGCACAGGAGCACATGGACAGCCGTGAGGCATGGGAGGCCTTAATAATGCTGAGGCTCCAGTAGGTGGTGTAGCCGAGGTCTGGAAGCTGCCTCTACTCCCGGCATTTCTATTTAATCCTCCCTCGGCTGAGAACCCTTTCAAAATGTCCAGTCAGCCAATCGCCATCTCCATCCCTTAAGCATTGCTGCACCTTGACACACCTTCACATAATAATCTGCAAGGACCACATCTCCCATCATTTCCTTAAACCGTAAAGAACCTACTGAACCTCTGCATGATGACTATGAAGCACGTGGTTTATTTTCAAATGGCCAATGGCCTATTCCAAGGATACATAATCCACGTAAAATCATATGTCTGTTGTGGATTCTTTCTCAATCTCCTCCATGTGCTCCAGCGCAATGCTCCCCCCTTGCTTTCAGCTGCACTGGAGAGAGGCTGCTGATCCGGTTGCCCCGTTCCCCTGGACGACTTTGGTGGGCATCTCTTTGGGGGTGAGGCCTTGAAGGCCCCGCCACATTAGAAGTCTCCTGCAGAGTGGCAGCGGGCTCTTCTGTTGCCGTGGCAATCCGGGTTGACTGTGCCAATGGTGCGGGAGTGGAGAGCAGGCTGCCCCCATCAGAGGTGCTTCGAGATGGCGACTGTTGATGCTCGTCCTCCACCAGGAGGACCAATTGGTCCTCCCTGTCTTCCTGAGAGGGACTAGGAGTTGGCTGAGTGTCCAGGCTCCCAGTCCTCCTGTCTACCTGACTCTGGGCCCCCTGAGATCAGAGCCAGGGTGAGGGAGTGCAGCTCAGAGCTCATACCCATGACTGCTCCTGCAATCTGCTGGGTATGGCCCTGCAGGACAATCACCGGTCTGCCCATACAGGAAGCTGAGCACTCTGAAGAGTGGGTGATCACTGTGCACATGGCCTCTCCTGTATCTCTGCCCAATTTCCACGGACATTGTGCTGGATTTCCAGCATCTGCTGCCTTACGGATGACTCCAGAGGCTCATTATCCGACTGGGACTCATTCTCCGGATCACCTTGAGCACGCCTCCAACTGTCCCAGGCCTGTTCTACCGCAGACTCTGACGGTTGCATGTGTGATTGAGAAGGGCCCCTCACCAGATTGTGCGAATCCCTGCCGAGGTGCCAGTATCTGTGTTGGAGCAGGAAGAGGATGTGACACGGCACCCTCTGGGGATGCCTCTTCCTCCTCGGAGGTTAGTGTGGGTCCCTCAGGGCTGACGCTCACAGCTGGCGATGGTTCATCTCCACAGGAGACCAGAAATAAAGTGTGTGTTGTGACCATTCTCAATCTTCATGTGTGTACGAGGACACAACCTCTAACTACCTTAGTAATGCATGCAGAATGAGGTATTACTGCTTGCTAGCATTAAAGAACTTCTACAATGCTCACAGTGGGGTGAGGTTAACCAGGCCGGGCACACTGCCTCCAGCCCTGCTCACCCCCCTGGCATTGTGGGCCCACTTCTCTTGCAGTGAGGTGTGACAGTGCGATGAATTAGATTCTCAGGGACATTCATTCCTTCACACTTCCATGCACCGGGAAGGGTACGCAGCCTGCAGATTGGTTAGCAGCCAATACCCTCTGTGTCTTCCACTCCTTACCCTGCACTAGGGGTGCAGTGCTGCTGGAGCGCACCGGAGTGCCCCTCGGGCACCTCCTATTTAAAGGCTTTAATGGTTAGTCCTGTAAACCACTGCCCAGCGTCCCTGCATGATTCATAGGGACCATAATGAGTGGCTACCAACAGCATTTAGACGTCTGTTCTTAGCTCAAAGAGCTCTTGGGTCAACTGAACCTGTTCAAATCCAGTCTCTCTTCCCCGACCACAATACAAGTGTTGTTAAGGACGTAAAAGCGCTCACGAAAGATGCATTGATATAAACTTCCGGAGGTCAGCTGTGAATTTTAAAACTAACATGTGAACAGTCCCGAAGATTAATAGCTTGGAAAAGTCATTGGCTTTTCCATAACTCTGGCTTCAGCCTTAACCCGTGTCCAATGCCTCCTATTTTACTAAAGATAAAAGCAAAAAACTGCGTATGCTGGAAATCCAAAACAAAAACAAAAATACCTGGAAAAACTCAGCAGGTCTGACAGGATCTGCGGAGAAGAACACAGTTAACGTTTCGAGTCCGCATGACTCTTCAGCAGAACTAAGGAAAAATAGAGAAGGGGTGAAATATAAGCTGGTTTGGGGGGGGTGGGGACAAGAAGAGCTGGATAGAGGGCCAGTGATAGGTGGAGATAACCAAAAGATGTCACAGACAAAAGGACAAAGAGGTGTTGAAGGTGGTGATATTATCTAAAGGAATGTGCTAATTAAGGGTAGAAAGCAGGACAAGCAAGGTACAGATAGCCCTAGTGGGGGTGGGGTGGGGTGAAGGAATCGATAAAGGCTAAAAAGTAGAGATAAAACAATGGATGGAAATACATTTAAAAATAATTGAAATAGGTGGGAAAAGAAAAATCTATATAAATTATTGGAAAAAACAAAAAGGAGGGGGTAAATCGGAAAGGGGGTGGGGATGGAGGAGAGAGTTCATGACCTAATTGTTGATCCTCCTATTTTACCTTCGGCACCTCCTTTTTAAAACTAGGATGGTAAACTCTGCTGATTGGCCATCCATTGTATGCCCCACTTGATTTTTCTTTCCACTGATCTCAGTGGAACCCTTTCTGTTAATTGTTTGTATTTTCTATCTGTAAGATTGGTGTTGATTTTAATCCTTGCTGCCTCCAATATTAAAGCTACTTGTTTCCAAGAGCAACACATGAGGAGGGATTTGGCTCATCGGTGGCAGCAATCAGAGCTGCACGGAAATCCTCTTGTATACAAATAGGACTGTGTGTCTTGTGGTACAGAGGCTGCCAGTGCGGGGACCATATTGAGTGATTTCTACCTCTATTATTATGTAGGGCACAAGTGCAAGTTTGGCCACGAGTTCCTGGAGTTTGAATTCGGGCCAGATGGTAACAGTAGACTGGAATGCCCAGAAATTGCAGTGTGGCTGCGAATCCGGAGCCTGGGGTGGTTAAGAGGCAGTGGAGGGAAGGCTGAACCCGGGGTCCCAGGCCTCATACTGCTGCTGCTGAATGTCTCTGAATCAATGTGCAGCAACAGCAGTAACATTTCTATACAACTCCCTGACTGTAAAAAAAGACACATCTTACAACTCCCTGCATGTAGCTTTCTCGTAAACAGGCATTTCAGGGTCTTTGAAGCTCAAGGTTCCCAGGATCTAAAGCAGCATCAATATCCCCAAACACCTTGCTGCGTTTGTCTACTGAACATTAACTCCTTGGCTGTGATGGCCTGAGGATGTGAAACGTGGTATAGTGTTTGTATTCCCTCCTGGCAGCTCTGCACGGAATTTACAGCACAGAAATAGGCCATTTGGCCCACCTCATCTATGTTGGTGTTTATGTTCCACACAAGCCTCCTCCCACCCTCCTTGATCACACTATCAGGGTAACCTTCAACTTCTTTCTTCCTCGTGGTTTATCAAGTTCCTTGAATGTACCTATACTAGAATCATAGAATGGTTACAGCAGAGAAGGAGGCCATTCAGCATATTGTCTGTGTCAGTTCTCTGCAACAGCAACTCAGCTAGTCCAACTCCTCCTGTAGCCCTGTAAAATCTTCTCTTCAGATAATTATGCAGTTCCCTTTTGAAAACCACAATTGAATCTGTCTCCATTGCATGCTCAGGCAGTGCAGTCCAGATCTAATCCGCTTGTTGCATAAAGAAGTTTTTCCTCATGTTGCCACTGGTTCTTTTGTTAATCATCTTAGGGTTCTCGACTTTCTGCCGATGGGAACAGTTTCTCCCCATTTGCTTTAACCAGACCCCTCATTATTTTGAACACATCTAACAAATCTCCTCTCAACTTTCTCTTCTCCAAGGAGTACAGACCCAGCTTCACCAATCCATCCACATAACTGAAGTCTCCCATCCTTGGAGCCATTCTTGTAAATCCTTTCTGCACCCTTTCTAAAAACTTCCCTATTTTTTTATTCGTTAATGGGATGTGGGCTTTGCTGGCTGGGCCAGCATTTATTGCCCATTCCTAACTGGACCTGAGAGGGTGGTGGTGAGCTGCCTTCTTGAGTCGCTGCAGTCCATGTGGTGTAGGAACATCCACAGTGCTGTTAGGAAGGGAGTTCCAGGATTTTGACCCAGCAACAGTGAAGGAACAGCAATATATTTCCAAGTAAGGTTGGTGAGTGGCTTGGAGGGGAACTTGCAGATGGTGATATTCCTATCTATCTGCTGCCCTTGTCCTTCTAGTAATGGTTGTGGATTTGGAAGGTGCTACTTAGTTCCTGCAGTGCACCTTGTATATAGTACACACTGCTGCTTCTGTGCATTGGTGGTGGAGGGAGTGAATGTTTATGGATGGGGTGTCAATCAAGTGGGCTGATTTGTCCTGGATGATGTTGACCTTCTTGAGTGTTGTGGGAGTTGCACTCATTCAGGCAAGTGGGGAGTATTCCATCACACTCCTGACTTGTGCCTTGTAGATGGTGGACAGGCTTTGGGTAGTCAGGAGGTGAGTTACTCACCACAGGATTCCTAGCCTCTGACCTGCTCTTGTAGCTACAGTATTTACATGGCTAGTCTAGTTCAGTTTCTGGTCAAAGGGTAACCCCTAGGATGTTGATAGTTGAGACTGAACCAGTGTTTTATGAAGGTTCGTAACTTGCTTTTGTGCTCTGTCCTCCTATTTAGAAAACACATGATTTAGTATAATTTATTAACTGCTTTCTCAGCCCACCCTGACACTTTCAATGATGTATGGACATATACACCCAGGTCCCTCTGCTCTTGCATTTCCTTTAGAATTGTACCCTTTAGTTTATGCCACCTCTCCTCATTTCTCTGACCAAAATATATCACTTCACACTTCTCTACGTTACATTTCACCTGCTATATGTCTGCCTATTCCACCAGCCAGTTTATATCCTCTTGAAGTCTTTCACTATTCTCCTCACAGTTCACAATACTTCCAAGTCTTGCATCATCTTCAAATTTTGAAATTGTGTCCTGTACACCAAGGTCTAGGTTATTAGTATAAATCAAGAAAAGCAGTGGTCCCTCTATATACCATCTCCCAGTCAGAAGTGAGCAAAGCTTTCATGTTAATAATAGGCTTGAATTAAATCATCAGACTGTTGTATAATGAAATTCTAGCTATGCTAAAGACTAATGATTCAAAATGCCACATGCTTCAAAATAAAATGTCTACCAGCACTAACATTTTTCACTTAAAAAG
The DNA here is from genome assembly GCF_017639515.1 of Carcharodon carcharias. NCBI lineage: Eukaryota > Metazoa > Chordata > Chondrichthyes > Lamniformes > Lamnidae > Carcharodon > Carcharodon carcharias. The sequence continues at coordinate 12,511,003 of NC_054481.1, read as the reverse complement.
CATAGTTTTACTGCTGGGGGTTAAAATTATTAATACATATGAAAACAACGTAATAGTAGATTTAGAAATGATATGACCAACACATTTCCTTAGAGCTCCTGCGCTCCAAAATTTGGCACTCTATTCATAGGGCATTCAGGTCACTGCGTAAGTGATGAAGGTGGGACACTTTATATTAGTCACACTGAAGAAACTGGGATGTCTCTTTGCTGTTTACACTGAGTGGCCAGAATGACCCTGTCTCGCTGTTCTACTTACACAATGGTTCTGGAATTTACATCATTTGAAAGCTGAACATGTTAATCTGAAATTTCTCTCTTTGTTATTTTAGCAAAAGGGTTCAAAATAAATGTGTAAATATTTCCATTAGAATAATAAAGGGTGAAGTTTCAGATGAAGGAGTAAAATGTTCATGCATTAGTTGCACATGGTATAATTATAAAGGCCATTTAAACTTTTGCCTATGTTTCAATGTATTGCTGTTACATTAGTTTGCCAGAAATGTGAGGAACCTAAGACAACTAAGTTGGCGTACAATTCATTCCAGTGGATAGAGCACAGCAGAGACTTGAAAAGAGCTTCCCTGGAACCCAGTCAGTTAAGGAAGGGAGCAAAGGGAATAGATAAACGCGAATGAAATGTCATTTTATAGGAACAAATAGATTATCCTCAGATCGTCGTGATCTTGCAAGTGGGAACCGGTTTCTTGGCTGAGCATTATCCAATTGCAGAATCACATCTAGTGTGAGACACTATGGGCAGAATCGTCCCGGGTTTGCATTAAGTGCAGTAGTGGGCATGAAAGATGATGCTTTACCTGTCGGCCACAAGGGCAGGTTTTCGCACCACATCGTCTGCTTCTTGCCTCAGAAATTACACTGCCACCTGAAACGCCGCCTCGCTGGCAGGCAGCCTCTGAATCATCCGCCACACCATTACCTCACTCCGGGTGCCATATCTAAACTGCAGCCGTGCACTATTCTCAATGCTTGCTCCATTGAAGACATGATCCTGAAAGCCAAGAAGAGTTCAGTGACCCGTCACTGGAATGCTTTTGGGTGGTCTGTTGTGGTATCCCCTGCCCCTGTTCTGGCCACAGGAGGTCCAGCAATCTCACCACTCCGGCTTAGGAGGCAATGACAGTGGTGGTCAGGGTCAGTGCTGCACAGAAGACGTTCGCCATCCAGTGCAGATAGAGGATGAATGATCTCATCCATGCTGTCACTCTAAACTCACACACTCACATCTCCATCTGGCCTTATCTCCTCTGGAGGCTGCCTCCTCAGCCCTCACCATTTTGAGGCTACTTGCCCAGATCAACATGTGCCCCCCCCAACACACACCCTGGGATACCCGCCCCCCCCACCTTCCCCAGTACAGTTCTTGTCCTGCAGCCTCTTCCCTTGCTTGAGACCACTTCTCCCCATTCCCCACGCAAGCCCTAGCCCTGCAGCCATTGGAAAGCCACCCCCGCCTTACAGCTGGCCTGGTAGGTAGAGACCAGCCTCCCTAACAGTGATGTGGTGCTGTCTGCGAAGTCTGGCGCTGGTGACTGCGAATGCTGCCTGAAGCAAGATAGGCAAACAAACCTCGAAGTCCCAAGTAAAGTGCAGCTCGCCAGGTGCACGTCACCAATGTACAGTTGTGGAAACACATCAGTGTGCCCAGATGATCCAGCGTGGGGAGGATGATTCTGGCGAGCAGGGCTTGTAACGAGATGCTAAAGTACTGAAATTAGTTTCCTGACGTGCGACAGTGGGAAATGCGGCCCGCCATTGACAGGTGGAGCAGGCGATTGAAAACTGGTTTCACGATGGCACAAGACTGATTTTTGACCTCCTCGCCACATTGTTCACTGGCGTCACCAACGGGAGTGGAAAATTCCACACTGTGTTTTGAGATTTGCAAGCATGGTTTGGTTGAGGAATGCACCTCAAAATTTAGCACTACGCCCCTTCCCCCAGCACCCCCAACGCCACATGTACATAGGCCTCAGGGCCATGAGCAGTGTCACTGAACAGTACACAAGGTATTACCCAGATAGAACCTTCCCCTGACCTTCTGTATGTGCTCATGTCCACAGTGGAGACTTACTCACCTTTGCATTTCTTAAAAGATCATTAAGCTTTTATCGGCATTGCCCTGTGTTTTCAGGATGACCCCAACACTGCTGACCTCTGCGGCCGCATCTGTCCAGGCTGATTCTGGGATGTCTCCCCTTCCCATCGCCTGGCATTAAGACCTCATGCCTGATACTCGCAGCCTGGAGGAGGGTTCTGAGGGAATCGTCATTAAGCCTTGGGGCAGTTCGGACTCTTCTTCCCTTCCTTCTCTTGGCCATCAACATAGGGAGAAAGATAATTAGGAGTGAGCTGCTCCATATTTCCTGGATGGTTACGCTTACAATGAATGTTGGAATGTTGGAATGCTGATGGAATGTTATTGTTTATTGTGAGGGGAATTGAATACAAAAGTAGGGAGGTTATGCTTTCGTTGTACGGGGCACTGATGAGACAACATCTGGAGTACTGTCCACAGTATAGGTCTCCTTATTGAAGGAAAGATGTGAATGCCTTGTAAGCAGTTCAGCAAAAGTTTACTTGGCTAATAACAGGAACGGGTGGGTTGTCTTATGAGGGAAGGTTGAACAGGTTGGGCTTGTATCAAACTGGAAGGCTGTGTGTGCCTTGCCAAAGGCCCTGAATGCTGACTCTCTGTGAATATTGTCAAAATAATAAGAAAATTCAGATTTACCTGTGCCAATGATTGCAAATGGTTTTGCACTCCACCGAAATCCTTTTTGCTTCCAGATTACTCAAAACCCAGCTGCGTCCGACACAATCCTGTACCAGCTGCCCCTTTAAATGAATGGCTGTGACCACCTTCCACGTCATGGCCTGCTAGTTCGGATGCCAGTCATCCCACTCTTCAACTCCCATTGGACGGAAAGTCACACTGATGGAATGTTGCGGGCTGGAAACCCGCCCGGCAGGTAACGATTGGTTGTTTGCCTTTTTATACAGCGCGCTGTAGTGGTGGGAGTCAGCGAGCCACTCGTTTTCGTCTATGACTCCTGCCCGCCGACACAGAGTATATTATTCAGCCCGGTGCTCGAGATGTAGTCTCACCGAAGCCCTGTGCAATAGGAACAAGACTTCTTTAAGATCTGGCAAATGGGGTATAATGTGGGCAAATGTGAAACTGACCATTTTGGAAGGAAGAATAAAAAAGAAGCTTATTATCTAAATGGCGAGATATTGCAGAGCTCTGAGATGCAGAGGGATCTGGGTGTCCTAGTGCATGAATCACAAAAAGGATAGAGTGCAGGTACAGCAAGGAATTAAGAAAGCTGATGGAATGTTGTTGTTTATTGTGAGGGGAATTGAATACAAAAGTAGGGAGGTTATGCTTTCGTTGTACGGGGCACTGATGAGACAACATCTGGAGTACTGTCCACAGTATAGGTCTCCTTATTGAAGGAAAGATGTGAATGCCTTGTAAGCAGTTCAGCAAAGGTTTACTTGGCTAATAACAGGAACGGGTGGGTTGTCTTATGAGGGAAGGTTGAACAGGTTGGGCTTGTATCACACTGGAATTTAGAAGAGCAAGAGGCAACTTAATTGAAACCTTTAAGATCCTGAGGGGTCTTGAAACACTGGATGTGGGGAGGACATGTCCTCTTGTGGGAGAATCTAGAGCATTGTTTAAAAAATAAGGGGTCACTCATTTAAGAAAGAGATGAGAATTTTTTTCTCTCAGAGGGTTGAGAGCCTTTGGAATTCTCTTCCTCAGAAGGCAGTGGAAGCAGAGTCTTTGAATATTTTTAAGGAAGAACTAGATATATTCTTGATTCACAAGGTAGGCAGAAGGTTACAATCAGATCAGCCATGATCTTCTTGAATGGTGGAGCAGGCTTGAAGGGCTGAGAGGCCTACTCCTGCTTCTAGTTCACATGTTCATAAGTAATTCTCTTGTAATAAAGGCCAGCATGCCATTTGCCTTCCTAATTGTTTGCTGCACCTGAATGCTAACTTTCTGTACTCCTTGTATGATCACACCCAAGTATCTGTGAACATCGACATTTGACAAGTTTCCCTTTTAAAAAATATTCTGCTTTTTTATTCTTCCAACCAAAAGGAGTAACTTCACCCCCCCCCCCCGATATTATCCTCCATCTGCCATCTCTTGATCACTCACTTATCCTGTCTATGTCTCTTTGCAGCCTCCTTGTGCCCTTCCTACAGTTTACCTTTCCACCGAGTTTGGTATCATCATTAATATCGATGGTTAAAAAGTGAGACCCCGGCACTGATCCTTGAGGCACTCTACTGGTCACAGCTGGACAACTTGAAAATGCCCCCTTCATGCCCACTCTTTGCTCAATGCCCTATGCCAATTGAGCAAAACATCAGGCGACCAATCACCTTAAATTCTTCCAATCCCACCTAAGCCACAATTTATCCTCTCTAACTGGAAATCTTCACTCCTTTGAGGTGGGTGGGGGGAATAGTCACGCCCCTTTCTTAACACATGATAGGTAATGCATACCCGCCACATGTTTTGATAATCTGCTCCAGAGCATGATAACCAAATTACGAAATCCAAACCTAGCTCTTCATCATAACCTCTCTGGGGTTATAGTGCCAGCCAGGCAGGACCCTGTTTGCTATGCTGTGTTCCCGGCTGACTGCAGCTCTGATTGTCCAGCTTAACTACACAGGCTAAGAGATGCGCCCCAAAGTTAGAAATTTCAACATGTGGAAATTGAGAGGGGAGAGAACCTCCTCCCTAAACATTTAAATTAGGCTGGGCAGGAGTCTGGAATACCCGAGGGATCTGATGCTCCACATGAGCAGTGCCTCACACAGGTCCGACGCCGCGTTTTCTTTACAACTCCATGAGGGGTCAGACTAAGACGATGTGAGTATCTCCGCTGTCCTTGAATTGACACGTAAATGCTAAGAGGCGCGGATAATCTAGATGTTAGCAGATTATTTGACCACGGGACGTGGTTGCAGACGACACTGACAAACCTCACACAAAACCCCGGAATAGGAGCGGTGGTTTTCCTGCACAGAGTGAGAGAGTGGGAAGCATGGCAAAAAGCAAATACAGCAACAACCTGCAGTCACGTGGGGCTGGACTGGAAGTTCCTGACACACTGGGAACAGGGCGGCTGTGGCCTGGTTGTGTGCAGGAAACCCCAATAATAACTGCCATGCGTCTGCCAGTGAGTTTTAAACCCAGACACGAAATTCCTGTTATTTCTGAGTTTCCCAACAATGGGCACAGTAGATCCACACGAGGGCCATTTCTACTCCAGTGTTTAAAGGGACACTCCACACGTGACATTCCTGTAGTTGGGAGGGCAGCACAACAAATTGACAGGGTGGAGTGTTTGGGCGGCCCCCCCATATCCAACATCAGGCCGAACATACTGATGTCCAGCGTCATCTCCTCCTCAACAGCTGTTAGCGCCAAAATGGCTGGAGGGCTATCTCTGCTTCTCTGCCTCTCCCCACCCCCCCACTGTGTTCCCTCCAGCAAAGTGGGAAAGGAGAGGGGTGTGGGCGGGAGGAAAGGCATGTGCTAGAGGATGGACCGAGAGCAAATTCAAGGAAGTCGCCTCGTTTTAGTGATGCTTTCCTGGGTGTGAAGCCTGACAGGGAGAGACTGTTCTCTACCCGATGGGAGGAAGAGGCCTGGAGCTGAGACCACAAAGGCATAGCCCATGTGATGAGCAGCAGCAGTGTGGGTGCTAGGTTTGTGGATTCAATGCCTAAAGTAATTTAATGACCTTATTACGGCAGGAGAGGTGTATACAGCTACATCCTGATGTGAACGTCATGCTAATCCCGCATCCCCTCCCACCACCTTTTCAAACTTACTCCAGCACATCACTCCTCACACCAACTTGAACAGGCACCCATCCCTCTCTCTCTATGCACCTCCCCACATCCCATCTGTCTACCCACCACTGACACCTCACCTTTATGCAATGTCATTCTTCTCCCTCAGATTCACCCTCAACAAATGTTCAACATATGCCGTTACCCACACTCTCTCATCTGTTCCTCTCCTCCTAGCTGGAAAGGAGGGAACAGAACATGAGGAAGAGGCAGAGGACTGAGGTGGCCCTCCAGCTTGACCCCCATCCAGGACAAAGCAGCCAAATTAATTGGCACCCCATCCACCACCTTAATCATTCTCACTCCCTCCACCACTGACGCACAGTGACAGCAGTGTGTACCATCTACAAGATGTATGGCAGGAACTCACCAAGACTCCTTCAACGGCATCTTCCAAACCGTGACATCTACCACCTAGAAGAATTAGGGCAGTCGACCCTACTCCACATGAACTGCAGCAGTACAGGAAGGAGATGGAGTGATGGGAGCCTCCCAACTATAAATAAATAGAGGTTGACAACCGGCCTCTCAAGAAGGCTGCTTGCAGGCAGCTTAATGCAATGTCATTAGATGTAAAAGTCAGTGACTTTCAGAGTTTGAGTTTGCAGGGCTATGGGGAAAGAGCAGGGGAGTAAGAACGCATGAAGAGCTCTTTCATCAAGAGGGAACAATGGGCCAAATGCCCTCCTTCTGTGCACCATGATTCCAGAATTCTGGATACCTTCTGTGGGCTGGGGTGCCAGGGGAATAAGACAAGTGAATTGGATGAAATGACGTCTAAGGCAGTTGGGACAGGATGAGCTTAATTGACATTATGAACCTTCCATCATTCGTTGACCATTATAATTGAAAATGAGATCATGACTTGAACTTTACATAACTTTTCCAATGACTCCCAAGGTTAAGGATGGAAAAATTGTTCAAGATTCCCATTCTGAAGGGAATAGATGGTCTACATCTGTTCCTATGTTCTCTTTAGAGCAGAGAAGGTTAAGTGAGGGTTTAAAAGACATTTTTTTAATCCTCAAATTTAACTGGAATTTGTAAACTATCTTTAAGAATTTTTGCCCCCGAACCAGGGGTGTTCGAACTTTAGAGGGGTTTTGACAGAATACTTGAGGGGAAACTTGCTAGGCGTGTGCAGGTGTGCATGTGTGTTTGTGCAAACAACAGACATGTGTAGAATTGAGCTCAACTATAATATTCCATGTGGTGGAATAACCTCGCAAACTCACTGCCAAGGCCATAATGCAGTGCATTTAAATTAATTCTCAGCATCATTCTAGTATTTATTGCAATGGATTTATTCTGAATTTGAATGGAGTATGTTCATCTCAGGCTTGAGTAGAAATCTGTGTTGCATTGACAGTAAAAGATTAAAGCAATCCCTGTGCATTCATGTTTGTATGGTCCATTTAAGGCAGAGCTCATGTCCTTCTATAAGAGGAACTGATTATACAGAGGGCTTTGTTCTGGGTGGTTTTCATATGCATAAAAGTTAAAGACTTTGAATTTAGAAAGCATGACCCTGAGCAATGATTTATTTCAAACTCTAAGTATCTCTATTCAGGGAAGCTTCACTAATGGGCTTTTCCAGGAAGCTGAACAATGTCAGAACCTCTTTCTTGTGGTTAAGTTATCGCATGTATTTGGCTGAATGACGTTAGTAGTTCTGTGTCGATGATTATGATTTAAACAGGAACCAATGTCCAGTGTGCTGTCTGCCACTAACCAGTGCGTTTTATTTTCACTTTGGTAACCTTGCAGCAAATATTTGATTATCACATTTTTTTCTTAAAACACTTTAAGAAGAGTGGATCATTGTAAAGAACACAAACAATTGATTTTCCTGTTGTTTCTCTATCTAACATTATCAGTTTGTGGTACTGGATAGAATTTTTTAATGATATACATATGCGGCATGAGAGGCTTCACCAGTATAACAGTAAAATCAATGTTGCCTTTTAAAGCAAGCCAACACCAACTTAAATGGTTCTTTGAATAAATTCCATTAGACAATCTATAGAAGTCTCTTACAAAGCTTTAAAACCTATTAAAAATTCTTTTGAGTTTTGGGATTTGTGTTTGTTGGTTGATGTCTATTAGAATTAAAGTTGTTCTAGTACTGAAGGTCATGAATGTAGAATGTCTGGAATCTATATGTGATTGGAGACAGTGACTTACTGGTTCTCTTTTATGAATGAGATATACCAGTTGCTCCTAAGTACTATATATAAGTAGGGTTGCCAACTCTAATCCGGTTGTCCAGCAGTCTCCAGGAATTAAAGATCATCCTCCTGGACAGAGCAAGACGTCACAATCTCAGGATTATGGGTAGGCCAGTTGGGATTGAAATGAGGAGGAATTTCTTTACTCCAAGGGTGATGCAAGCAACCTGAGAGAAAGTCATAAGGCCGTCGAAATAAGTTACTTGTTTTATCTATTTATTCAATCATTTGTGGTTTGATTAGAGGGCAGTTGGAGGCAAGAGCCATGTGATGAATCCTCCAGGAATATGTCCAGGCGGAGTTGGCGACTCTGTGAATTTGGGCTCCATTAGTACAGACGCTACAGAACGAAACCCCACCCCCCACTCCCCCACTCCCCCACTCCCCCACTCATCTCCCCCTGCCAGAGTTGGTAAATGGTAGCTTCCAGTGTGATTCACGTACTGCCCCATGCTGGGAAGGGTGCTAACGTGGGCGTGTTGCGCAGACATCATAACAAATTGCAATGTCGAAAAGCCATTCCAACTGATCTGACACCCATTTTCAAAACTAAGAGCTGGCAGGTCCAGTGAGCGCCCATGTCAGTCAGTCACAGCTGACCATGCGTTTAACTGAACGAGGGAACCCCTCCCCCACTAGTGTTATTTAAAGGGCCAGCCATTTTACTTGCAGGTGAGAGGCTCTTGACTTATTTCTGCGGTGGTAAATTTAGTGGAAGTCCTGTGACTTGCTTTTGGTGTTTTTTTGTGGGTAGGTGCATCCATTTGGGGTTTGGGCAGAGGATTTGCCCACCTAAATGCATCGAGTGTGTAAGAGATAAGGGGGCTGGAGTTGCAGTGACTCTGGATCTGCAAAATGACTGGGAAATGGAGCAGAGAGAGGAAGCTCTGTGAAGAGGGACGAAGAGGAGGAGACTCTCTGCGGATGACTCTACCCTAGAGTCAGAGTCCTAGAATCGTTTATGGCACAGAAGGAGGCTATTCAACCCATCGAGTCCACCGTGACGCACAGCAGTCCAGTCAGTCCTTTTCCCCTCCTGTATCCTGTAGTGCTGCAAGTTTATTTCCCTGAAGCGCCCATCCACTTTCCTTCTGAAATCATTAATTGCCTCCGCTTCCAACATCCCCGTGGGCAGTGAGTTCCAGGTCATTACCAACAACTGTATTAAAAAAAAAGCTCCCCCACCAGAGTTTTCAGTGCATTTCTCCACTTTACCCTGAAGCAGTGCCTGAGGTGACTCAGAATCAACCAGGGGGTTGTCACAGAGCTGTGCCACCTCCTTCAAAACGACCTGTAGCCAGGGTGGGGTTGGTGCAGTCAGTGGCTGCAAAGGTCACAATGAGAGCAAACTTCTATGTGACAGGATCATTCCAGGCAGGAATAAACAACATAATGAACAATCTCCCAGTCCACTGTCCATCGCTGCATCAGGAAGCTGATGGAGACATCACCCGCCGAGAGAAACAATTTCATCATAGACTTTCTCAGCAAGGAGAGTAAGGATGAGATGACAGGATAGCAGGATTCCAATGGTGCAGGGAATTATTGACTGCACAGATGTGAGAGAATCTAACCATCGCCTCTTGACGTTCAAAGGCATTACTTTCACTGAATCCCCCCCTCTCAACATCCTGGGGGTTACCATTGACCAGAAACTGAACTGGACTAGCCATATAAATACTGTGGCTACAAGAGCAGGTCAGAGGCTAGGAATCCTGCAGCGAGTAACTCACCTCCTGACTCCCCAAAGCCTGTCCACCATCTACAAGGCACAAGTCAGGAGTGTGATGGAATTCTCTCCACTTGCCTGGATGAGTGCAGCTCCTACAACACTGAAGAAGCTTTACACCATCCAGGACAAAGCAGCCCGCTTGATTTGCGCCATATCCACAAACATTCACTTCCTCCACCACTGATGCACAATAGCAGCAGTGTGTACCATCTACAAGATGCACTGCAGGAACTCACCAAGGCTTCTTAGACAGCACCTTCCAAACCCATGACCACTACCATCTGCAAGCTGGGAACATCATCACCTGGAAGTTCCCCTCCAAATCACTCACCATCCTGACTTGGAAATATATCGCCATTCCTTCACTGTTGCTGGGCCAAAATCCTGGAACTCCCTCCCTAACAGCACTGTGGGTGTACCCACACCACATGGACAGTAGTGGTTCAAGAAGGCAGCTCACCACCACCTTCTCAAGGGCAATTAGGGATGGGCAATAAATGCTGGCCCAGCCAGCGACTCCCACATCCCATGAATGAATAACAAAGAAAGTTTCTCTGTGGGCTCCCCATGTCAATGGGGAGAGGTATAGGAACTGCAATGGATACCATTGCATCAATGTGCAGCTGGTGTGCGATCATATGTTAGTGAATGCTCACTACCCTGATAGTAGCCATGATGCCTTCATCCTGAGGCAATCTGCCATTCCCACCTTATTCAAGATCAACCAGAGACTGGCTGCATGGAGACAAGGGATACTCCCTTTGCACTAGGCTGAGAACATCTAACTGCCATCAAACCAGCCTTACAACACTGGTCAGAATGCATCTCCAAGTTTATGATGGTCTCCTGCACCCCCATTACCTCACCAGCATGAGAGTACAGCCATTGTCACCTGGTATCTGGAGACCACCTTGGGAGGACTGTCCAAGACCTTCTGCTCAGACCCTTAGGGAACAACCCTTCATAACATGGCTCCATCATTCTCCATTTTATTATCCATATAGGACACCCTGTCAAATGATCCCCTTAGCCAACATGCTGTAATAACCTGTCCGTAACATCTTTATCTAAAAATGCATCCTTTTAAACAAACAAAAATGGACCACTCGCATTCGTACATGCCCTCAGTGCCTATTTTCCATATGCCTTTGCCTGCTGTAGTGTTCCTATATTGACTGGGAATAACTTAGTGCTAGGGGTTTGGATGGTACAAAATTTGTAAGGTGCATCCAGGAGGGCTTCCTGAGACAATATGTAGATAGTCCAACTAGGGAAGGGGCAATACTGGATCTGGTATTAGGGAATGAACCCGGCCAGGTGGTTGAAGTTTCAGTAGGGGAGCATTTTGGAAAAAGTGACCATAATTCAGTAAGTTTCAAGGTACTGGTGGATAAGGATAACAGGAGTCCTCGGGTTAAGGTGCTTAATTGGGGGAAGGCTAATTATAACAATATTAGGCAGGAACTGAGGGATCTAGACTGGAGGTGGATGTTTGAGGGCAAATCAACAACTGACATGTGGGGGGCTTTCAAACGTCAGTTGATAAGAATTCAGGACCGGCTTGTTCCTGTTAGGATGAAGGATAAGCATGGCAAGTTTCAGGAACCTTGGATAATGAAGGATATTGTGAGATTAGTCAACAAAAAAAGGGAAGCATTCGTAAGGGCTAGAAGGCTGGGAACAGATGAAGCCCGTGGAGAATATAAAGAAAATAGGAAGAAACTTAAGCAAGGAGTCAGGAGGGCTAAAAGGGGTCATGAAATGTCACTGGCAACCAGGATTAAGGAAAATCCCAAGGCCTTTTATACATATGTAAAAAGCAAGAGGGTAGCCAGGGAAAGGGTAGGCCCACTCAGGGACAGAGGTGGGAATCTGTGTGTGGAGCCAGAAGAAATGAGAAAGATACTAAATGAGTACTTCTCATCAGTATTCACCAAAGAGAAGGACTTAGCGGTCGATTTGTCTAGGGAAGAGTGTATAGATAGCCTGGATCATGTTGAGATCAAAAAAGAGGAGGTGTTAGGCGTCTTGAAGAATATTAAGGTGGATAAGTCCCCAGGGCCAGATGGGATCTACCCCAGAGTACCGAGGGAGGCAAGGGAGGAGATTGCTGGGGCCTTGACAGAAATCTTTGTATCCTCACTGGATACGGGTGAGGTCCCAGAGGACTGGAGAATGGCCAATGTTGTTCCATTGTTTAAGAAGGGTAGCAGGGATAATCCAGGAAATTACAGGTCAGTGAGCCTTGCGTCAGTGGTAGGAAAATTATTGGAGAAGATTCTTCGTGACAGGATTTACTACTATTTGTAAGCAAATGGCCATATTAGTGAGAGGCAGCATGGTTTTGTGAAGGGGAGGTCGTTTCTCACTAACTTGATCGAGTTTTTCGAGGAAGTGACAAAGATGATCGACAATGGAAGGGCAGTGGATGTTATCTACATGGATTTCAGTAAGGCCTTTGACAAGGTCCCTCATGGCAGACTGGTACAGAAGGTAAAGTTGCGCGGGATCAGAGGTGAGCTGGCAAGATGGATACAGAATTGGCTTGGTCATAGAAGACAGAGGGTAGCAGTGGAAGGGTGCTTTTCTGAATGGAGAGCTGTGACTAGTGGTGTTCCACAGGGATCAGTGCTGGGACCTTTGCTGTTTGTAGTATACATAAATGATTTGGAGGAAACTGTAACTGGGCTAATTAGTAAGTTTGCAGATGACACTAAGGTTGAAGGAGTTGCAGATAGTGAAGAGGATTATCAAAGGATACAATGGGATATAGATCGGTTGGAGACTTGGGCGGAGAAATGGAAGATGGAGTTTAATCCGGACAAATGCGAGGTAATGCATTTTGGAAGGTCTAATACAGGCAGGAATTATACAGTAAATGGCAGAACCCTTAAGTGCATCGATGGGCAGAGGGATCTGGGTGTACAGGTCCACAGGTCACTGAAAGTGGCAACGCAGGTGGATAATTACCAGGGTACACAGATTTAAGGTGAGAGGAGAAAACTAAAGAGGAGATGTGCGGGGCAAGTTTTTTACGCAGAATGTCTGGAATTCACTGCCAGAGGAGGTGGTGGAAGCAAGTACGATAGTCGTGTTTAAAAGGCAGCTTGACAAATACGTGAATAGGATGGGAATTGAGGGACACGGTCCCCGGAAGTCCAAAATGTTTTAGTTGACGGGCAATATGATCGGCGCAAGCTTGGAGAGCCGAAAGGCCTGTTTCTGTGCTGTACTTTTCTTTGTTCTTTGTTCTTTGTTCTATATAGTGATGCCCCCGTGGCTGCAGCATTGTTGGTGGAAGGCTGATGACTTTTAGTGGAGGAGGCCGCAGGTAGCTTTGCAGGATACCCTCTGAGCAAGGCTTTGGACTGCACCATCCTGACATAGGCAGTGGCAATCTGGGCTAACAGGAACTTACAAAGCACTGGCAGCGTGGCAATGATGGGAGCATGAGTAGCACTGTTATCCTGCTCAATAGTGCCGCTGCCACTTCACTGGGGTGGCACAGAAGCAACCCTAATAACCCCTTGCAGCACGGACTGTTGGACTGGTGCCAGGGCCTGCAAGCCTCCTGGAGCATTGGGGGCTGTTACCATGATGGCAGCAATCTGCATCTTCAAGGCAGCAAGCACAAAGCTCTTGGCCTCCTTCGCAGCTTCCATGACAGCTCTCAGACATTGGGAAGCATCCACATGCACTGCAGTGGGAGCTGAGACAGAGGCTACCAGACGCTGCATCACAGCTGGGTCCACCAGCACGGCCATGGAGTTGGCCAACACTTCCAAGTTGGACCTCAGGTCTTTCTCACTCATGGTGCAGCTTAACCAAATAAAAAAGGTGTACACATATCAGGTTGCCCTAGCCCAGGCAAATGCATTTGTTAAAGTTTTGTTGGTGCTTTCACTGTTGGCTGTAGTTTATTTTTAACTTACTGGATAGTTTTACCAGCAGTTTCCTTTCTGCATTAATTCCTGTGCACTCCACAGTTTTTGCATTGTAAGAACATTAGATAACTCACCTTTATGTACTAAATTCTTGCTTGGAGCTATAGTTTCACTTGCAGCAAAGCTCTAAGAATGGGAATTTAGTCGGAGGGCTATTATGCTGCGTGATGTGTAGAAGGAAAGATTAATTTCTGGGATATATGAGCCATCATCAGTACCCCCCGGCTCAATATATTGACTTAAGAATTGTATCTCACTATTCCTATGGCAACCTTTCTCAACAACTGTGTCTGGCTGTGCCTCAGGGAAGTTATCAAGCCTTGCAAAGTAGGCTCTCGCTGAGCTGCACCATCTTGCTCCGATCAACCTGTGATTGCAAGCACAGTCTTGAACAGTTGCTGCATTAAAATTAATGAAACTGGATCCTTCGAACCCATTTCATCATAGCTGCCATTCTCCTGTCCATGCAGTCATCATGTGACAGATGCCAAGAGTGGAAACGTCCTCATCGCTTTCTCTGTGGAAAGAAGCGATCAGCTGGACAGGATACCCGTGGTGACAGAGCTCTCAAGAGCACAGGGCTTCAGTTGAAGGCTCCTATTTGGAGAGCAGGGCTCCTCAGTTCAACGTCGTGACATAGGTGAACATTCCAGTAAAGCAGATGAAGATAAAAACAAAAAAACTGCGGATGCTGGAAATCCAAAACAAAAACAAAAGCAGAATTACCTGGAAAAACTCAGCAGGTCTGGCAGCATCGGCGGAGAAGAAAAGAGTTGACGTCAACTCTTTTCTTCTCCGCCAATGCTGCCAGACCTGCTGAGTTTTTCCAGGTAATTCTGTTTTTGTTTTTGAAGCAGATGAAGATATCTGTTAAAAGCGAAATACTGCAGATGCTGGAAATCTGAAACAAAAACAAAAATTGCTGGAAAAACTCAGCAGGCCTGACAGCATCTGTGGAAAGGAAGACAGAGTTCAGAACTGATGAAGAGTCATATGGACTCAAAACGTTAACTCTGTCTTCCTTTCCACGGAAGGTATCTGTTATCCTGGAAGTGCCCATGGCGCCTTTATTTTGCCATTGTGCCTGGTTTATTTGAAGACACAGAGAGACTAGAGATACAGCTGCCAGAATGTTGGGCCGACCTCTAAACGGAAAGAGGGACAAGAGGAAGGCGATGTGATGTGATGTGTAAACACACTGTCGGGTTGCCAACCCTCCAGGATTGACCAGAAGTCTCCGGGAATTGAAGATCAATCTCGAGGACACCGCTGTGTGCAACCCTACAGAAAAATCATCAGGGACGTTAAAAAAGGTTGCTTTTTTTTAAAATTTGCTTTGAATATTTCTCTCCATACCAGATATAGGAGTATTGAAAATGGAGCTGACTGTCAAGCATCATCTAACTAAATAATGAGTCATTTTGCTTTCCAAGTGGTGTAGGAAGGCAGTGTGTCACAAGAATGGATGTTGGCCGACTAATGGCTGGAACACTTTTTTTCCTTTACTCTTTCCTGGGATGTGGGTGTCATTGACATTTGTTGCCCATCCCCAATTGCCCTTGAACTGACCTTACTGGGTCATTCCAAAGGGCCGTTAAGGATCAACTGCATTTACTGTGTGTCTGGAGTCACATGTAGGCCGGACCAGGTGAGGACAACAGATTTCCTTCCCGAAAGGAACATTAGTGAACCAGAAGGGTTTTTTTAACAACAATTGATGATAGTTTCATGGTCACCATTAGTGAGTCTAGCTTTATATCCCAGATTTATTAACTGAATCCAAATTCCACCAGTTGGCATGGTGGGGAACACTTGCCTCCACAGCATTAGCTTGGGTCCCTGGATTACTAGTCCAGCGACACTACCACAATTCCACCGTCTCCCACAGGGGAGCGCGGGGGCAAGTCATGTGCTGAAACCTCCAGGAATACATTTAATCACAGTTGGCAACCCTAACACACTGCCACCTGCACCCCCACTTTCCCCACTTTGATACCCAAATGGCATATGATCTATCACAAACCTCAACTTTAGACAAGAGCACGAATACTATAAAACAGAATGAACTTAGGGGAGTGAGTTCAAGGCCAGATTATTGTTTTGACGTTCATTATTATGAATCACTTCAATTGTGCTTTCATGGTTTATGCCATCATCTTGATCTAGTTATCAGCCACAATTTCTATAGTCAGCCTCATGTATGCAGTCCAACGCAAATTTCTCAGATAAGTCTCTATATTATATACACTGATCACATCAATTCCCAATAATCAAGTGTTGATCAGCATTAGATAAACCTGCAGAAATTGCATTATCTTCTGAAATCTTTTAACAAATCAGTAAAGTAGTAGTCACAGATCAGTGCCTGTTGGCAAAGCAGACCTAAGTTATACTGCAAGGGGGATTGGTACAGATCACACTGAAGTGAGTGGCAGTGTAGCACAGTGAATGCTATACTGCAGTGTTGGCTGGCTACTTATCAATGTTAGAATAGAATGGGCCAAAATATTTATTTTCTCTAACATTGAAAGGAGAGAGGAATGAGAGTGCATATCGTCCAGGAAGTCCTGAACACTTGCAGCAGACTGGAGTTATACCACTCCCTATGTGAAGTCAGTCTTGTGTAAAACAGCTCCCTGGTTTCACAAATTAAAGCAGAAGATGCTGGAAAAACTCAGCAGGTCTGGCAGCAACTGTGGAGAGAGAAACAGAGTTAACGTTTCAAGTCTGTATGACTCTCAGGTGCAATTTCCATGCTGATGTACCATCCAAACACCATCATTTTAACCCCTCAGGGTGGATGGAGGGGCGGGGGAGGGGTGGGGGGGTAGGTTGGGGAGGGGAGGGGTGAAAAAGAAAAAAAATCAGGAAGCCTGATTTCCAACCTGCAACACTTGAGGTTTAACCAATCCACTCTCAGGTGATAGGTCACTAACTAAAATTTTATTAGGGGGTTGTGTGCCCCCCTCAGCCCGCCCAATTTCAACTCAGCTTTTTATTTTTAACACATGCTAGCTGGGATTCCTGGGCCTTGGGAAACCCAGCTAATGAAAGGAGGCAAAAAGGGCTGAATCCATGAAGTAAGTGTCCTTATTGCACTGCTTGTGGGTCAGGAGCAGCCCCACCCCACCAAGCTTACATTCTAAATGGATCCCCTCAACACCAGCCAACACCAACCCCCTCCACATCGGTTTCCAAATTACCCCCAAGATGTCTGATTTGCCTCATCAAAGGTGGCCCTGACACCCCCCACCCACCGCTGTGACCCTCATCCCCCAGTCATGCCTGGGCTCAAATAGTCTATTGACACCAGCATCAATATCAGTCAGCAGGTTACACGGTATCAGTCAGTGGGTTACACCATATCACTCAGTGGGTTACACTGTATCAGTCAGCAGGTTACACTGTATCACTCAGTGGGTTACACTGTATCAGTCAGTGGGTTACACTGTATCACTCAGTGGGTTACACTGTATCAGTCAGTGGGTTACACTGTATCACTCAGTGGGTTACACTGTATTACTCAATGGGTTACACTGTATCACTCAGTGGGTTACACTGTATCACTCAGTGGGTTACACTGTATCAGTCAGTGGGTTACACTATCTGTTACTGACTTGGAGTTGGGGCAGGACTTTTGGTAAATAGAGTCTATTCTACAAAAAGTTATGTTTGTTTACTCAGAAAATAGAGTTTATTTGAAAAGAGTCCATGAACTGCAGCAAACAGAAGTCATATCCAAAACCACAATAAGATTTCCTGACAGGATCACAGTTAGTTTTCCAGCAGTCACTTACAGCAGTGTGGTGTCTGGGTGAGATTGGCAGGGCAGTTACTCTATCATCACCACCCTGGCTGGGAAAAGTGGTGTCACCATATGCAGCCCACAACACATTGGCAGAATAAGTGATCGGCCATTCATGACTGCCACAGAACTTGCTACAGACAAATTAAAAGGATAAAAGTGAAATTAAACAATTTATATGAATTTCACAGTGAATCTTACAGAAACTCATGCAAAAATAATGGGTGATTCTCAGGTGATTTCAAAGCATTTTTCCTCTTTGGCTTCACATGACAATTGCAAAAACATAAAAACATCTTTGCAGTTTCAGATATCGTCTACACCTTTAAATCAAACAACTCATTTGTTATGTGTCCCTGTTCATCATCTGTCTATAGAATTAAAATATCCATATTCTCAAGATCATGATATATAGAGAGGGAGGAATCCATCTTAGCTCAATGTTCAGTATTAAAAATATTATATTCTTTCTGTCATGCTTTCTAGCTGATTCTTGAAGGAATCTAAGGAATCTAAGGATTCTTGAAGGAATCTAACCTGATCTGGAAGGTCATTGTGGTCACTCTTGATATAAAGGAGCTCTTTCCGATTTCTGTGTTAATTTTTTATTTCACCTGCTTTATCCTGTGCTCCATTGCTGAATCCAGGAGTAAACCATTCAACCCCTTGAGCATTTTTCACCATTAAATTAGATCATAGCTGATTTGTATCTTAACTCCAACTACCCACCTTAGTTCCTTAACACTTGCCCAACAAAAATCTATCAGTTTCAGTTTTGAAATGCTCCATTGACAACCGCACCCCCCACCCCCCACCCCACCCAGCCTTGACAGCATTTTGGGAGGCAGAGTTGCAGATTTCCATGACCCTTTGTGTGAAAAAGTGCTTCCTGACATCTCCCCTGAATGGCCTGGATCTAATTTTAACGTTCTGTCCCTTGTTCAGAACTCCTCCTTCAGAGAAAATAGTTCCTTTCTATCTACACTGGTGGGCCTTTTGATTAAACCTCAACTAGACCACCCCTTAATCTTCTACATTCAAGGTATTACAACTCTAATCTAGGTAACCTTCTTTCATAAATTAACCTTTATGAGTCTGTTATCTTACCAGTGAATCTGCATGTACCTCCTCTGATGTATGTTGAAGTGGTTCCTTGATTTACTAATCTATTCTGTTTAACTTGTTTAAAGATCCTCTCCTAATTATTACCTTTCAAGATGGAAAGAGCTCAGATTTTCCAGGCATCCTTACAACTCAAACCTTCGATGTCAGAGATCAGCCAACCAGGCTGACCTGAGAGAAATGTGGCACACGCAGGCATGATAAAAACAGTGAATTTAAAAAAAAAAATCATTGATGGGATGGGGGCATTAAAATCAGTATTTATTGTCCGTCCCTAATTGTCCTTGAGAAGGCGGTGGTGAGCTGCCTTCTTGAACCGCTGCAGTCCATCTGGGTGCAGGTACACCCACAATGCCATTGGGGGCAGGACTTCCAGGCTATTGACCCAGCGACAGTGAAGGAAAGGCGATATAGCTCCAAGTCAGGATGGTGTGTGACTTGGAGGGGAACCTGCAGGCAGCGACGTTTCCATGCATCTGCTGTTCTAGTCCTTCTAGATGGTGGAAGGGTGTTCAGGGTGCTGTCAAAAGCACTTTAGCGAGTTGCGGCAGAATGTGAAAAAATGCGTGGCTTTTCTCTGGATCTCATTTGTGGACTGGTGTCCAAAGCTGAACAAGGCATTTAAGATGGGATCTGACCCAAACTCTGCACAATTTTAGCATGGAATTCACCAGCTTGTAGTCAAACAACCTCACCATGTAATCAACATTCTAATCAGTTGGATTACTGTTGTTTGGCAATTTACTCAGAAAGCTCAGATTAGAATTCTAATTGTGTTCTTGCCAAGTCTCTGGGCATAGAGTCAGCTGGCTCAGCTTGCTTTTGTTGCTTAGAAATCTAAATGTATAAGTAGTCAATCTCTGTTCATTAAGATCTAATAGCAAAGGTAATGAGAAGGCATGCAAACATCTACATTAATGAATGCTGACTAATCACATTCAAATCATGCCAGTGCAAACACTAATTGGATAACCCACCTGATTATACACACATTATACTGCTAATATTTCCTGCTTTCTTATTTCAGTGTCCTTCAGTGATAATGGAACAACCTCAGACTGGTTTTATTATTCAACATATCCCACTGTGGAAAAATGGATCTGGCCTGCATGAGAGCCTTAGTTAGTGAGTTACCTTCTGCTGAAAGACTTTAACCTTTCCTAATCAATGATCTTTTAATCAGCTACAATATAATCATGACTGGGGAGTTTGATGAGCTGGATCTAATAAACCCATAAATTTACCCATATACCTCTTCCGTCTTATTGCTACAATTTCCTCTGAGATAGCTCCACTCATCTAAATCTGACCTTTTGAGCATCACTGGTTGTAATTTCTCCATCATGCCTTCAGACGCCTGGGCCCTAAGCTCTGGAATTCTCTCCACTTCTCTTCCTTCCTTTAAGATGATCCTCAAAACTTACCTCTTTGACCAAGCTTTTGGCCAGCTGCCCTCGTATTGCCTTTGCAGGATCGAAATCCCCTCCAACCGGGAAACTTATAGAACATAATTTTAAACCCACGGGCATGTTTCCAACTCATGATTGAAACTATAAATTTCAAGAAGATAAGCTGCAGTCAGCAGCACAGGGCTGGGCAGCAAGGGGTTAATTCGAACATGTATCAAAATGGTTAGGACATTGAGCTAACGCGAGTAAGGAGTCTCATTACCCAATAAAGTGGCACAAAGGACATATTATCGATGCAGTACACTCAAGGAATTATTCAGCCACCACAGGCAATAGCACTGGAAGGGGATCATTCAGACATTCATTAACTTTGGAGCCAGGTGCTATTACTGTGCTGTGACTGTGCCAGCTCAAAAAACAGAACAATTGCTCATTCAATGGAAATTGATACTGTTCATCTGGATACACCTTCCAGGCCAACGGTCAACACTGGACAGACCAGCCGTGTTAGGAGATTGTAAGTTTCAGCCACATCGTGGTGATATTGGTCTGAGGGTTTTGTGAAGGTTTGGGGTGAAAACTTGGTGTTCTTTGCTGGTACCTTGTAACTTGTCTCAGCCAAACCTTGGTGATATTGTTCTGAGGGTTTTGTTCTTAAGGCTTCAGGACAGGACGCGGTATTTTGCCTGTGTTTTTTAAGTTTAATCAAGTCGTGGTGACTTTATGTCGGGTACTGGGAATAGGCTGTTTTAAATTTTGGGTTTTGTACTGTGGGGTTGTGGGTGATTCAATAAAGCAATTGTGAATTATCAGAAGAAACATGTCTCGCTGGTCATTCTGTTCAAGCCATATACTTGTGAACCTGGTGTCATGAACTTGAGTGCGGGGAGGTTCTCTGAGGGAAAAGGGGAGCCCCTACAGTAGCTCAGTATCACATTCTACGAGCATACATATTAGGAGCAGGAGTAGGCCACTTGGATCCTCAAGACTGCTCTGCCATTCAATAAGATCATGGCTTATCTGATTGGAACCTCCCGCTTACTCCCAATAACCTTTTACCCATATGTTTATCAAGAATCTAGCTCTGCCTTAAAAATGTTCAAAGATTCTGCTTCCACTGCCTTTTGAGGAAATGAGTTCCAAAGACTCGCTACCCTTTAAGAGAAATAAGTTCCTCCTCAACTCTGTCTTTGTTATAGGCTTGATTTTCCAGGCAACTTTTCTTGGTGGAAACATGGAACTTTATTTACAAGACTGCAGCAGCAGCTACATGTGTGCATCAAACTCTATAACTAAAGAAGAGCCCTCTCCTGGAGGTTACCCACGCTGCCAACTCATTGGTTTACACAGATCATGTGATCTTACAACACAGGATTATTCTTAAAGCTACAGTCTTACCTTTACCAAAACTATAATGACTACATTCCTCCCCCTTTAACTTTTCTGTACATTTTGTATTTACAAGGATATTTATCTCATGACATTACAATATTTACACAGGTCATGAAATTACAAGTTCGGTCTTTCAGGTGGTTTCCTGATCCGTGTGGAACATCGTAGCTCCATGACTTCAGATTCATTTGCAGAAACCACATTCTCTGGAACCCGCATTAACATCAGGTACCTCATTAGGCACAGGCAGTTCAGTGTTGTCCACTCTGACAGAGACATCGGGCATGTCTATCCTCGGTTGAGCAACTTCAACAGGGACTACAGATTCAGCAATGGTTACAGGTGGAACATCGTTTTGTTGGGGTATCTCCCTTCTTCTTAAATGATCCACATGCTTATGGGTGATCCGGCCCTCCACTTCCACGTGGTATAACAATGGTCCGGTCACAGAGCTTACTTTACCAGGTAACCACTTCAGTCCTCCACCGAAATTCCTTATATAAACTAGCTTCTCCAATAGTAAATTGTCGCTCATGACTTTGCAAATCATGAGTTGCTTTTTGGTTCCCTTGACTTTTCTCCACCTTCCTCTCCAAATTGGGAAGTATCAGGCTTAGTATTATTTGAAGATAGAACCTCGTCAGTAATCCTGTAGGTGTTGCTCTCGTTGTAGTGTGCGGGGGGTTGTTCTGTAGTGAAATAGAAAATGAGCAAGTCTAATTTCCAACGATTCACCTGCTAACCTTTTCATTCCTGCCTTAAAAGTTTGTCCTGCTCTTTCTGCCAGTCCGTTAGATGGTGGATGGTACGGTGCAGGCTTCATGCGGTTGATACCATTGATGCTGACAAATCTTTGAAACTCAGCGCTAGTAAATGCAATACCATTATCTGAGATGATTACCTCTGGGCAATCTATGGTTACAAAAGCTTTGACATAGTTTTTCTATAGTAATGCCTGACGTTGGCAACTGAACCTCGCAAACATCTAACCACTTGGAACGAACATCTATAATCAGTAGAAACATGGTTCCAAGGAAAGGACCGATGTAATCTATGTGCAATCGCACCCAAGGTCTACCAGGCCACTCCCATAGGTATAATGGGGCTGCCACCAGCGACTTTTGTAGCTGTTAGCATTGCACACAGTGTTTAACCGCCTTCTCACTATCACCGTTCATTCCCAGCCACCAAAGATACCTTCACACTATCATCTTCATTCTCGAGATTCCCAGATGGGTACTGTGTAACTCCATTAAGAGTCGTTCCCTTCCTTGTGAAGGAACTACTATTCGTGCACTCCATAATAGAATGCCATCTTGACTGCTCAATTTCTGTCTTTGGTTGAAAAATGGCTTCAATTCATCAGAGGCTGGTTCCTGGGACCATCCATGTAACACTTGGTCTCTCACTCGAGATAGGACTGGATCATGATTCATTCAGTTTCTTATCTGCCTGGCACAGACTGGTGAGGAATCCAGGAAATTCATCACTAATACAAGCTCTTGGGGAATTGAGTCATGGTCATTGTTCTCTTGCAAAGGAATGTGACTTAGGGCATTGGCATTTGTGATATGAATCCCTGGTCTATGCACTAAGGTGTATTCATATGCCACTGAAATTAGGGTCCATCTTTGAATTTGTGCAGAAGCTATGGGAGGGATAACCTTTTCCTCGCTAAACAGGCCCAAAAGTGATTTGTGGTCTGATACTATCGTGAAGTGTTGCCCGGATTGGTGGAATTTGTTTTACATCAAAAATAATCAACAGATCTTCCTTTTCGATCTGAGAATATCCTTTTTCAGCTGTGGTAGGTGTCCTGGATAAAAAGCCTATCAGCCTCTCTGTCCCATCATCCATCTTGTGAGATGGTACCACTCCCATCCCATAGCGGGAGGTTAGCACCAATTCCTTTGTCAGGTTGTAGTGCACTAACAAATTTGAAGAGTGCAAGAGCTGGTTTACTTTCATGAAGGCCTCTTCTTGGGATGACTCCTAAACCCAACACTGGTTTATCTTTAGCAGTGAATATAGAGGGGCCGGAACCGTTGATAAATTTGGTAGAAATCGGCCATAATAATTTATCATCTCTAAAAATGACAAGTTCAGAGAAGCTCTTAGGTGCAGGTGACTCTCTGATTGCTTTAAACTTCTCTTCAACAGGGCATAGCCCTTGGGCATCTATCTGGTGGCCCAAATAAATGACTTCATTTGCTTGAAAAGTGCATTTTTTTTGCTTCTTTAGGCACATTCCTGCTTCTAAAAATTGTTCCAGGACTTTCTCTAGATCAGCCAAGTGTTCTGTTTCCGTAAATCCAGTTATCAGTAAATCGTCCAGATAGACCACAACTTGAGATGATCCCTGTAGCAAGCTATCCATCGTCCTCTGTACAATGGCCCAGGCTCAGGAAACACCGAAGGGCAGGCGTGCATATTGATATAACCCTTTGTGGGTGTTTATGGTCACAAATTCTCGGGAGGCATCATTCAGTTCCAATTGCCTTTTACCTTATTTCTTCGCCTGCGTACATTTTCAACTTGGCAGAAGTTTGTTCCAAATTTAATTGTTGAGCACCTTTATTTAAATATCTGAGAGTGTGTTCTCCTACTATAGTGGTAGAAGCACCAGTGTCTACTTCCATTTTTAAGGGTTTACCATTCACTTGCAACGTGACAGTGATTGGCTCTGTCTTCCCAACCTTCAAGCTGAATAAAGAATAAATGTCAGAATTGGTTGTTTCTGGGTCTTCCATACTATATTCTTCATTAGACTTCGTTTGTTGCCTGGAAGCCTGTTTAAATCTCATTTTGCAATGTTTCAATATGTGCCCACTTTAGTGACTAAAATAACACTCCGCTTTTTTAAATTGCCAATCAATAAGGATATGTTTGTCTCCACATCGATAAAAATTAGTTTTCAAATTTGCTGCTAAGCTGTCCCCTCTAAATTTTCGGTTAGCGGGGGGCTGTTTCCCGCTTTGCAGCGGAGTCCCGGCTTTTCACGCCACTTTCAGCTGACCGTTCCTGCCAAACTAGGAAAATGGCGCCATTTTGTGCACCTTGAATCGCTTGTGAATCCCTTACAGCGCTTTCCATCGCAAGCGCTATTTCTAATGCTTTCTTAAAATCAAGATCCACTTCAGCCAGCAATCTTCACTGAATAGCAACCTCCTGCACGCCACACACCAAACGACCCCTGAGTATGTCATTCAGGGTTTCACCAAAAGCACAATATTCCGTGAGTTGTTTTAATTTCGCCACGTAGGTAGCAATGGTTTCCCCTGGGGCTCTATTCCGTGAATTGAACCTGAACCCCTGCATTTTGACGAAGGTCTTGGATTGAAAATGTTGCTTAACAAGGTCCACTAATTCACTGAAGGTCTTCAAATATGGAGCACTGGGGACCATCAAACTTCAAATTAAACTGTAGCTTTTGGTCCCACAATTACTCAGAAGAATCGCTTTCCTCTTTTCCTCCCTCGTGCCTTTTGTTGGCTTGAAAGTGGAGCACAAGATGTTCTATATATTGAGAACAGTCATCCGTGGCTGGCTGAAAGGGATCGATTCTGCCAAGCTGTGGCATCTCAGATGAGTATATCTTCCTTTCTTTTTAATTATCTTCGATACTCACAATCGCTGGGCGGGGGACAGGACCAGATCTAATTTATCCTCGTCACCAGGTTGTTGTAGAGTTGACTTTCCAGGCAACTTTTCTTGGTGGAAACATTGTACTTTATTTACAAGGCAGCAGCAGCAGCTACATGTGTGCATCAAACTATAACTAAAGAAGCACTCACTGCTAGAAGTTCCCCATGCTGCTAACTCATTGGTTTACACAGATCATGAGCTCTTACAACACAGGATTATTCTCAAAATTCCAGCCCTACGATAATCAAAACTATAATTACTGGAGTCTTAAATGGGTGCCCCTTATTCTTAAACAGTGACCCCTAGTTCTAGATTCCCCCCATAAGAGGAAACGTCCTCTCCGCATCCACCCTGCTCACTCTTGTGAAGCACTTTGGGACGTTTTATTGTTCTTGTAGTGAATATTTTTCCCAAGCACATCAGCGGTGTTGTATATCTGCTGTGAAAGGGCCAAAGACACCATACCTAGATGAAAGATTTATACACCACAACTTAGCTTACACCTGAAGAATAGTCACTTGGTTGGGGAATCAAGGCATTGCTGGTGCCTGTAGGGCCCTGTCTTACCAAATGCAAGTGCCCTGAGGAAATGAAAAGACAAAACAGTCATTAGAAAAACCAGTTTTTTTTTTATGTTCTCAGAACTTAGATGAAACACTTAGTTTCCCACTCATTATATCCTGTGGTTTAACAAAGGCTTTACCACAGGACATATTTCTCTGTATAAGCCTTGGTCAAGTTTAATTGAGGAAGTTAAGTTGGTAAAATCTAATCCATTTCATCTGGGAAAATACCCCTCTGGAATTCTCAGCCAAGCTTATTGCCTTCAAGGTTTGGCGTGTGGGACATCTGAAGCGGAGAATTTAGTAAGTTTTACTGTGACTGACATTATTAATGATTTTGCTGGATTTTGTTGATGCTTTCAGTTAAACTGTTTTTGGCATTAGTTGAATTGCGATGAAATCATTCGTTGCCAACTGCCTCAAGGTTGAGATATTTCCCCTTTAATTCCACTGAAAAAGAGAAATGAGTTGCTTGGAAAGCTGACTTGGCTTCTGAGATAATTGCTAGTTAATGCAACTGGTCTTTAGCCCTTTCCGGACATTTCGCTCTGAACTCCATTCCCTCGCAGGGTGATGCAGGTGAAATTCGAACATTATTGGAAAACAGAATGTGGAGGAGCAAAATGATTTAGGTGTCCATGTACACAAACCACTTAAAGCTTCTGGGCAGGTGCAAAGAGCAATCAAAAAGGCTAATGGGATGGTGGCCTTCACCTCAAGGAGGTTGTAACACAAAAGTGAGGAAGTGATGCTTCAACTCTGCAAAGGCTGGGTTAGATCTCATCTGGGGAACCGTGTTCATTTTTGGGCACCGCATCTCAAGGAAGATTATATTGACCTCAGAGGGAGATTCACCAGACATTATCCCAGGATGCAAAGGGTGAGGTTAGGTGGAGAAGTTGGGCAACAAAATCATTCATAATATCAATCGCAGCAAAACTTCCACAGTAAAGGAGGAGCTGCCCTAGAAACGAGATAAGATAAACATAGATAAAGGAAAGATACCCAAAAGTTGGCAGTGCTAAAAGTAGGAAGGTCACCTGATCCAGATGGGAAGCATTTTTGTTTGCTGAGAAAATTAGGGTGGAGACTGGGGAGACCTTAGTCACAATTTTCCAATCATCCTGCATGGGCGTTTAAGGTGACTGGAAGACTGCAAATTCTACAGGACAAACATGGGGAGAGCACTTAATCTGGCGATGTACAGGCCAGTCAGTCTAACATAGATATTGGGGGAATCACACTGTAGATGCTGAAAATCTGAAATACAAACAGAAAATGCTGGAAATCTCCCCAGCAGGCCAGGCAGCGTCAGTGGAGAGAGAGAGAGAGGGGGAGAGTTAATGTTTCAGGCCTGTGACCTTTCATCAGAACTGGACCCGAAATGTTAGCTCTGTTTCTCTCTGGAAATAGACAAGCTTGTCACAGCAACAATCGCAGGATGGTTGTGGATTTGGGTGGATCATTTCTGCTTCTCCTGGCTCCATTAAGCTAGGTGAACAAAAACTTTTTCATCAGCAACCTCCAACGGTTCCTTTAAGAATTAGATCACAGAGGTGTGCACTGAATGCTTTGCCCAATTGCTGCCCATTTGGGAGCAACAACCTAACATGGTCATTAGGTCCCTAAGAAGTGGGAGGGAGGGGGGGGCGTGGTTGGTGGCATTGTGCTAATGTCACTGGACTAGTAATCCAGTGTGCAAAATTGATGTTTTTAGATAAATTTTGGGGAATATTGAGCTAGTGTGTTTGTGTGTGTGTTTGTGTGTGTGTTTGTGTGTGTGTGTGTGTGCGCGATTTAATTAAGCTGGGCAGAGATTAATAGGAGGCAGGTTGTCTGGAGATGTTTAAAATGTGAAAAAGGTTAGAGGTGTTAGGTTTGAGGTACAAGTGAATTGGTTAGGTCTAATATATGCATTTTTAGATAAGTTGAGAGTTTGTTTGAATATCAAAGGGAAGTCAGAGGTGTCAAAAAACATGTTTGCATCTTGCAGGAGCTCTTTTGGTAAATAGAAGTATGGATATTATATTTTATTGACTTGAAAGCAAAGAGAAGATGGAGACATGGAAGATCTTATATTTGTAAGGAATTGAGTTTCAAAGTTTCAAAGAGGTGTGAAAACAATGGAACCTGAGATGAAAGGGGAAAAAGGTATTTTTGAGTTACCATGGAGGGTTTAAGGGAGCTATTTGAGCTGCAGTGGCTAGAGCTGGAGCTAAGCTGTTGAGCTGGAGCTGTGAGAATTAGTTGTTTGAGCTGTTGAATTGGGGCTGAAGTTGGTGAGATGTAGCAGCTGGAGCATAGCTGCAGCTCTGAGCTGGGAGAGAATGTGGTTTGAATCAGCCACCATGTCAAGCCAGAAATGTCCAGGGCTGCATAAAGCAGTTTTATTCTGAAGTTTGGATTTCCACAGGTGTTTGGAAGAGAGTTACAGGTCATGTGGTATGCCATTATTAAAGCTACAGCATTTGCCTTGGGTACTATTACTGGATTTTTATGGTTAAGCATCTATAAGGCAGTGTTGTCTGGAAGGTGTTTACTTGTGGGTCTGACCAAGCAGTGAGTGCTTTTGGGTGATTGTGCTGTAAGATTAACCTTAATTGTGCAACTTGTGTGCTAAAGTTTTATTTTATCATTTTTAATAAACTTTTACTTTTAATCTTTAAAATTCCAGAAGTGTTTCTGGACTTCTTGCTTCTGAAATCAATATGACTTGTTCTCATTTTCGGAATACAAAAAAATAAGTATGGCTCATAAGCCAAGTTTCCCTCTGGGATTTGTTTTGTGCAGCAATTAACATTAGCTGTCATCAAAACACCAGGTTAATGCTCTGGGGACATAGGTTCAAATCCTGCCATGTCAGCTGGTGGAATTCGAACTCAATTAATAAATCTGGAATATGAAGCTAGTCTCAGTTATGGTGACCCTGACAACTATTTTCAATTGTTGTAAAAATCCATCTGGTTCTCTAATGTCCTTTAGGAAAAGAAATCTGCTATCCTTAACTGTTCTGGCCTACATGTGACTCCATAGTGATGTCCTCTGAAATGGCCTAGTAAGCCACTTGGGTCAAGGGCAATTAAGACTGGGCAACAAATGCAGGCCTTGCCAGCAATTTGCAAGTCTCTTTGAACATCAACAGTTACAAGTTTTAAACCTTTTAAAAAGTATTCTGCTCTCCTATTCTTTTAACCAAAAGGCTGTAACGAGGTGAGGAGCTGAGTGGCCTTAGTGGAACCCAAACTGAGCGTCAGCGAGAAGGTTATTGCTGAGTAAGTGCCACTTGATAGCACTGTCGATGATACCTTCCAACCCTTTGCTGATGCTAAGGAGTAGACTGATGTGGCAGTAATTGGCCAGGTTTGATTTGTCCTGCTTTTTGTGGACAGGACATACCTGGGCAATTTTCCACATAGCTGGATAGATGTCAGTGTTGTAGCTGCACTGGGAGACCTTTCCTAATCCATCCAAAATGACATTACTACTTACTTTAATTAGGGTGACCAGACATCCTGGTTTTTCATTAAATGTCCTGGTGTCCTGACAATTTTCTAAAAATAGTCCAGATGTCCCGATTTTCACCTTTTCCCTTTTTGTCAAATATAAACTGGACCTGGGGGGAGAAAGCTGTGTGAAATTTCATCCGTCTTCCTGTCAACACCCATCATATCGCATTGCACAGCAGGCCTGGACCTGTATCCCTGCCCCCAGTGCTCCCTTTGGTGTCTCCAAGGGAGTTGTCACCATTGGTGCAGATGACTTTATTGCTGATGACGCCTTTTAAATGATCTACAGAACAGGGCTGCCAGCTCTGGCTGGATGTATTCCTGGAGATGTCATTACATGGACTCCCACCTTCAACTGCACCCCCCCCCAGACGCCTGCCATTGGTTGCCCAACCTATCAATCATCACAGAGCCCCATGGATTTTCAATGTGTCTTGGCATTGACTTGGTCTTCAGAGCACTCTCCATTTGGAATATAAGAGTGGAACCTAATGCAAAATAGTCACTTAGCAGCTTTGCCATTACCTTAGATTCTGTTTCAGCCTGTCTAACAGTATTCTCCTTGATACTATATGATACTGAATGAATGAATAAATTAATTAATTAAAAATGGGAAATGCTGGAAATATCCAAGAGAAATGTCAGCATCGAAAAGTGAAAATATAGATCCAGCTAGAAAACAGAGTGTCAACTGTGGCTCAGTTGGTGGCACACTTTGCCTCAGAATCTCAGAGTTCAAGAACAACCCCAGGGCTTGAGCACAAAAAGCAAGGCTAACACCCAAGTGCAGTACCGACGGAGGGCTGCATTGTTGGAGGCGCTGTCTTTCAGGTGAGATGTTAATCGAAGGCCCCAGCTGCCTGCTTGAATGGTTGCAAAAGATCCCATGGCTTTGAAGAAGAGCAGGGGAGTTATCTCCGATGTCCTGATCAAGATTTATCCCTCAATCAACATCACACATACAAAAAAATACCAGATTTATCACATTACTGTTTTTGGGTGCTTGCTGTGTGCAAAATGGCTGCTGGCTTTTCTACATTACTAAATACATTGACTAAACTTCAAAAATTACTTCAGATGTCTGATGGTTGTGAAAAGCTCTATATAAATGAAAGTCTTTCTTCTGTTCAGATTAAGGTGTAGACCCATCAACAGAATTAAAGACCCAGGATAATGTTCCGGGGACCTGGGTTCAAATCCCACCACGGCAGATGGTGGAATTTGAATTCAATCAATAAAAATCTGGAATTAAATGTCTAATGATGACCATGAAACCATTGTGGATTGTCGTAAAAACTCATCTGTTCACTAATGTCCTTCAGGGAAGGAAATCTGCTGTCCTTACCTGGTCTGGCCTACTTTTGACTCCAGACCCACAGCGATATGGTTGACTCTTAACGCCCTATGAAATAGTGTAGCAAGCCACTCAGTACAAGGGCAATTAGGGATGGACAGTAAATGCTGGCCTTGCCAGCGACACCCATGTCCCAGGAAAGAATAAATTTTCAAAAACCACAATCTGTAACCTCATGGCCCAGCATACCCCCCACTCTACCATTACCACCAAGCCAGGGGATCAACCCTGGTTCAATGGAGTGTGCAGGAGGGCATGCCAGGAGCAGCACCAGGCATACCTAAAAATGAGGTGTTAACCTGGTGAAGCTATAACACAGGACTACTTGCGTGCCAAACAGCATAAGCAGCAAGTGATAGACAGGGCAAAGCGATCCCACAACCAACAGATCAGATCTAAGCTCTGCAGTCCTGCCACATCCAGTCGTAAATAGTGGTGGACAATTAAACAACTCACTGGAGGAGGCGGCTCCACAAATATCCCCATCATTAAGCCCTGCACTTCTGTGCAAAAGATAAGGCTGAAGCATTTGCAACAATCTTCAGCCAGAAATGCCAAGTGAATGATCTATCTCGGCCTCCTCCAGAAGTCCCCAGCAGCACAGATGCCAGTCTTCAGCCAATTCGATTCACTCCACGTGATATCAAGAAATGGCTGAAAGCACTGGATACTGAAAAGGCTATGGACCCTGACAATATACCGGCAATAGTACTGAAGACTTGTGCTCCAGAACTTGCTGCACCCCTAGCCAAGCTGTTCCTCTACAACTACAACACTGGCTAGTGGAAAATTGCCCAGCTGTGTCCTGTACAAAAAGCAGGACAAATCCAACCCGGCCAATTACAACTCCATCAGCCTACTCTCGATCATCAGTAAAGTAATGGAAAGGGTCATCAACAGTGCTATCAAGTGGCACATGTTTATCAATAACCTGCTAACTGACACCCATTTTGGATTCTGCTAGGGCCACTCAATTCCTGACCTCATTACAGCCTTGGTTCAAACATGGACAAAAGAGCCGAACTCCCTAGACGAGGTAAGAGTGACAGCCCTTAACATCAAGGCCGCATTTGACCGAGTGTGGCATCAAGGAGCCCTAGCAAAACTGGAGTCAGTGGGAGATCCACTGGTTGGAGTCATACCTAGCACAAAGGAAGATGGTTGTGGTTGTTGGAGGTCAGTCATCTCAGTTCCAGGACATCACCGCTGGAGTTCCTCAGGATAGTGTCCTCAGCCCAACCATCTTCAGCTGCTTCATCAATGACCTTCCTTCCATCATAAGGTCAGAAGTTCACTGACGATTGCACATGTTTAGCAACATTCGTGACTCCTCAGATACTGAAGCAGTCCATGTCCAAATGCAGCAAGACCTGGACAATATCCAGGCTTGGGCTGACAGTGGCAAGTAACATTCGTGCCACACAAATATCAGGCAATGACCATCTCCAACAAGAGAGAAACTAACCATCACCCCTTGACGTTCAATGGCATTACCATCGCTAAATCCCAACTGTCAACACCTTGGGGGTTACCATTGACCAGAAACTGAACTGGATGAGCCATATAAATACTGTGGCTAGAAGAGCAGGTCAGAGGCCAGGAATCCTGCAGTGAGTAATTTACCTCCTGACTCCCCTAAGCCTGTCCACCATCTACAAGGCACAAGTCAGGAGTGTGATGGAATACCCTCCACTTGCCTGGATGAGTGCAGCTCCAACAACACTCAAGAAGCTTGACACCGTCCAGGGCAAAGCAGCCCGCTTGATTGGCACCACATCCACAAATATTCACTCCCTCCACCACCGATACACAGTAGCAGCAGTGTGTACCATCTACAAGATGCACTGCAGGAACTCACCAAGTTTCCTTAAACAGCACCTTCCAAACCCACGACCGCTACCATCTCAAAAGACAAGGGCAGCAGACACATGGGCCAGCATCTTACGGTTGGCGAGTGGGGGCGGGACCCGCTCGCCGACACGTAGAATGACACAGGGTGACGTCGGGTGGAACTCCCGACATCACCAAGCGTCATTTAGATTCAGTTCAGGGGGTGCACATCCGAGTTGGATGCATGCCCGCTGACCTGTCAATGGCCTATTAAGGCCATTAAAAAACCAATTGAACTCATTAATGGACCTGCCCGTCCAAGCTTAAGGTTGGCGGGCAGGCCAGGACCACTGGCGGGCTTGTGAGAAAACATGAAACCTCATCCATGGGCGGGATGAGGTTTCATGAGTGATTTTAATAATGCGGAATATTTTACAATAAAAGTTATGGACGTGTCCCAGTTCATGTGACAGTGTCACACGAGGGGACATGGGCAGGGAAATTTTTTTCTGATCTTTATTCAAAGTTTTAAATCGGTGCCGATCTCCCTGAGGCAGCACTTTGTGCATGCGCAAAAGATACCACCCAACCTCCCCTCCCCCGCCTGCACAAGGAGTGCATAGCGCCTCCTGGCTGGGCAGGCCTTAATTAGCCTGCCTCGTAAAATGGTGGCGCGCCCCCCAATCAGGGGTGCCAATCGGAAGCGCACCCGCTCCCGCACTTCCCCCTGACGGGGGGAGAATGTTGCCCATGGGAAACACCACCAGCCGGAAGTTCCTCTCCAAGTCACTCACCATCCCGACTTGGAAATATATCGCCGTTCCTTCACTGTGGCTGGGTCAAAATCCTGGAACTCCATCCCTAACAGCACTGTGGGTGTACCTACACCACATGGACTGCAGCGGCTCAAGGCAGCATCTCACCACCACCTTCTCAAGGGCAACTAGGGATGGGCAATAAATTCAGGCCTAGTCAGTGACGCCCACATCCCGTGAATGAATAAAAACAGTAGGTCAACCCCTTTAAAGGATGGAACAATGTGGAGAGAGGAGACCAATGGGTAAAAAGCCAATAACAGAAATGGCTGTGTTCCGACAAAGAGTTTTTACTCGAAACATGACAACCAGCCTTTTCTCTTTGCAGAGTGCTGACCAACATTTCCTTATTTTGTGTCCAGTCCTTTTCACTTTGCCAGGGCGTGCTAACCATTACAAAGAAGTAGCTAATGGCTTTAATGGCCCTGAACCATCCCTTAAAAGGTGAAAAGAGGTCGTGCGGGACCTGCTGTCCACTTCCAGCATTTTGCACCTCATTACTCTGTAGTGAGCAATAAATGTAGTTGCTGCTGACTGTGGTTGCTGAGTTACCAGGTTTATTGACCGTGCATGCTGTGTAAGTCTGGATGTACCTGTGCTATTGATGGTATAAGGTGTACGGGGTACACTACAGGCCTGATTCCAACTCAGAAACTTATTAATGCTCTGCTTTTTCCTCATATTTCCAATTATTGCCAAACGCTTGCTAAACCTGGTACCATGAATTTGTCACTGAGTTTTGTTTCCCAATGTCACACCTTAAAGATTATCCAGATATCTTTTGTGTCTCTGTTGATTTTCTTCATGTTAAAAATATTGAAAGCTTTATTTGTAATAAAAGGTTGACAACTGCCACCTAGTGGCAACAGCTGGAAGAGCAAACTATCAGATAACAGCTTTCCACTTCCTAAAACACAAGGTGCAAGTGGGCAGATTAAACATCAATAAGCCCATCAGAAGGTACTCTTTAGATTCCTGGGATACAGATAACAATGGAATTAGTGAAGGGCCATCCCTAATTAAGTCAGAAAAGCGTGGGACTTGCTTACTATAAAAAAGCCCAAACTACTGTTATTTTCAGTGAACCTCCTCCCACTTCAGACAGTGCATTGCGTTTTTGATAGATCCTTTTCAATAATGTGTTGTTTCTTTTGCCTAAACATTGAAAACAAACCTGCTTGGGAGCTAACCCTCTAAAGCAGTACCTGCCGTTCTGTGCCAAGTTGGGCAGCAGAATGAATTCGGAGTAAAATCCGTTATCGTTGTTACACTGATTCGACCATCTAAAGTGGACATTTCTCTAAGCATCCTTTAAAGGCACAGCAATGTCATAGATTATGGGTCAGTGACGAAGCTGGCCTTCACCTGCCTCTCAAGTCAAATGTGAGGATGTTTTATTTTCTCTCAGGGGATATGGGCATCGTTGGCTGGGCCAGCATTTGTTACCTACTCCTAATTGCCCCGACCTGGGTGGCTTGCTAGGCCACTTCGGAGGGCAGTGGGTCTGGGGTCACATATAGGCCAGACCAGGTGAGGATGGCAGATTTCCTCCCCTAAAGGGGGTTGGTGAACCAGATGGGTTTTTACAACAATCAGTGATAGCCCCATCAGGCATACTCCAGATTCACTAATTGAATTTGAATTCCGTCAGGGGCTGCGGTGGGATTTGAACCTGTGTCCCCAGAGCACTAACCTGGGTGCCTGAATTACTAACCCAATGACCACTACCCACTGTGCCACCGTCTCCCCACGTGTTCCTAGCTGAGCGCAAATGAAAATGCGTAAATAACTCCAAGATGAATTCCAACAAAATTCTGACAGAGCTGGACAGACTGGATGCAGGGGTGATGTTTCCTCTGGCTGGTGGGGGGTGGGGGGAGGTCTAGAACAAGGGGTCACAGTCTCAGGATAGCGGGTAGACCATTTAGGACTGAGATGAAGAGGAACTTCTTCACTTGGAGGGTGGTGAACTTGTGGAATTCTCTACCACAGAAAGCTGTGGAGGCCAAGCCACTGAATGTATGTCAGGGGGGAATAGATGGATTTCTGGACTCTTAAGGTGTCAAGGGGTATGGGAAGAGAGCAGGAGTGTGGTCTTGAGATAGGGGATCAGCCATGCTCATATTGAATGGCTCCTATTTCTATGTTTCTAACAAGATTGCCTTCAACAATGGGCAGGGAAATAGTGGATGAGATGAATAAGCAGGAATGAGCAGTGATGGACCAGAATAACCCTCAACAGAGATGTAATGTTAAAATTTCCTTTATAAATTTTATTTCATTAGAAAATGAATTCATCGTAACACAACTCTGCACGGCAGAAAATAATCTGAGTGGAGGTCGGGGGACCCACATAGTGTAAACATGTATTGGTCTGTAAACAGTCTGAAAATAATTCAAGTTTTCTCCAAAAGTAAAAGACATTGCTACAAAGGGAAGTTCCCCAGAACAGGACTGCGGAGGCTTTGGTTGTCCCGCTTCTCCCCAGGTAATGCTATGTTTTTTTTTTGCTGCTGCTGCTGTTGTTTTAAATCCGAAACGGGAATGTTTTAAGGTAGTCCTTCAGGACGGAGTTCAGGGGCAGCTGATCGATGTTCTGCTTCCCGAAGGACTCGACGACCCTCCTCCGGCTGAGCTCCTGCAGCGGCTGCAGCCGGACCTTCCTGAGGGGCTTGGACAGCAGCTTCTTGGGCGAGATGGTGAAGTGCTCCAGCAGTTCCAGGACGCAGCCGAAGGACTCCTTGCTGCCGTCCAGGCGGAAGAGCCCGTCCTGAAACTGGATCCGGATGCTGATGGGCTCCTTGGCCGTCTGGACGCTGAGGGAGAAGAAGTAGTTCCTCTGCCGGCTGTCCCGGATCAGAAAGGTACCGGGGGGCTCCGGCTTGAGCTTCAGGTGAGCCGCCTCCACCGTCATGGGGCCCCAGTAGAAGCCGCAGCCCTCCAGGTACCCGCAAGTCCTCCTGATGACCTCGTAGTCCGACTGAGCTCGGAAAGTCTTGAAGTGGGACTCCGGCGGCCGGTCGGGGGGTCCGACCCCCGCCTCCGGTGGGTGCCCGTGGCTGGAGCGCGGTTGGGGGGAGCCGAAGCGCCGGTGCTCGACGCCTTCCAGCGCTCGGGGTCCCAGTCGGTCTCTGGCATTGGCGGCTCTGTCGGTCAGGCGGCGGCGGCTGCTGCTGCTGCTGCTGCTGCCTGTCACCATCCTACAGCAGAGAGGGCCACGGGTGGTCTCCCATATCTTGAGGTCTCGGTGCAAGGCCAGAAGTCACCACCAGTCAGTCCCCTGGAAACAGGGAGGAAACCCAGTGAGTCAATGAGTTCCTGTAACCAGTGAAAGTATCTGCCGGTAAAGGTTCTGCTATCACTGGCGTGAAAACTAATTTCAGAAGAACAAATTTATCTCGAGACTCTTTATTTCTTGCAAAGAACTCCCCCCCCCACCACCCCCCCACCACCACCACACCACTGGGATAGTCCAGGCAGATCTCTCCCGGATTCATTCATCATGTTGTAACTCAACCCCCACCCCAGGGCTTCACTTATCTACAGTTTAACAATCACTCACTTATCTACAGTTTAACAATCACTCACTTATCTACAGTTTAACAATCACTCTGCTCCCATCCCACCCCATCCCATTCTCTTCCCACAAGCCTGATTTTCCTCCAGCGCCCCCTCTGTAGAGGGGGGTGGGGGAGGTTGAGGATCATCCCGTAAAACCGTTCACCCCCTTCACCTCCCCCCGCCCCACATCCCCCAATAAGCAGCAGCAGTAGCAGCAGCAACATTCCGTTTGGGTTAAAAGCAAAATACTCCAGATGCTGGGAATGTGAAACTGAGTCCCCCCTCCACCCCTCAGCACTGTGGAGTTTACTGCCTTTGGTGATAGCAGCGACAGACGGGAACAATGAGCTCCTCTGCTGGCATTTCTGGTAGCTCTCTCGCTATTTATGGGAAATATCCAGTCCCATCACATCAGGCAATGAATGGCCCGTGGCCACAAACCAGCCAGACACAATTCTTCTGCTTAAGAGCAAAAGCCGAGCGAGTAGTGACTTGTAAAGTGAACTGATCTGAGGGGAGGGAGGGGGTTACCGAGAGTTCCTTGCTGCTGGTGTTGGGCGGGGGGGAGAGAGAGAGAGAGAGAGTTTTAGTCAGCATTCAGCCCGCTCTCTCCACATTTACACCAGGAATATATCGACATCTTGAAGTCTGTGGCTGAAGTTGACTAAGCGGGGACTAGGAAGCTAGCAGACACCGAATTCACTATAACCCCGCATTTCAAAACAGCCCCCACCCCACCCTCCACCCATTCCCCAAAGGTTAGGAGCCTCTCCCCTCACTGGGGGTGGGGGGGGGGTGTAAACAATACGAAGGGACTTGTTTTCTCCGTTGTTAAAAAAGAGAAAAAGAAGCGGTGCTTACCTTCTGCATCAAACAAACTAAGAAGCTGGGGGAGAAAATAACCAAGCCTCACACAGACCCTTGCAAGGAGAATCCGTCGGAGTGAGCCTACAGCAGCTGTTGGTGTGAGTGTGAACAGATTCCCTGCTGGCCTGGGTTAGACTGAATGAACGATTCCTCCCTAAACAGTGACAGGGCTCCGGGAGGCTGGCTACACTCATCGCCTCTGGTTACAGTTCTGTTCAAGAAGCCGGCCTGCCCTTTTTTTAAAAGATCACTCGCCGCCCGTGGGGGGGTGGGGGGGGGTGTCCAATTCGAGGAAATCACCTGTTCTGGGGCCAGCCAGTGACCATTTCACTTTCAGTTTCACTTCTCTCGGCCGTTCTAAGAAATGAGTTTACGTTTACAAGGCGGATGGGGGAAGGAGGGAAAACCTGGTGTTCTGTTTTCTCTGGAAGTCTTACTCAGTGCCAAGCTTTTCAGAAGAAGGGAAAAAAAAGAGAGAGAATGAGTTCTGGATTTGGGTGTAGGGGCTGGGCCAGGTCGGCTGCTGTGGTGATTATAGAGACAGACAGACAGACAGACAGACAACCCGGGAACTGGGATCAGCCCATCTCACATTGAAACAGAAAAGTGTTTCCTGAGACGCCTTTATCTTTATTCTTTCATAGGATGTGGGGTGTCACTGGCATGGACCAGCCAGCATTGGTTGCCCGTCCCTAATTGCCCCCTGAACTGAGTGGGCTGGCTGGGCCAGTTCAGAGGGCAGTTTAAGAGTCGACGACCTTGCTGTGGGTCTGGAGTCACATGTAGGCCAGGCCAGGTAAGGATGGCAGCTTTTCCTCCCCTATATTGGTGGTGGTGGGGGGGGGGGGGGCATTAATAAATTCCACCAGCTGCCAAGGTGGGATTGGAACCCACCTCCCCCAGGGGCTTGAGTCTCAGGATGACTCCGTGCCACCGTCAGCTCGGACGGTGCCACAAGTGACGGGTCAGGATCACACACACCAACCCACCCCCAGCCCACAAGAGCCAGACCTTCTGATCACCGGGGTTTAAAAAAAAAAGTCCCGGGAGATTTCCTTACCGATAAGAGGTCAGCATTTACCCGAATTGGAAGCTTCTGCGGATGGGGAGAGGGATGTAGGGGTCACACATCCCCCTGCAACCCGAAGTTTGGACAGGTTGAGGTCGGGGGCGAGGCAGCTCATTGAGTTTGGGGGGTGGGGGGGGGGCGGTATAAGAGCAAAGGGAGCCTTCGGTGGCGGGGAGGGGGGGGGGTGGGGGGTGGGGGGTGGTGGGGGAGAAGCTGCCCCCTCTGTTAGGGTAAGGGTCGGGGGCTAATATGCCCAGAATTCTGGCTGTGAGGATTCGCATTCGGTTAGAGTGCAGTGATTTTAAGATCGGGGGAGGGTTTTTTAAGAGTCGCTCCACTCTTGTAGTAGTGAAAAAGGCCGGCAAAACTGACGCTTAAGACGAGTGCCAGCTACTTTAAAATAGACCCAGTTACAATGAAAATCCTTCCCAGTATCTGACTGCGCCGCCAGTGGGTATTGAGTGAGTGAGTGGGTGGGTGGGTGAGTGAGTGGGTGAGTGAGTGGGTGAGTGAGTGAGTGAGTGAGTGAGTGAGAG
Organism: Carcharodon carcharias; assembly: GCF_017639515.1. NCBI lineage: Eukaryota > Metazoa > Chordata > Chondrichthyes > Lamniformes > Lamnidae > Carcharodon > Carcharodon carcharias. The sequence continues at coordinate 12,471,716 of NC_054481.1, read as the reverse complement.
TGAGTGAGTGGGTGAGTGAGTGAGTGAGTGGGTGAGTGAGTGAGTGGGTGAGTGAGTGGGTGAGTGAGTGAGTGAGTGGGTGGGTGAGTGAGAGTGAGTGGGTGAGTGAGTGAGTGGGTGAGTGAGTGAGTGGGTGAGTGAGTGGGTGTGAGTGAGTAAGTGGGTGGGTGAGTGAGTGGGTGAGTGAGTGAGTGGGTGAGTGAGTGAGAGTGAGTGAGTGGGTGGGTGAGTGAGTGAGTGGGTGAGTGAGTTAGTGGGTGAGTGGGTGAGTGAGTGGGTGAGTGAGTGAGTGGGTGAGCAAGTGAGTGAGTGGGTGAGTGAGTGGGTGAGTGAGTGAGTGGGTGAGTGAGTGAGTGAGTGAGTGGAGACGAGGAAGCCACTTGAATAAGTTCAGTGGAAAGCACTTGGGCTCGGTCTGACCTTGCTCAGCGTCGCTGCCTAAGTTTGTGTTATGTGTGTGTTTGTGTGTGTTGTGTGTTTGTGTGTGTGTTATGTGTGTATTGTGTGTTTGTGTGTGTGTTATGTGTGCGTTGTGTGTTTGTGTGTGTGTTATGTGTGTGTTGTGTGTTTGTGTGTGTGTGTTGTGTGTTTGTGTGTGTGTGTTATGTGCGCGTTGTGTGTTTGTGTGTGTGTGTTATGTGTGCGTTGTGTGTTTGTGTGTTATGTGTGCGTTGTGTGTTTGTGTGTTGTGTGTGTTGTGTGTTTGTGTGTGTGTTATGTGTGTATTGTGTGTTTGTGTGTGTGTGTTATGTGTGCGTTGTGTGTTTGTGTGTGTGTTATGTGTGTGTTGTGTGTTTGTGTGTGTGTTGTGTGTGTTGTGTGTTTGTGTGTGTGTTATGTGTGTATTGTGTGTTTGTGTGTGTGTGTTGTGTGCGTTGTGTGTTTGTGTGTGTTATGTGTGTGTTGTGTGTTTGTGTGTTATGTGTTGTGTTTGTGTATGTGTGTTGTGTGTATGTGTTATGTGTGTGTGTGTTAGTGTTATGTGTGTGTGTGTGTTGGTGTGTTATGTGTGTGTGTTGTGTGTGTGTGTTGGTGTGTTATGTATGTGTGTGTGTGTTGGTGTGTTATGTGTGTGTGTATGTATGTGTGTGTTGGTGTGTTGTGTGTGCGTGTTGTGTGTGTGTTATGTGTGTGTGGGAAACCTTGCTTTTGAGTTTCTCTTTGCCCATTGCGGCTGAAGTTAAGCGGCGGCTGCCTGCGCTTGTGTATCCGGAACGAGCGAGCGAGCGAGAGGGGGGGGAGGTCGCGGACCCTCGCCACACAGGGGAGGGAAGGGGAGGGGACGGGCGAAGAGTTCGACTCGATAAGTTCAGGAAAGGTGGCTGTGGTTTTCCTGGAACTGGTTTCTGACCTCCTTTAGACACGGTGATGCGCAGCTCGGATTTCGGGGAAGCGCCAACCACATCAATGAAACTGCAAACTAACAGCCTGCTCACTGATACAAGAAGACATTACCAGCAGTGTCACCAATTAGACTTTTATTAAAAAAAATGTTAGACCCGCCTCCCAACCACCCCGCCCCCCACTCCGTTTCTTCGAATTCCTCGTTCCTAATCTAGGTTGCAAAATGACTAACTAAGAGGGTCCCGGGGGAGTGAGGGGGCATTTTCACCTCCAGATGCTTGACTGGACTGGTTTCTTGTCAAACGCATAGTCAGGCCCCTGATAGTTTTACTCAATCGCTCACCAAAAGCTATATTTAGTGTATTCATTTAGCAACCACAGCGCAGAACTTGGTTCAGTTTATGTAAGACCTGTGGATTTCAGTGAAACAGTACAAAGAGAGATTGCGAGAACTGGAAAACATTCACATTGCTCCTTTAAGTGACCACGGGACACCTTATCCTTGGCATAATGCACTACGGTCTTAGCCATTGGGCCCCTTGGCGTCCTCACTTGGGAATCCTATTCCCGCCTTTGTAGTTTGGGGGGGGGGGAGGAGGCATTCGCACACTTAACAGAAAGAAAGGCTCTGCATTTACATAACGCCTTTCCACCGCCGTAAAGCTCGCAAAGAGGTTTCCAGCCAGTGAAGTGTAGTCACTGTTGCATTGTAAATACTGCAGCCAATTTGCACACAGCAAGATCCCACAAACAGCAACGTGATAAATCTGTGGGTTTTTTTCTGCCATGTTGGCTGAGGGATAAATATTGGCCAGGACCCCTGCCCTTCTTCGAAATAGTCATGGGATTTATTTTTATTCATTCACGGGATGTGGGCTTCGCTGGCTGGGCCAGCATTTATTGCCCATCCCTAGTTGCCCTTGAGGTGGTGGTGGTGAGCTGCCTTCTTGAACCGCTGCAGTCCCTGTGGTGTGGGTACACCCACAGCGCTGTTAGGGAGGATTTTGACCCAACGACAGTGAAGGAACGGCGATATATTTCCAAGTCAGGATGGTGTGTGGCTTGGAGGGGAACTTCCAGTTGGTGGTGTTCCCATGCATCTGCTACCCTTGTCCTCCTAGGTGGTAAAGGTTGTGGGTTTGGAAAGTGCTGTCGAAGGAGCCTTGGTGAGTTTCTGCTGTGCATCTTGTAGATGGTACACACTGCTGACGATGTGCATCAGTGGTGGAGGGAGTGAATGTTTAAGGTAATGGATGGGGTGCCAATCAAGCAGGCTGCTCTGTCCTAGATGATGTCAAGCTTCTTGAGTGTTGTGGGAGTTGCACTCATCCAGACAAGTGGGGAGTATTCCATCACACTCCTGACTTGTGCCTTGTAAATGGTGGACAGGCTGTTGGGAGTCAGGAGGTGAGTTAGTTGATGCAGAATCCCCAACTCCTGATCGGCTCTTGTAGCCACAGTATTTATGTACCTGGCCCGGTTCAGTTACTGGCCAATGATAGCCCCAGGATGTTGATAGTGGGGGATTCAATGATGGCAATGCCATTGAATGTCAAGGGGAATTGGTTGGATATTCGCTTGTTGGAAATGGTCATTGTCTGGCACTTGTGTGACGTGAATGTTACTTGCCATTTATCAGTCCCAGCCTGGATATTGCCCAGGTCTTGCTGCATTTGGACATGGACTGCTTCAGTATCTGAGGAGTTGCAAATGGTACTGAACATTGTGCAATCATCAGTGAATATCCTCACTTCTGACCTTATGATGGAAGGGAGGGTCATTGATGAAACAGCTGAAGATAGTCGGGCCTAGGACATTACCCTGAGGAACTCCTGCAGTGATGTCCTGGAACTGAGATGATTGACCTCCAACAAGCACAACCATTGTGCTAGGCATGACCCCATCCAGGGGAGAGTTTTCCCCCTGATTCTCATTGGCTCCAGTTTTGCTAAGGCTCCTTGATGCCACACTCGGTCAAATGCTACCTTGATGTCAAGTGCAGTCACTCTCACGCCATCTCTTGAGTTCAGCTCATTTATCCATGTTTGGACCAAGGCTATAATGAAGTCAGGAGCTGACTGGCTCTGGCAGAACCCAAATTGAGAATCAGTGAGCAGGTTATTGCTGAGTAAGTGCCACTTGATAGCACTGTTGATCACCCCTTCCATTACTTTACTGATGATCAAGAGTAGACTGATGGGGCTGTAACTGGCTGGGTTGGATTTGCCCTGCTTTTTGTGTACAGGACATTCTTGGGCAGTTTTCCACATAGCCAGGTATATGCCAGTGTTGTAGCTGTACCGGAGCAGCTTGGCTAGGGGTGCGGCAAGTTCTGGAGCACATGTCTTCAGTACTATTGCTGGAATATTGTCAAGGCCCATAGCCTTTGCAGTAACCAGTGCCTTCAGCCCTTATACCCATAGACTAACCTCTATTTTAAAAGGAAGACTGAGATAGATAGGTTCTTGATTGGTAAGGGGGTCAAAGGTTACGGGGAGAAGGCGGGAGAATGGGGTTGAGAAACTTATCAGCCATGATTGAATGGCGGAGCAGACTCGATGGGCCGAATGGCCTAATTTCTGCACCTGTGTCTTATGGTCTTATGGTTTCTTGATATCGCATGGACTGAACCAAATTGGCTGAAAACTGGCAGCTGTGATGTTGGGGACCTCCAGAGGAGGCTGAGATGGATCATCCACTCAGCGCTCCTGGCTAAAGATGGCTGCCACGGGTGCTGTTCCCAGTGCCTAACTGCCCATGTCCCCATTGCAATTTTATGCACAGCGAGGGAGGCATTGGGCGGCCACTGCATGGTCTCTTCCTGCCCGCTGCAATGAGTTCATTCCTTGCGGGCAATACCTTGTTGATACTGCCTGCCTCCCAAATAAACATTCAAGATCAGGAGCTAATTCAGGAGCTTGGTTGACCTTTAAGGCATCTTGGGATGTCCTGAGGTGATTAAAGGCGCTATGCAAATGCAAGTCTTTCCCTTTAATTGTGAGCACTTGGAAACAGGCTCAGCAGATCAGGCAGCATTTATGGAGAGAGAAGCAAAAGTTAACATTTCAGGCCAGTGCCTTTATCAGTGAAGAGTAAAAAGGGGAGAGAGAGGTCTGTGGTAGGGTGAAGCAGAGGAGGGATTAAAGGGCAAAAGGGATGATGGAGAAGGGTAAAAGGAGGTGAGAATGAGACAAGGGGATGTACAGTTTTTAAATTTTTGATGGATTTCCTCGTGAGGGAGGCAGAAAGGGGGATTCTGGGTTCACACTGGGGAGGAGCCTGATTCCGAGCCAGTAAATTTGAAATCTTCAGGGAGCAGAGGCGGAAACACTCACACTGATTAATCATTTCAAAGAATGTTTGTATAAAGTGACCAGGCTACACTTCCAGCCCTCTATCCCTTTCCTACTCACTCAACTCTTTCGTCAGGCTAGAATCTCATTCCCGAGTCATAGAGGCCAATTATTACTGCCCGGCTGGGGTGTGGCCTGTCCAGGAATGCTAGCGGTGAACCTTAAGTTAGTGTTAACAGCCACTCGATCTGCAAGGCAACCTGGAAGTTGGCAGGAAGTGGCTGCCAATACGGTTTGGATATTGTAACCAGGGGAAATGACCTCCGGCCCTAGGTGAGGGCGTCAGGGCGAGTTTTAAAAAAATTACTCATTCACATGGGAATCAAGTTGCTGTAGGCCAGACCATGTAAGGATGGCAGGTTTTCTTCCTTTCCTAAAGGGCATTGGTGAATCAGATGGGTTTTTCCCCTGACAATCAGCAATGGTTTCAAGGTCAGCATTAGACTTTTAATTCTGGATTTTTATTAAATCCAAGGTTCACCATCTGTTGTGGTGGGATTTGAACCCTGGTCCCCACAGCATTACCCTGGATCTTCTAGTCCAGTGACAATACCACTATGCCACCACCTCCCCACTCAATCTAGGATAGGGGAGGTCTAAGAGTTTCATGTGAACCCAGAATACCCCTCCTGCCTCTCCTAAGAGGAAATCCATCAAAAATTTAAAAACTGTACATCCCCTTGTCTTATTCTCACCTCCTTTTACCTTTCTCCATGATCCTTTTTGCCCTTTAATCCCTCCTCTCCTTCACCCTATCACAGACCTCTCTCTCCCCTTTTTACTCTTCACTGGTGAAGCCAGAGGCCTCAAACGCTAACCCTTGCTTCTCTCTCCATTGATGCTGCCTGATCTGCTGAGCCTGTTTCCAAGTGCTGTCCTGTTTCTGTTTCAGATTTCCAGCAGCTGCAGTATTTTATTTCTGTGAGTTTAGGTGTAGCATCTCACCATTCAACCATTCATCCAGATAGTAGGCAAGTCTCTGTGAACAGGAAGTTGAGTGAGATTGGACAGAAGAGCCTGATAGGTGTGTGTTTTACACACGATGCAGAACAGAATGAGCAGTTACGAGGAAGTGTCTGCGCATACATAAGTCATTAAGATGTGTAGACCGATATGGGGCAGCTAGGGTAAGTGTCGCTAAACCAAAAAATGGGGGAGGGGAGGTTCCATTTGTTCATGCAGCACTTTTACACAGATGAATAAAGGTGTAGGTGAATGTTATATTTGGATGATTATTTTTTTCTGTTTGGTCTGTGGGAGTTGTGAAGTACGTATTTGTCATGTACCAGATCTTAGTGATGCTGAAAAGGTGCTAGCAGTTAGTCATGACTTAACGGCCTAGAAATTAGATTGGGCCTGAACTGTGGGTGGTGAGGGGACCAATCTGGTTTCAGTGCATGCTTCAGGCACCAATAGCGACAGGCGGCAGGAACACTTCAAATTGGCCTGCTGTCCCAAATAAGTGGCAATCCACAGGCGGCAGTGAGTGGGCCCAGAGGGGGTATGGGGGAGGGGTCTGCGGGGAGCAATCTGAACTGAGGCCCGAAGGTGCATCCAGTGGAAGGGAGGTAAGCACAGCCTCCACAGTTTCAATGTGGAGTTGGGAGGACCCCACTGCTGCACCTTCTAGCTCCACATTAAGGTCAGTGAAAGGCATTAAGCTTTCCTCTCATGGAGCTGGGGTCCTTTGCTTCTGTAAGGTGGAGGTCACCCTCATCTCTGTTACCCAAACACCCAGTCCCATTCACCCATCACCCTTGTGTTCATGGACCGACACTGGCTCCCTATCAAGCAAACATCTCGATTTTAACATTATCGTCAATGCATCATTTCAGTGGAATTGTTTTGTGATATGATCACAATCAGCTCGTGCACCATGTGTCACAGCTTCATGATGAGTATTTGAGGGGGGAAAAAAAAATTCCCTCTGGGAGTTGAGCTCATATTGCAACAAACATTTTATACTAAGCTTTACGATCCTGGACAATTCCTGGATTTCGGAATACAGTAAAGAGTGTGGGTGTACAGAAATAGGGCTGTGCTGGCAAATGGAAACATTTTTTTAATGTTCCATGCTTAGGGCCTTACATGTTGTATTTAACTGAACCAAGTACTGGTTTGCTGGCTAGCCTCCACTTCTAAAGGTATTTGGCCTTTGGATTGGAATCTGCCATTCACAAGCCGTTGTCTACATTTGGTTTCCTGTTACTTAGCCTTCAGGCTAAAAGTTTGAAGAAATGCAGGAACTAGCAACCTTTATTACCGACTTCTGCTTTAGCTCATTTGTCACAAAATAAACATATGCAATTCTAGGTGGTGTCCGGGCTTGGTTAAACTTATTTTGTCTTGTGTCCACTCTAATTGGATCAGGTTTTGCTCCATTTGTATGAGATCAGATTCATTATGGTGTGTTCTTTCATACACCCACAATCAGCGTGAAGCCCAATGGCATATTTGTGTAGCACACAAGTAAACTTTCCCAGATGCGTGTGTGCACATGTGCGCATGTCTGTGTATATGTTGTTTTTGTTTTTTCTTTCACAGAATTTGATGCCCTTCCCTAATTGCCCTTCTTGAAGTGCTGTAGTACATCTAATATTGGCACAGCTACAGTGCTGTTAGGGAGGGAGTTCCAGGATCTTAATCCAACAACAGTGAAGGAACAGCGATATATTTCCAAGTCAGGATGGTGAGTGACTTGGAAGGGAACTTCCAGGTGACGGTGTTCCCATCTACCTGCTACCCTTGTTCTTCTAGGTGGTAGTGGTTGTAGGTGTGGATGGAACCTTGGTGAATTCTTGCAGTGCATCTTGTAGATGGTACCCACTGCTGCCACTGTGCATTGGTGGTGAAGGGAATGATTGTTTAAGTTGGTGGATGGAGTGCCAATCAAGCGGGCTGCTTTGTCCTGAATACTCTCAAGCTTCTTGAGGGTTGTTGGAGCTGCACTCATCCAGGCAAGTGGGAAGGATTCCATCACACTCCTGACTTGTGACTTCTGGGTGGTGTACAGGCTTTGGGGAGTCAGGAGGTGAGTTATGAAGTGGGATGGTTAGGCAGTTAGGATTGGCATCAGGAAGTGGATAAAGGAAATTCCGAAGAGGACGGGGAGGTCACATGTTGTCTAGCTCACTGGTCAGGTCAAAGAAACCCATCAGGTGGTGGGTGAATGTATCAGAATGACTAGCCATTAATGGCTGTTTAATGAAATCTTATAGCCATTAGTAGTTGTTTAGCAAGATCCTGTAGCTATCAGCAACTGTTAACACAGTCTAATAGTAATGAGCAGAATTTTCCATGCCCACTGGTGTTGGGCATCATGGCGGGCATGAGCTAGGAAGGCCAAAAGTCGGTCTCACAACGCCGTGAAACCAACTCGTAAAAGTCCGCTCTGCTCGTCAATGGTGAGCCTCGTTTCCCTTTGTCCCATGTCGGGAACTTTATTGTAATCCATTCTGCATATCATTAGCGGTCCAGTTCGCTAGAATCAACTCTCCACACTGGATCGTCCGAGCACGTCAGCATGATTGCACGCTGAGGCGCTACACAACGGCGTGCACCTGGAGAGCTGCTCTCGAGGGGAACTCGGAGGTGAGTGCACAGTAACGTTGCGCAGTGCTGGCGAGGGTCGCCTTTTGGATCTCAAGGTTGAGGCACCATGCATTCAGGTGAGGGCACAGGGAGGTCACATTTTCTTGGCTGGCTGACTGTGAGGTGCCAGGCCAAGGGCTGCACTACGGTTGAGACGAGTTGGGGGGTGCAGAAAGGATGCACAGTGGTTGATGGTAGTGCACAAGCACATGCTGGGGTGGGTGGGTAGGAGGGAAGTGCCCATGCATTAGGGATACTTTGTATAAAGTGGCCATTCCTCCACAGCTGAGACAGTTCATGCGCAGCCACATTGACATGTTGGAGTTGGCCCTGTAGCTTATCTGCCCACTCAAACAATGCAGAGGCCTGAAAATGCCAGCAAATGCTCCAGAGTTTCCAGCCCTTGGGCACAGACTGCAAACATATGAGCGTTTTAGTGGACTGCTAAACAATTGGACAACTGCGCACCTTGTACAATCTCCTTGCGAAAGCTGGCCATGGGGCATTCACTGCTGGAAGTGGAGATCTTGGGTTTTCCACATGTGCAGGGTGCTATTGACTGCACTTAGATGGCGCTTAGATTTCTGTGGGAACAAGCAGTCAACTATATCAAACACAGGGGCTTCCACTTGCTGAATGTGCAGCTGGTCTGCGACCACCACAAACATCCTGCGGGTCTGCGCATGTTTCCCAGGGAGTGTCCACCACTCCTGCATTTTCAGTCGGTCTCAGATCCCTGACATCTTCCAGGGTCCACAGAGGCTGCAGGTTTGGCTCCTCAGGGACAAGGGCTACCTACAGAGGCCGTGGCTGATGACACTCGTGCAGCGGCCTCAGACTGCAGCAGAGAGAAGGTACAACGAGGCTCATGCTGCAACTCGCACCTACTAGTTTGCTCTACTATCGGGATGCTGCAAATGAGGCTCTGGTGCCTGGACTGGTCTGGTGGAACCCTGCAGTACAACCCATGGAAGGTGTCATGCCTCATCATTGCCTGCTGCACTCTTTACAACCTGACACTCCCAACGGAGAGACGAGCTGGCTGAGGAGGGGATGGAGGAGCTGGAGGTCTCCTCCAATGAGGAGGACGCCGAAGGGGATGAGGCTGAGGAGGTCCCTGAAGGTGACGATGACAGGGATGAGGCCCTCACACTGGCCAGACGAGGTAGATGCGTTCGGGAAACCCTCATAGCTGCTTGATTCATGGAGGATGATGACGACATGCAGTGAGGAGACACCATAGATCCTCATATTGCATCTGTGAACATTTGACTCCTGTCTGGCTGATGGTAGCGCACATACCCTCTGTGATAAGGTTCCTGTCATGGAGACTCAGCGGATGCCTATAGTCCCTACATTCCAGGAGGATGATGACGACATACAGTGGGGATACTCCATAGATCCTCACATAGCTTATGTGAATGTCTGACTCCTGTCTGGCTGATGGCTTGCGCTCTCTGAACAGGGTCATATCATGGAGATGCAGCGGGGAAACTTTAACTTCTCCTGAACTTTTGTGAATTGAACCCTTCAGGACCACACTGTCACCGGACACAGATGCTGAAGAGATGGAGGGGCCAGTTAAACCTCAAAGGTGCTGAGAGCACAGAGAGAGAATGACGGAACACTGCGCCACTGACCCAGGACATTCTAGCAGCAATGATAAATGAGGTTCAGGCATGACTGATGTGACCAATGACAGTGAAGGCGCACCGTCAGTTTGCTGGGAAGGCTGCACAAAGCACAGGGAAGAGGCCCTGGACTGAGACACCTGCCTTTATCTTGTGCAGGAACCAAACTTTCACTTCAGACTGACACAAAGACTGCTCATCAGAACAAGGAGCTATAGGCAGGGATACATTCTTGGGAGCTTATTTACAATAGTGAACACTGTGTACAAGTGATTAACACACACACCCTGCTGTGCAACTTCTTAACCTTCCTAACCTTCCTGCTACATCTTGGTGCTTCCCGGACATCCACAGTGGAGGTGGAGGCAGCCTGCTGACTGCTACGCCCTGTGTGTGGTGACCTTGGCGGACGTCTTCTGGAGGGCCGTGACCTGGTGGGCCCTGGCCTGCTTTCGGGGTCCTGCCGTGTGGGCAGTGGCACCCTCCTCGGCCTGTGGAGCTGGAGCTGCTGGGGTCACAGCAAGGAGGGATATGGATGGGCCGGACACTCCCGGAGTCACCAGGGTGGATGGCCTCGGAGTGTGCACCAGCTGATCCTCCTCCCTCTGGGTGCCTGAGGGCCCCTGGCTGATTCTTTGAGGAGAAGGGGTAGCTGGAGTGAGCTTGAGCTGTCCTGCACCCCTCTTGCATTGACACTGTTGGAAGCCAACTATGGCGTCAGCGATGGAGTTCAGCATGTACAGCAGTGCAGGACCAATGTCCTGGACCAAGGTCTCCATGGCGGCTGCCATCCTGCCAGTGTTGACCATGGTGCATTGGCATGCTGGGCGCTATCATCTCAGCCTGAAGATGGATGGGCTCCTCCCATCGTGCCTTGCAATCTGAGGAGTGGCCTTCTTGATGTTCTCGAGCTTGCCTTTGCAGCTCGAGAACTGAGATATGACCGTGTGCAGAGGCTCATCATCTGACTCGGACTCAGCAGGTTTCTGGCCTCCAGCAGTTCCTCCGAGTGCCGGGGACCTGGGAAGTCCCTGCCACCACCTGCTGTGGATCAGAAAGTGTGATGTACTCACCAGATTATGATCCCGAGGCTGCTCTAAAGCTAGGTCCCACCGAAGTGTGTGTCCCTGCGCTGCTGGAGGGTGTGGGTGAGCGCTGCGACAGGACTTCAATGAGGATTTTAGCAGATTCCTCTTCTGAGGTGTCTTCAGGGCTTGAGTCAAGGATCTGGGTCGTGGGCCCCCTCAGCTGTTTCCCAGATGTGCCTGCGGAAGCAAGGAGGGATAATTAGTGCATGGCAGTGGCCTGTGAAACAGGACACATCACTCACAGCTGGTTGTCTGATGGATGTTGCACTGCTGGATCTTCACCTGGTAGAGCAGCTCCGAGCTCACTGTCAGCACAGGACCGGTCCCAGTCATCACCGGCAGATGGATGGCTCTGTTTTCAAAGTCTGTGAGGACCTTGATGTCAGGCATTCTGCCACTGGTCTGCGATCCCTCCCTCTTGTTGTGTGCCAGCTTATCCTGCATGAATACCGAAGGAGAGCTGGGATGAGGACAACGAAGGTGTGAAGGTGTGTGTGAGAGGGTGGATGGCGATTTCTCTTGAACTGGCAGTGAGTGAGTGAGATCCCTGTGGATGAGTGATGGGTTTGTGAGTGTGTGAGTTGAGAGTGATGAGAAGAGTGACTTACCCTGGTGGAAGGGAGGAGATTGTTCATTTTCTTTCAGCACTGGGTGGCTGCCCTCTTTTGCAAGGTGTTGGCACTGACCACCACTGCCACCACCTCCCAGGCTGGATTGGTGACCTTACTTGCTGGTGGTGGTGCAGAGCGGTGGTAAAGGACATCAGAGCAGGCCTCCAGGGAGGGGTCACTGAATTGCGGAGGGGGGGGGGGAGGGGGGGTGTTGGGACTGCTGTCTTCTTGCTTTTCGGGGCCATCTCCTCTGTGCAGGAGCCCTGGTCTGGAAACACTGAGAGGCGTGCGTGTGACTGGGATTTAAATATGGCGCCCGGCGCCAGGAAGCGTCGGGGTGACAGCGCGGCAGGCGAATCGGAGGCTGCCTGTCAGTGAAATTGCGCGTTTCCCGGGAATGCGTGATTAACGAGGCGGGATCAGGATGATACGGCATGAAGAGCTCCCACTGCAGCCGGCAGTAAAATGTTCTTCTTCCCGGCCGCCCCCTCACTTAGTGCAAGTCCAGGACGATTCCACCCAATGTCTGGAAACACGATTATTAAAGGTGCTGTGCCACTGTGAAATTTTGAGAAGCCCTTCCTTGCCTGACCAGGGGAGTTTCTTCCAGACATGCTTGAATAAAGATTTTTACTCACTTGGGATCTCACGGACTCCAGAGTGGCTTTTCTCCACAACAGTTACTCGCTGGAGGATTCCCAGCCTCTGACCTGCTCTTGTAGCCACATTATTTATATGGCTCGTCCAGTTCAGTTTGTGGTTACTGGTAACCCCCAGGATCATGGGGGATGGTGATCGGTGGTGTGACATTCCATCATCCTGGGTAAGCCTCAATACCCAACTGTGAACGTTAGCCATTGGTAAGATTCCAGTCTAGCCCCTCAGCTCATGGGTAACAAACCTAGCCAAGCACACACACACTACACCACAGACAAGAACAACTGCATAAAGTGCAGGAGAGCGCAATCGTACACATATTACATCACCAGCTCACAATTGCATTGTGCAAAACATCACATTATTTAATGAAATGCAAAGTGGCTGTGTGTTTAATCATTCTGTAAGGGTTCAATATTTTGGGGAAACAAAGGGCCACTTTTTCCTGGTATAATTCAATTTCTTTGCGAATCCCCCTCTACCCCAGACAGTTGTGGATACTCCGTTGTTAAGTATATTCAAGGCTGGGATTGATAGAATCTCAGGGAAAGCTCAGGGAACCTAAGGATATGGGGAGCGGGTGGGACAGTGGAGTTGAAGCCCAAGATCAGCCATGATTGTATTGAATGTCAGAGCAGGCTTGATGGGCTGAATGGTCTAATCCCATTGCTATTTCTTTATGCTTGCCGTGAGGTTGAAACCCAGTGCCAGGTGACACTCGAGTGTGTTGTGGACACTCAGGTTGGTATTGTGGATTTCTGGTGAGGCTGCCTCCTTTTGAGGCAGTGCCCTTAACGCACAGGTGAGAATGGCTGGAAATAAATTCACCTTTCGTCCCTTGCACACAGCACAACCAGCATGGAATAGCATTGGCAAAATCGGCCAGGAAGTGGACCACAACATTTTTGAATGGTCCCTTTCTGGAGGAGTTCTTATAGTCTTGGATGGAGTTAGAATACAGGGTTAAAAGTAGAAGAAGCATAAAAACTCATAGTCAGTTAAAGCAAGCTATGTTCTAAAGAAATCCATTTGTCCTATTTGTGCGCTGTACTCATTAACTCCGTGCATGCATATTGCCCGATGTCTGATGATTTAACATGCAACCCCTGGGAACCTCCATGGGTCCCGTCAATGTTGCTGCTGCCAGGCAATGTAAGAAATGGGTTCGAGAACAGTGATTTCCCCACCCTTACCATCACCATAACACTTCCCCAAGATGAATCATCTCAGTCAGGCAAATCCAGCAGAAAGGGGAAGCCCACAAATGAATACCAGTCAAGAATACGCTTTTGAGTTCAGGTCCTTTCAGTATTTAATTAAGAAACATTAAAAAATAGAAGCAGGAGTAGGCCATTTGGCCCTTCGAGTCTGCTCCACCATTCAACATGATCATGGCTGATCCTCTACCTCAATGCCGTACTCCTGCACTCTCCCCATACCCCTTAAAGCCTTTAAAGTCCATAAGTCTATCTACTTCCTTCTTAAATATATTCAGTGAATTGACATCCACAGGCCTCTGTGGCAAAGAATTCCACAGGTTCACCGCTCTCTGAGTGAAGAAGTTTCTCCTCATCTCAGTCCTAAATGGTCTACCCCATATTCTGAGCTGTGACCCCTTGTTCTAGATACCCCCCCCCCCCTCCTCCACCCCCTGCCCCCCAGCCAGAGGAAACACCATCCCTGCGTCCAGTCTGCCCTTCCCTGTCAGCATTTTATATGTTTCAATGAGATCTCCTCTCATTCTTCTAAACTCCAGTGAATACAGGCCTTGTTGGCCCAATCTCTTCTGGCAAAGACACTTATTCATTTTTTAAAAGCAATTTTCAGGTAGAGATTTTTTAAAAAAATAAACTTTTATTAATCTAACTTACTGGTAAACTACTGAAGTTCCAAAAGTATTCATAATATTTGTGAATTGGAGTCCAATTGCAAATCTGTTTAGATTATGAATATTTGTGGATCTGCTGAGCACATACCTGAATGTACAAGTACAATTTTTATTTACTTAGATTGATAAATATTAACTGCATAAATATTTGTAGTTTTACAGTAAGTACAGAATTACAAGCTTTCAAAGCCACAGTTGTGCCATCAATCAGCCCACCATTAGTCTTTCTGAGGGCCTGTGATCCCATATAATGCCATGCCATAATTTTTGCAAAATTGTGTTGTATAGTCCTGTCATATAACAATCTCCTATATATTGCTGAAAAAAGACATTTTGTCGAAAATTTTTGTCTTGCCCTCAGTCACAAGAATACCAATGTCGGAGAAAGCAACAACATTATGCTGTAAGAAAAGAGAATTCTGATTGGTTGGCAGGTGGACTCTGATCGGTAGAGACATTGCCATGGAGAATGCACCAGTTAACGGTGACTGACAGTTAACTGCCAAGCATTGTTTGAAATTTTAAACCAGGCAGCTTGACTCTGATTGGTCACGGCATTACCCTGAGGAATGAACCAGCGCATGGCCATCACTTATTTTGTTTAGCTGAAGTATAGGCACCGTGCATGTACATGTTCCTTCTGTCTGCAAAGAACAGGGCCCTGTGTATTAACATATGTAGTTTTCAGTACATGCAGATGTGCCACACTGTGGTCCCAACTAACAATCTTAAATTGGTTGTCAGTGTAAGTTTTAGCACACTGAGGATTATTTAGCAAATACTGTCAAATTATGGAATCACATCTTATGTTGGACACTGTGTTTCTGCGATTGGACAATATTGGACACCCTTCTGTTATTCATATGCTATAGAAGACATTGGGGTTCCCTTTTGGCTGCCAGTCTCTTTTCATACTCCCTCTTTGCTTCTCTTATTTGCTTTTTCACCTCCCTTCTGAACCTTCTACATTCAGCCTGGTTCTCAATTGCATTTTCTACCCAACATTTGTTATAAGCATACTTTTTATTCCTTACCTTAACTTCTATCTCTTTTGTCATCCATTTCTTGCCAATTTCCTGCCTGTTATCCTGATGCCATGCATTTGTTCTTCATTTGGTCATGGTATCTGGGTGTTGCCAGCATTTTTTGCCCAACCCTCATTGCCCTTGGTGGTGAGCTGCCTCCTTGAGCTGCAGCAGTCCATGTGGTGTAGGTACACCCACAGTGCTGTTAGAGAGGGAGTTCCAGGACTCTGACCCAGCAACAGTGAAAGAACGGTGATATATTTCCAAGTCAGGATGGTGAGTGACTTGGAGGGGAACTTGCGTGTTCCCACGCGTCTGCTGCCCTTGTCCTTCTAGGTGGTAGAGGTCATGGGTTTGGAAGGTACAGTCGAATGAACCTTGGCGAGTTGCTGCCGTGCATTGTGTAGATGGTACACACTGCTGTCACTGTGCACTGCTGGTGGAAGGAGTGGTGATTTAAGGTGGTGCATGGGGTGCCAATCAAGTGGATTGCTTTGTACTGGATGGTGTCAAGTTTCTTGAATGCAGGTGGAGCTGCACTCCTCCAGGCAAGTGGGGAGTATTCCATCACACTCCTGACTTATGCCTAGAAGATGAATTTGAGGAGTCAGGAGGTGAGTTACTCACTGCAGAATTCCCAGCCTGTTTCACAGCTCTTGTAGCCACAATATTTATCTGGCTGGTCCAGTTCAGTTTCTGGCCAATGGTAACTCTCAGGATGTTGATCGTGACAGATTCAGCAATGGTAATGCTGTTGTTCATCAAGGGAGATGGTCAGATTCTCTCTTATTGGAGATGGTCATTTCCTTGAACTTGTGTGGCTTGAATGTTACTTGGCACTTATCAGCCCAAGCCTGAATATTGTCCAGTTCTTGCTGCAAGTGGGCATGGATAGCTTCATTACCTGAGGAGTCACAAATGGAAATGAACACTGTCTAATCATCAGTGAACATTTCTGACCTTAGGATGGAGGGAAGATCATTTAGCAGGTCATGAAGCAGCTGCAAATGGTTGGCCAATAAGACTCAACCCTGATGAACTACTGCTGCGATGTCCTGGGGCTGAGATAATGGTCTTCCTACAATCTCAATCATCTTCCTTTGTGTTAGAAATGACTTCAGCCAGTGGAGCAGTTTCCGCCTCCCCCCCAGTTCCCATTTAATTCAATTTTACTCGAGCTCCTTGATGCCACACTTCATCAAATGCTGCCTTGCTGTCAAGGGCAGTTGCCATACTCCACCTCTGGAATTCAGCTCTTCTGTCCATTTTTGGACCAAGGCTATAATGAGCTGTGGAGCCAAGTGGCCCTGGCAGAACCCATACTGAGCATAAACGAGCAAGTTATTACTGATTAAATGTTGCTCGATGGCACTGTCAATGACACCTTTTACCACTTTGCTGATGATCGAGAGTAGACTGATGGGGCGGTAATTGGCCTTGAGGCTTCACAAGGTTCAGAGTCAATGTTGGGGACTCCCACTCCCTCCTGACTGTAAGTCGCTGTGCTGCCACTGCTGGTGGATCTCTCCTACCAATGGGACAGGACATAGCCGGGGCAGTGATGGAGATGTCTAGGGCATTGGCTATAAGGTATGATTCAGGGAGTATGATTATGTCAGGTTGTAGATTGACTGGTCTGTGAGGCAGCTCTCCCAATTTTGGCACAGGTCCCCAGATGTTAATGAAGAGGACTTTGCAGGGTCGTATCCAGTGGCTAGAGTGATGCTGGGTGGTCCATCCTGTTACTTGACTTTTTAGTCGTGGTTTACATACAACTGATGGGCTTGCTAGGCCACTTCAGAGATAAAAGTAAAATACTGTGGATGCTGGAAATCTGAAGCAAAAATAGAAAATGCTGGAAAAACTCAGCAGATTTTACAACGTCTATGTATGGCTTCTTCAGAGTCCGTATGACTTCTTCAGAGCTTCTAGACCACTTAGGAGTCAGTCATATCGCTGTGGGTCAGAACGACAGATAGCATACCCAAAAGGCATTAGCAAACCAAGGTTTTTATATGTTCACCATTACTGAGATGAGCTTTTTAATTCTAGATTTATCTTAATTAATTGAATTTAAATTCCCCAGACTGGCATAGCAGGATTTGAACACATGTCTCTGGAGTAATTGCAGGCCTCTGGATAACAACTCCAGTAACATTACCACCAGGCTACCATCCCCAAAGATAGCTGTATCATTCATTTTTATTGCCAAATTCCTGCCTTGCTCTATTCTACAGGAGTACCATCACTTTGATGATTCATATGCACTGTTTGGTTTCCCGTGTTCATGTGGTCATTATTCATGTTTGGATATTGACACCAAGTGTTGTTGGGCTATTTGAATGGGAAATGTTACACCAGAGGCTGATCCAGTGCTGACTCAAAGCCAATACATGCACATTTCCAGAAAGGGATTACTGCAAAGTGACTTGGAGCAAGAGCCTTGGTTGACTATCCCTTCCTTAACCTGAATCTTCAATGCTTCATCCAAAAGAGAGCATTGCCAACAATGCAGGGCTTCCTCAGTATTGCATTGAAGTTCTGGTGTGGGGCTTCAAATCCACCATCTGCCGGTTCAGAGGCTAGAGTGCTGCTATTGAATCAGGCAGGCATAATCAAGGAGCTTGGAAGAATTGTCCTTACAGACCTAGATATGTTTATGATTCATTTTGCACTGGACATTTATATGCATTTTAGATAGACCAGCTTTGCATGTGAAAAATATCCATTGTGTACAACACTTTTGGGTCCAGGATACACGATGCTGCTTTGTTCTCCAGAGCTGAATCTACTCCTGCTTATGATGTGTCCACCCAGTCAATCTCTAACTGTACGTTGCAGTGAGATTGTAATTATAGAATGCATCTGATAAAGCTTAACTGCACATTAAATACCATTCAACTGAGGGATTTAGCTGCAATGTAAACTCCTGAGCATAACTGGTAAGGAAAAGATCCAGTTGTCTTATCCCAAGTAAAACAACATATATATGGATCCAGGTACAATTTACCTCAAATAAACTTTAAATATCTGCCCACTGGCATTACCAGAGCAACTCCAATTGGACCATGGCAAGGTCATATAGATTTATTTAAATCTTTTACAGAAAGAGGGGGAAAAATGAGAGAATCTATCAGTTACAAGAGATACAGAGACAAGAGAGACAAAGAGGGTGAAAGGCTCTGGAACACAAATGAAAGGCTAGAGACAAGGAAGGAAGAATTAGTGAAGTAAGTTTTTGGGGTTTTGGGGTATAATACCCTTTTACTTAAAATATCTAAGTTCCAAATTCTTAATTTATAACAATGGGGTCCTCGGTTGTGCCTGATCTAACAAGATACAAACAACCAGTATTTAGTAGAATTTATTAAGGAAAACGTTACATATACTTTAACAAAAGCATTGAAGACAACACGGAAATTCCTTGTCCCTCAAGGCTTCATTGAGAACTGTCAGCACAGACAAAATTTTTCTTCTTCTTCTCTGAAGAAATGTTATACTGTGTCATAGAAGAATTACACCAGAAAGCAATAGTGAAAGCTGTACCAATGAAGAGTCTGTGAGTTTCCAACTTTTATCCTTAATCCTGAATGCTCCTCTTCCTTTATTAGGAAATATCCTGAATTATCTCTTTTCATTGACTATGGGTGAGGGTCACCTGGTGTCACCCTACCTCTGTAACTAGAGTCATGTAGACTGAAGACAAATGTCCATCCCTTATTTATTTTAGGACTCGGACGCTACAAAATCTTGCGGTTGTACAGATTGCAATTGTACAAAAAGGCTACCTCCTCTTTTAATAATACAACCTATCATAAACAATTCACACAAAACAAGTTAACCTGTTCCAATGGATATCAAGGAAAATAAAGAACAAATGTTAGCAGTAATAATTTCTAGCATAATGTCAGGAAAGATGTCTTTTTAAATATAAGTGTTCTGTCCTAGGAATAAGGTTCATAGATCAAAGCATTAGCAAATTTAAGTATCATTTGAAGACATGATGGTTCTTGTTTAAAGATAAGGTATCATATTAAGTTCAAATGGTTGAGTTCAAATCTTTTGCTTATTTATTTAAAGCTGACAAAGAAGCCTTGAATTGCATATAATGTAATTTAAACAAATACAACTGCTTGAACCCAGACCTTTTGGTACCTTTGAAGTCATGGAATAAAAGGGACAATAGCAACGTGGATACAAAATTGGCTGAAAAATAGGAAGCAGAGAGTTAATGGTCAATGGATATTTTTCAGGCTGGAGGATGGTTTGTAGTGGAGTTCCCCAGGGGTCGGTATTGGGACCCTTGCTTTTCCTGATATATATTAATGATCTAGATCTTGATGTGCTGGGTACAATTTCAAAGTTTGCGGATGATACAAAACTTGGGAGCATTGTGAACAGCAAGGAGGACATAGACAGGTTGGTGGCGTGGGCAGATAGGTGGCAGATGAAGTTCAATGCAGAGCAGTGTGAGGTGATGCATTTTGGTAGGAAGAACATGGACAGAAAATATAAAATAAAGGGTGAAATTTTGAAGGGGGTGCAGGAGCAGAAAGACCTAGGTGTATACGTGCATAGATCATTGAAGGTAGCAGGACAGGTGGAGAGAGCAGTTAACGAAGCATATAGTATCCTAGGCTTTATTAATAGGGGTGTAGAGTACAAGAGCAGGGAGGTTATGCTGAAATTATATAAGACATTTGTTAGACCTCACCTGGAATATTGTGTACAGTTCTGGGCACCATATATTATAGGAAGGATGTGAACACATTGGAGGGAATGCAGAACATTAGATGATTATTTGAATAGAAACAATGTGCAGGGGTACGGGGAAGAGGCAGGGCCATGGTATTAAGCCATAATGCTCACTTGGAGAGCCGGTGGAGACACAATGGGCCGAATGGCCTCCTTCTGTGCCGTTAAAATTCTGTGATTCCGTGAGTTGGTTCATCAAGAACAGTTCACAGCGAGCAGTGGCTGTGACAGTTCCAAGGCTGCCTTAATTGTTGACTGTCTCACCAGCAGAAATTCACATTGAACCATTTAAAAAGACAGCTAGGGGCCAACCCTAAAATGTTAGTTCAAAGAACCCTAAAAATTAGTAGTATTCTTAAAATCTTCCGGTGAAATGATTGAAGAATCAAAACCCTGCATTTATATAGAGCTTTTGACGTCCTGAAATACATGATTGTTAATTAATTAATACCTTTGAAGTATGATCACCATTGTGTAGGCAAATGTGGCAGTCAATTTGCGCACAGCAAGACTCCGCAAACAGCCACTGCAGAAAATAAAAAATTTTGGTGTTGATGTTTGAGAAATCGATGTTGCTGCTCTTCTTTACAACAATGTCAGGAAAGATGTCTTTTTAAATATAAGTGTTCTGTCCTAGGAATAAGGTTCATAGATCAAGGCATTGTCAAAGGGATCTTTTACCCCCACTGGAACAGGCAGGTCAGCCACGGTTTGAAGTCCCACCCAAAAGCTGGCACCTCCAACAATGCAACCCTCTCTCTGTGTTGTGTTAGGGTTTATGTTATGGGCTTAAGAGCTGGTTTTGAATCCACAGCCTTTCAGAGGTGAAAATGCCACTGAGCCAAACAAACAGAACATACACTTCCCCGGGGGAGAATAAGGTTAGCCTCCCCTTATCTGTCAGGAACACTAAAGGAGAGCAACTAAAATGTATACAACATATAATTAGCTTATTAAGCTTGATTTTAAAATGGAAAGCAACCATGGCATTTAAAGCTGGGTTTTTTCAGCGCACTTACATAATAGTTTCTATTCAGCATAATTCTTGGTACGCCAAACAAACTGCATGATTCACTCTGATTAACAAGGAATGCTGTGGTGTCTGGAATCCATCCATCTCCTGAGAGCTCTTGTGAACTGGGGGTGTGACAGACTTAGGCTGTTTCTGATTCATTTTCAGCTGGAAGATTACACCTAGTTCCAAGCAGACTTATCAGTCGTTTCCTTTGAAACAGCCCCAGGTGACTGAGATATGGCGGCCTCTACTGGAAGTACTAGAAGCTGTCGGAGTCACACCTTTGGGCAGCTCGCTTACAGGGCAATGGATTAAAAAGGTGGGCCATAATGGGAAGAGTGACACGTTGTCAGTGATTATCATTTTAGCTGTTATTGTACTGATATCAAACTCCTCTCTGAGTAATGTAATGGAGCTGGGGACATAAATGGGGCAATGCTTCAGCTAATTCTTTAAAAATTCATTTTCAGGCATTGGTTGGCAAGGCTGTGACATTTTGCCCAGGGCAGCTGGTCATTGTCTTGTTTTGAAACAAGTGAATGATTTGCCAGGCCACTTCAGAAAGCAGTGAGTGTCCAACCAGGTTGATGTGGGATTGGAGTCAGCCAGACCGGGTAAGGACAGCAGATTTCCTTTCTGTTAGAATCATATCTTGTATTTTTCTTTTAAAATACGGAAAGACATTTCATTATCTGGACATTTGGATGCTGACCTGGATTTTTCTTAAAGAAAAAAGGTCATAAAGCCACCTTGAAACTGTCAACATGCATGTCTTTTCTAAGAAATCACCTGACCAGCATAGCACTTGAACGGCACTTGAAGAACGGGGAGAGCTGTTTGTTTGCTTGAACTGCACTTTAACCTGATAGGGAGAAAAAGAACTGGTAAAGGCAAAGGCAAGAGATTTACTGGAAATCACATGGCACAGACAAGCTTTAAGTTTTGAACCTGTTGTCCGTGAACTCAGTCTTTTGGGGAGTAAGTTAAGAAGGAAGACTACCCTAACTGGCTCTCTCCCTGTCTTGCCTGAAATTATGTGTATTGTCATCAATATACAGCCAGAGTATTCTTATCCACGTGTAACTTGTCTGCATTTGGAAACCTGAAAGGCCGGGAAAAGAAAGAGTGGTTTGGCCCTCTTTACATCGACACCATGGCTCCTTTTGAAAGAATTTCCTGTCATCCGCAGTGACCAGTGAACAGTCTTCACATGAAGAGGACTCGAAATGTCAACTGTGCTCTTCTTCACCGATGCTGCCAGACCTGCTGAGTTTTTTCAGGTATTTTTGTTTTTGTTTTTGTTTTGGATTTCCAGCATCCGCAGTTCTTTGCTGTTATTCACATGAAGGGGCACCAGGTTGACAGTGTTCAAACCTTGTGAACTTTATCCTTTTCTTGTGAAGTTTTTCCCAATCACCCATCTCTGCAGAGACTTCTTGCGTACCTTTTGTTTGTCTGTGTATCTGTGCATGAGTGTGTGCTGGAGAATTTATAAAAGGGATAGATAGTTGTACTTCCAGATTACAATTGTGTGTTTCAAAACAAAAACGGAAATACCTGGAAAAACTCAGCAGGTCTGGTAGCATCGGCGGAGAAGAGCACAGTTGACGTTTCGAGTCCTCATGACCCTTCAACAGAACTAAGTAAAACTAAAAGTAACTAAGTGTGTTTGCTAGTTCTTGCAGCTTGTTAGAAAAGTGTTGTTTTACAATAAATCAATCATTCTGAGTTTATTGAAAGAAACCTGGTTAAAGTCTCTTTTATTCTGGGTCTAACAGCAGTGAAGGTAAATAATTGGCCATTTTAGCGAGTGAATTAAACTTTTCAACTAATGGTATGACCTGCGGAGTAGTGGGGCCAGGTAAACTGCACACTTCTCCCAACCCAGTCGTAATATTTCACAAAGGATTTAGTGAACCTTTTGGGTTTTCACCACAATCTGATACCTTTCGTGGTCACTATTTCTTTTCACTGATTCTGACTTTTTGTTTCGGATTGCCAGCTATAGTTTTAGCAAAATTCAACTTCCTTTGCATTCATGGGATGTGGGCATCATTGACAACGTCGGCTATTATTGTCTGTCTCTAATTGCCCTTGAGGCCTTCTTCCTGAAATGCTATAGTCTGCATGGGGTAGGTACTCCTACAACATTATTAGGGAGGAACTGCAGGATTTTGACCCAGTGATGGTGAAGGAACGGCGATATAATTCCAAGTCAGGATGGCATGTGGCTTAGAGGTGAATTTGCAGTTGGTGGTGCTCTGCTGCCCTTGTCCTTCTAGGTTGTAGAGGTTGTGGGTTTGGAAGGTGTTGTTGAAGGAGCCTTAGTGAGTTGCTGCAGTGCATCTTGTAGATGGTCCACACTGCTGCCTTTGTGTGTTGGTGGTGAAGGGAGAGGATGTTTGTGAATGGTGTGCCAATCAAGCAGGCTGCTTTGTCCTGGATAATGTTGAGCTTCTTGAGTGATGTTGGAGCTACACTCATCCAGGCAAGTGAAGAGTATTCCATCACACTCCTGACTTGTGCCTTGTTGATATTGGACAGCCTTTGGAAAGAACCCCAGCCCCTGACCTGCTCTTATAGCCACAGTATCTATATGGCTAGTCCAGTTCAGTTTCTGGTCAATGGTAACCATAAGGATGTAGATGGTGGGGCATTCAGTGGTAGTAATGCCATTGAATGTCATGGGAAGATAGTTGGGTTCTCCTTTGTTGGAGAAGGTCATTGCCTGGTGCTTATGTAGTGCAAATGTTAATTGGCACTTATCAACCGAATCCTGAATGTTGTCCAGGTCTTGCTGCATTTGGACACAGACTGCTCCAGTATCTGAGGAGTCTCAAATGGTGCTGAACATTGTGCAATGATCAGTGAACATCCCCACTTCTGACCTCATGACGCAGTGAAGATCATTGATGAAGCAGCTGAAGATGGCTGGGCCTAGGACACTACCCTGAGGAACTCCTGCAGTGATGTCCTGGGACTGAGATGACTGACCTTCAACAACCACAACCATCTTCCTTTGTGCTAGGTATGACTCCAACCAGTGGAGAGTTTTCCCCCTGACTCCCATTGACTCCAATCTGGTCAATGGTGACTCCCATGATGTTGATGGTGAGGTATTCGAAAATGGTACTGCTAATGAATGTCAAAGGAAGGTGGTTGGGCTCTCTCTTGCTGGAGATGGTCATTGCCTGGTACTTGTATGGCACAATTGTTACTCGCCACTTATCACTTAGGCCAGAAAGCTGTCCAGGTTTTGCTGCATACAGGCACCAGCTGTTATGGTATCTGAGGAGTCACAAATGGTGCTGAACATTGTACAATCATCAACGAATATCCCCACTTCTGAGCTAATGATGTTGGGAAAATCATTGGTGAAGCAGCTGAAGATGGTTGAGCACTGTCTTGAGGTACACCTGCTGCAATGTCCTGTTAGTCAGAGGAATTTAATATGAACACATGAAGCATTTTCATGTGACAACACCACTCATTGAATTTCCAGGAGAGACTGCATATGAATATTTTTTAAAAATTTTACTGAACAATACAGATGGATTTCAACTCCCATCAAATGTTTAGTTAAGATAGAAAGAATTTGCATTTTATAGCCCCTTTCACATCCTCAGGATTCCTTAAGATGTTTCACAGTCTATTAATTGCTTTTGAAGTGAAGTCACTGTTGTGTTTGGAGCAAACATGTTAGTCAATTTATACACAGCAGATTTCCATGATTAGCAATGAGGCAAATGAGCACTGAATCTGTTCTTGGAGTTGTTGATTGAGGGATGAATAATGGTCAGGACACATGCTCTCTATTAAATAATGCAATGGATTATTTTAGATTCACTAGATAAGATGTTTGGGCCTCAGTTTAATGTCTTACCTCAAAGATAACACTTCCAAGAATGCAGCATTTCCTCCATACGGCACTGATGTGTCAGTGTAGATCATATCCTGGCGCTGGACCAAAATACCACTTGATTATCACGTGTAGTAAATCTCACTGTCTGGTCTCTTTAATGTTTCTTTGAGTGTCCTGTTAACATTGGATTACTATTGTGTTATTTCCATCTTTATTAACGACACTTCGAAATTAAAACAAATAATTATGTAGCTCTGAAGTGTTTACAATATTATTTCCAGATCTGAGATCTAAAGACACTAGCCCTGAAGAAGAGTCATACGAACTCGAAACCTTAACTCTTATCTTTCTCTCCACAGATGCTGTCAGACCTGCTGAGTTTTTCCAGCAATTTTTGTTTTTGTTTCAGATTTCCAGCATCCACAATATTTGTCTTTATCTGAGATCCAAAGAGTTTGGAGTAGCAGCATAAATATTTACCAACAGCTTTGTAGCCAATTCAATATGAACAACTTATCAGGCAACTTGATTGATTTTGACTCTTTTTTTCAGCCCCAGAACACAATGAACTAGATGATACATTTTGCCTCGTCCTTCATCCTATTCTCCCTCTCAGGAATGAGAAGGACTCATGCACAAACTTTCCATCCCCCGCCTCCTGGACAGTCACATCTCTAATGTCTCAGTGCATCTTCTGGGAACCCCGCAACCTCTCAACTGCATCACATCTGGCTTCCTGTCTCCTCACAAGAATGCACTGGACCTAACATCACACCTTCCCCCTCCTCTGAACCTGGGTTAGTTCAAACCTCCAATGCACTGCCACAGACTAGCAGTCTGTCACAGTGAGAGCTCAAATAGAAATGCTAACTGGTGTAACACGTTGTTTTCACTTTAGGTAAAAGCTAAAGATGGAGCTATTCCTGACAAAGAGTCTGTGATGTTGGCAGTGACCAT
Source organism: Carcharodon carcharias (assembly GCF_017639515.1). Taxonomy (NCBI): domain Eukaryota; kingdom Metazoa; phylum Chordata; class Chondrichthyes; order Lamniformes; family Lamnidae; genus Carcharodon; species Carcharodon carcharias. The sequence continues at coordinate 12,445,939 of NC_054481.1, read as the reverse complement.
TGACCTTTTCCTCCTCATGAGTAATCATTTCTTCGGCAATTAAGAAACTGCACTAATTTTCTCATTATTGCTATTTGATATTCCATCCTGAATTAGCATATGAGAACAGCTGCAAGCTTCATCAGAACTAAGGAAATAGAGAAATGAGGTGAAATATAAGCTGGTAGAGGGGGGTGGGACAGGTAGAGCTGGATAGGGGGCCAGTGATAGGTGGAGGCAAAGAAGAGATTGCCAAAGATGTCATAGACAAAAGGACAAAGGGGTGTTGATGGTGGTGATATTATCTAAGTTATTTAGATCTATTGTTTTATCTCGACCTTTTAGCCCATTTCAATCCCTTCCCCCCACCCCACTCCCACTAGGGCTATCTGTACCTTGCTTGTCCTGCTTTCTACCCTTAATGTCACCATTAGCACACTCTTTAGATAAATATCACCACCATCAACACATATCAAAAACAGATATCAAAACCCCAAACATTCACACACAATACAAAACAAACTCAGTCCCTCGTTCTCACAGGGATGGCCTCTGGAAATCAGGTTGTCATATCCATAATATTAAGGGTATACTGGCATCTCGCTTTTTTTTTAGTAACGGGCTCACACAGTCTAAGCTGAATTTATGACCTTTTAAAAAAATCCCAGGCCAGCATCCAAATGTACAGATAACGCCATGTCCTTCCATTTTGTAAAAGAAAAATTCAGCCTTGAGAGATGTGATTCTAACAATAGTAGAGTGTGGAATTTCAGATGAAGGAGAGCAGCATGTGGGGTAGTTTTAAAGGCCGTTTAAACCCCTGTGTGTGTTTCAATGTTTTGATGTTACATTCATTTGCTAGAAATGTGAAGAATCTAAATGACAGTTGGTGTACAATTCAATCTGGGTTGTTTTTTCTGGATACACCACAGCAGAGACTTGAAACGATCTCCCCTGGAACCCAGTCAGCAAAGGAAGGGAGCAAGGGGAATAGATAAACATGGATGAAATATAATTTTATAGGAGCAAATAGATTATTTTCAGATCGTCGTGTTCTTGCAAGTGAGAACTGATTACTTGGCTGAATGTTGTGTAATTCTGGAACAGACTGACAACAGAGATCATTTAATACCACTAACCTTTTATCCCGTGTGGTCTTGTAACTTCAAAACCACAATCCTAAGGTAACTTCATCTCTGCGTGTATGGTTGAAGAAATGATGTCCTTTGCTAAACATTGCAGTTCTGCTCAATGACAGTTTCTAATGTAAAGCGGATAACTTGATAAATAAGTCAACAGAGGCAGTGAGGGTGAAATTGGTCTATGCCAATCATGTCAAAACTGGCTGAGAAACAATTAGCAACTCTTTGTACAGTGTGGGCCCTTAATGAAGAGTTAAAGTTTAAGCTCAATCACCTTTCATCTTTAATTGCATGATTCTGCTTGTGATCATATAATCTTACCACACACAAGGAGGCCATTCAGCCCATCCTGCCTCAAGAGTGACCCCATTAGTCCCGCTCACCCGCTCTTGTTGCCCCAGCTCCGCAGATTTTCAAGTTTATATCGAGTTCCCTTTTGAAAGTTATCATTGAATATGACCAGCAAGATTTCAGCCACTGCATATTCCAGATCCAAGGATGGTTAAAGCACAGGAGGAGGCCATTAGGCCCATTGTGTCTGTGCCAGAATTCTGCAAGAGCAACTTAACTTGTTCCACTCCCCGGCCTTTTTCCCATAGCCCTGCAATTTTTTTCTCTCCAAGTAATTATCAGAACAACTCCACATAAAAAGAAATCTTATTTCCCCTCTGGTTAAGGCCCAGTCAGTATTTAGGGTTTCCAATTCCAGTTAGGTGTATTACTGCAGGTTTCATCACACGACTTTCCCCCACATTCCAGCTGTTATTCAACCTTAGGGGAGGCGGTGGTGTAATGGTATTGTCACTGGACTAGTAATCCGGAGACCTGGGTTTGACTCCCACCATGGCAGACTACTACAGATGGTAAAATTTGCATAATGATGACCATTGTTGATTGTTGCTGAAATCCACTTGGTTCACTAATGTCCTTTAGGGAAGGAAATCTGCTGTCTGGCCTACATATGTCTCTGGACACACAGCAGTATGATTGACTCTTAACTGCCCTCTGAAATGGCCTAGCAAGTCACTCACTTGTATCAAAACCGCTAAAAAGTCTAAAAGAAATGAAATCAGACGGATCACTGGACATCGACCTAGACACCGGAAATGACAACGCAAACTCAGCCCTGTCAATCCTACAAAGTCCTCCTTACTAACATCTGGGGGCCTGTGCCAAAATTGGGAGAGCTTTCTTACGGGTTAGTCAAGCAACAGCCTGATGTAGTCATTCTCACAGAATCATACCTTAGAGATAATGTCCCACACACCATCATCACCATCCCTGGATATGTCCTGTCTCACTGGCAGGACAGCAGAGGTAGCGGCACAGTGGTATACAGTCGGGAGGGAGTTGCCCTGGGAGCTCTCAACATTGACTCCGGACTTCATGAAGTCTCATGGCATCAGGTCAAACATGGGCAAGGAAACCTCCTGCTGATTACCACGTACTGCCCCACCTCAGCTGATGAATCTGTGCTCCTCCATGTTGAACACCATTTGGAGGAAGCACTGAGGGTGGCAAGAGCTCAGAATGTTATCTGGGTCGGGGACTTCAATGTCCATCACCAAGGGTGGCTCGGTAGCACCACTACTGATCGAGCTGGCCAAGTCCTAAAGGACATAGCTGCTAGACTGGGTCTGCGGCAGGTGGTGAGGGAACCAACAAGAGAGAAAAACATACTTGACCTCATCCTCACCAACCTGCCAGCCGCAGGTTGAAAATGTCCATGACATTATCGGTAGGAATGACCATCGCATAGTCCTTGTGGAGACAAAGTCCTGCCTTCACATTGAGGATACCATCCATCATGTTGTGTGGCACTACCACTGTGCTAAATGGGATAGATTTTGAACAGATCTAGCAATTCAAGACTGGGTAACCATGAGTCGCTGTGGGCCATCAGCAGCAGCAGAATTGTACTCAACCACAACCTGTAACCTCATGGCCCGGCATATGCCCCACTCTACCATTACCATCAAGCCAGGGGATCAACCTTGGTTCAATGAAGTGCGGAGGAGGGCATGCCAGGAGTAGTGACAGACATATCTAAAAATGAGATGTCAACCTGATGTCTGATGTCAACACAGGACTACTTGTGTGCCAAACAGCATAAGGAGCAAGTGATAGACAGAGCTAAGTGACTCCACAGCCAATGGATCAAATCTAATCTCTGCAGTCCTGCCAAATCTAGTTGTGAATGGTGGTGGTCAATTAAACAACTCACTGGAGGAGGAGGCGCAAGAAATGGCTGAAGGCCGGATACTGCAAAGGCTATGGGCCCTGACAATAATCTGGCAATAGTACTGAAGACTTGTGTTCCAGAACTAGTTGCACCCCTAGCCAAGCTGTTCCAGTACAGCTACAACACTGGCATCTACCAAGCAACGTGGACAAATGCCCAGGTAAGTCCTGTACAGAAGCAGGGCAAATCCAATCTGGCTAATTAATGCCCCATCAGTCTACTCCCCATCATCAGTAAAGTGATGGAAGGGGTCATCAACAGTGCTGTCAAGCGGCACTTGCTTAGCAATAACCTGCTCACTGACACTCAGTTTGGGTTCTGCCAGGGTCACTCAGCTCCTGACCTCATTGCAGCCTTGGTTCAAACATGGAAAAAGAGCTGAACTCCAGAGGTGAAGCGAGAGTGACTGCCCTTGACATCAAGGCCGCATTTGACCAAGTGTGGCATCAAGGAGCCCGAGCAAAACAGGAGACCATGGGAATAAGGGGGAAATCTCTCCGCTGGTTGGAGTCATACCTAGCACAAAGGAAGTTGGTTGTGGTTGTTGGAGGTCAGTCATCTCAGCTCCAGGACATCACTGCAGGAGTTCCTCAGGGTAATGTCCTCGGCCCAACCATCTTCAGTTGCTTCATCACTGACTCTCCTTCCATCATAAGGTCAGAAGTGGGGATGTTCACTGATGATTGCACAATGTTCAGAACCATTTGCGACTCCTCAGATACTGAAGCAGCCCATGTCCAAATGCAGCAAGACCTGGACAATATCCAGGCTTCACTGTCGCTGGGTCAAAATCCATGAACTCCCTTCCTAATGCTACAGAGTGTGTGTCTACACCTCATGGATTGCAGCGGTTCAAGAAGGCAGCTCACCACCACCTTCTCGAGGGCAACTAGGGATGGACAATAAATGCTGGCCCAGCCTGTGACGCCCACATCCCACAATTGAAAAACAGTAACGCATCCATCCTTGTGATGTACTGACAAGTGGCAAGTACCATTCATGCCACACAAGTGCCAGGCAGTGACCATCTCTGACAAGAGAGAATGTAACCATCGCCCTTAACGTTCAATAGCATTACCATCGCTCAATCCCCTTCTATCAACATCCTGGGATTTACCATTGACCAGAAACTGAACTGGACTAGCTATATAAGTACTGTGGCTACAAGAGCAGGTCAGAGGCTAGGAATCCTGCAGCGAGTAACTCACCTCCTGACTCCCCAAAGCCTGCCCACCATCTACAAGGCACAAGTCAGGAGTGTGATGGAACATTCCCCACTTGCCTGGATGAGTGCAGCTCCAACAACACTCAAGAAGCTTGACACCATCCAGGACAAAGCAACTCGCTTGATTGGCACCCCATCCACAAACATTCATTCCCTCCACCACCGACGCACAGTGGCAGCAGTGTGTACCATCTACAAGATGCACTGCAGGATCTCACCAAACTCCTTCGGCAGCACCTTCCAAACCCATGACTGCTACCATCTAGAAGGACAATGGTGGTAGACATATGGTAATGTCACTATCTGCAAGTTCCCCTCCAAGTCACTTACCATCCTGACTTGGAAATATATCGCCGTTCCTTCACTGTCACTGAGTCAAAATCCTGGAACTCCCTCCCTAACAGCGCTGTGGGTGTACATACACCACATGGACTGCAGCAATTCAAGGAGGCAGCTCACCACCACCTTCTCAAGGGCAACTAGGGATGGGCAATAAATGCTGGCCCAGCCAGCGAAGCCCACGTCCGACAAATGACAATCAACAACACGTTCATCCTTGTGATACATTGCCTTGCCACGCAACTGGAAAGCAAAAATACTCATTACCCAACTGGATGATGCTTAACTGTCAGCCAAACAGTACTTCCCCCCCGCCCCCATTTTCAATATTTCTTTATCTGGTAAAGAGTAGTGTTCAAAGAACAGTTTAAAAAAAACAAACCTTTTTAATGTCCTGATGATATTTCTCCAGGGTGGCAAACAGCAGTGTCCTGGAGATTGATCTTCAATTCCTGGAGACTCCAGGTCAATCCTGGAGGGTTGGCAACCATGTCAGTATTTCTTTACTTGTATTTACTTTCAGCTCAATTTATTTTTAAATGCATGTGAACAACGCTTGTGACCAGAAATATCAACACAACTTGCCTAATAATAATAATAATAAAAAAGGCTTGTCCTGTGTGCTGTTCAGTGTTAGGAAATGTAAATAAACCCTCCTGCTCTCGCTTCATTGGAAAGTGAAACTGTGGGATGTGGAAAAACAGTAGGGTTAGAAATCGAAACTAGTAACGTTCATTTGGTTCTAATTAGGAAGCTTTAGTGGATTCATTGGTAGGTGGTAACCAACGGGAGAAAAAAACTGAAAGGAAAGCTGTCTGTCTGCTTCAAGAAATAGAGAGCGCTTGGGAAAAAAAAAGTTCAGACATAATAATTCACTTTTTTTTTTGGCTGCAAGGAGCTGTCTGCGTCACTGCAGGTGTACAAACCTTTCATTTTCCAGTTAATGTCGATGAGGTTTGATGACTGCAAACCACTGGGCTTGACTAGCAAAGGTGTTCATGCAGCTCGAGTGAGGTTAACACATTTCAAACGAGAAACATCAAAGGCCCCCCAGCCACAGCTGCTGATCAGAGTGATGGTGCCTTAGCTGTGCAGAGTGGAGCTGTTCTTTCAAGATGCTTTGGTTTTGCTCTGCTAAGTTATGCTGCTCCTCCAGTGCAATGCTGCTGTGTTCTCCTGAAGCTTACCCCTCACAGTCCATGAGTTTGGGGGGAGGTGGGGGGAGGGGGGTCCAGATTCCTTTTCAGGTGGAAGTGGGGGGAAGGTGACAGTTCTCTGGGGTAAAGTTTAAACCTAAGGTAGAGCTGTAAATGCACATTAACTACAGCCTGTCAGATTTTGCAGTGTGCTACTTCCAATGTACATCAGCTCCCCTGCTAATGGGTTAAAAAGCACCTTTATGAAACACTGGTACTTTAGGAAGGCTGTGGGGACCACAGAGAGGGTGCAGGAAAGATCTATGGGTGGGATTGGATGGCCCGGGTGGGGGCGGGGCCATAAAATGGAACGAGCTGTTCAAAAGTCCATTGATGTAAAATCCTGTTGGTGTAAAATTCCGACCTATGAGAATGGATCCAGGGATGAGGGACTTCTGTTATATGCATAGATTAGAGAAGCTGGGGTTGTTCTCCATCGTGCAGAGAAGGTTGAGAGGAGATTTGATGGAGGTGTTCAAAATAACGAGGAGTCTGGACAGAGTAGGTAGGGAGAGGCTGTTACCATTGGCAGAATGGCTGAACCCAGAGGACACCGATTTAAGGTGATTGAAGAACCAAAGATGATAGGGGGGTCTCTCACACAGATTTAAAGTTTTGGGCAAAAGATGCAGGGGATATGTGAAGAAGAAACTTTTTACCCAGTGAGTGGTAATGATCAGAAACTTGTTGCATATGAAAGTGGTGGAAGTGGACATGATGACTGATCTTGGAAGGAAATTGGATGGGCACTTGAAGGAAATAAACTCGCTGGGCTGTGGGATGGAGCAGGGGGTGGGGTGTGACTGACTGGACTGCTCTACAGAAAGCCAGCAGAGACTCGATGGGCTAAATGGCCTCCTTCTGTGCCATTTTGACTCCATGAGGAAAAACAGCTTTGCGCAGTGATTGGTTAGATCTGAAATGCACTCCCTGAAAGTGTGGCAGAGGCAGGTTCAATCATGGCTTTCGGAAGGGATTTAGATGAGTATCTGAAGAAAAGACTTTGCAGGGTCACCGGGAAAGGGTGTCTAGTGGGACCTATAAATGTTTACCATGGACTCAAAGGGCCGAATAGCCTTTTCTTTGCTGTAACCATTCTATGACATGAAATCATTTTCATACCAGAGAGAACTTCCGTTACACCACCTCTTTGGTGTTGAGAGTGTAGGGAGTTAGAAGACATATATACATAAGCTCTGCAGGATTGCAACCTTCATAGATACAGTTTGTATAATAAAGCGTTGATTTTTCAGTGTCCTTGCCCTGGATGGTTGACACCTGTCCTTTGAGTTCAGGCATCTTTTCTATCTACCTGAGAAGACAGTTAATGAAGCTGGTGGGAGAAAGTTGTCAAAAACGAGCAAATTTGAGTAAAGTACTGAAAAAAAAATCAGTCAGAGGTCACAAAGTGTTACTAAAAAGCGGATGGGGTAAAAAAAAAATGGAGAGCTGTTAGCCACAAAAAAAAAGACAGAATGTTGCAAAAATACAGATTAAGAGAATAGTGAGGGATTTAAGAAAAATGTTTTTTCACGGGATGTGAGTGTCACTGTCTGGGCCACCATTTATTGTCCATCCCTAGTTGCCTTTGAGAAGGTGGTGGGTGAGCTGCCTTCTTGAACCGCTGCAGTCCATGTGGTGTAGGTACAGCCACAGTGCTGTTAGGGAGGGAGTTCCAGGATTTTGACCCAGTGACAGTGAAGGAACGGCGATATATTTCCAAATCAGGATGGTGAGTGACTTGGAGGGGAACTTCCAAGTGGTGGTGTTCCCATCTATTGGCTGCCCTTGCCCTTGTAGGTGGTAGAGGTTGTGGGCTTGGAAGGTGCTGGCGAAGGAGCCTTGGTGAGTTGCTGCAGTGCATCTTGAAGATAGTACACACACTGCTGCTACTGTACGTCAGTGGTGAAGGGGGGTGACACAGGTGAGGTGTGAACTGAAAGATCTGATATGTTTTGGGGCATAATATTGTCACCACCTGCCACTGACTGGTGTTCAGAACTGGTGTTCAGAACTCAGCAACAATACTCACGGCTCTGGGAGAAAATTCCATACACTTGTCCAACTTGTCTCATTATTAAGTAAATACTTAGGCAAGCTACAACATATCAAGCCTAAAGGAAATACAAAGGAATGACAGCAAATGAACCAGAAGTTCCCCTATTCACTTGCTAGTGAAATTGATGGCATTTTAATTGACTCAAGTCATATGACGGCCCCCACCTAACATTTACCAGTTAAAGTGATAACAGAGAAAGGGGCAGGTCTGACCGCTTCTGTGGAGAGAGAAAGACAGAGTTAACGTTTCAGGTCTGTGATCTCTCATCAGAACGGAAAAAGACTTGAAACATTAACTCTGGACAGAAATTGACAGAATTGGTCGGGAGGGCGGGCGCCTGACCCCTATTGGATGTAAAATCGCGCGAGGTGGACCTCGGGCGAGCATCCCGACATCATGGTGCACTGGCGCAATATTTTGCTCGGCAGGCACACGCCAACATCGGAAGTGCACCCGCCGACAATTAAGCCCATTAGCGGGCACGATTGTCTCCGATTTTTCGTGGCCCGTCCAAACTTCCGGTTGGCGGACAGGCAAATCGGCCAGGCAGCCTTAACACTTTTCATCAAACCTCACCCAAGGGCGGGGTGAAATCTCCGTGGTGAAATAAAATAAAAAGAAATATCTGTGGTCAGCATTTTTATGAGGTGTATTTTCAGGTGCTTGATGGTGATGCATGGACATTGTCTTACGCAGGTTTGTAAACCTTCATTTGATCACTTGAAGGTCTGCAATTCCCTGAGACAGCTGCCTGCCTTCAGGGAGCTCTCTCGCAGCGCTTACCCCGCGCCAGCCGGCGTGAAATCGCAGTCTGGGGCCCATCGTGGTCAGTGGTCCATTTCCCGACCACTCCCTGGCCAGCCAATCATACGCGTCCGCCAAAGGGAAGGGTTCAGGTCTCTGTTTCTCTCTCCAGCGACGCTGAGTATTTCCAGCATTTTCCGTTTTTATTTCAGATTTTCAGCCTCTGCCATATTTTTGCTTTTGACCAATTAAAGTTCCCAGCTGAAGAGGTTTATGATGCAGAGCCATGTTCCATTTGTTTTTGCTAATTGTGTATTTCTCGTCTTGCAGCCAATTAATAATGTATTTGTGTCCATCTAGATTCTGTGACCAAGTCACCTGCTACTGAAAATATTCCTCAAGATCAGGACCAATAATAAAAGTATTTCAATGGCCATAAGTCATGGGATTTGTGGAAAATAGGCTGCTGATTTGCTCTGCCTTGTTTTACGCTATTATACAGTGTCAAATTGGCCCCCCATTGCATCCAAAGGCACTGGGGTGGTTGTTTATTTATCTCTGTTACAGGAAAAGGATATATGAAGGAGGAGTTTATTTGCTACCTAAAAATAAACAAAAATAGGAAAAGGATATTTATTGATCAAACTTGAACTTTCCTTAAGGCCAAAAGCAAAATACTGCAGATGCTGGAAATCTGAAACCAACACAGAAAATGCTAGAAAAACTGACAGCATCTGCGGAGAGAGAAAAAAGCAAAGTTAACGTTTCGAGTCCGTATGACCCTTCTTCAGAGCATGAACTTTCCTTATCGGAATTTATAAATGCCCTCTCACAAACAATGATGAGAAAACGAGAGAAAACACACAACTTGTATTTATATAGAGCATCACTAACTTAAAAAATGTCTCAAAGTATGTCACAAATGAAAATAATAAAGGAACAGGTGCCAAGGCCAGAGGGGAGAAATTAGGTGACTGAAAGATTCATTGAACAAATTGCTTTCTCTTTAGTTTTTTCATGGGACGTGGGTGTCGCTGGCAAGGCCAGCACTTGTTGCCCATCCCTAATTGTCCTTCAACTGAGTGGCTCGCTTGACCATTTCAGAGGGCAGTTAAGAGTCAACCACATTGCACAGAAAAGCGACACATTGTTTTGGATAATTTGGACTTTTTGAGAGGACCTGGTGTGGAGTCCTTCTTGGAAGGAACTGAAAACGATATCACTGGTTTTTCGTTTTTACAGTGGGGATTCGCCCGGGACTTGGAGTTCTTCAGGTGACTTGACAGTCAGGAGGGGATCATGGGTGTGAGATAGATGGTGGAGTGATAGAATTAGGTGTTGTCAGCATATGAACAACATACAACCATACCAATTAGGAGCAGGCATAGGCCAATCGGCCCTTCGAGCCTGCACTGCCATTCGATAAGACCCTGGCTGATCTGATTGTGGCCTGTACTTTCCTGTGTAGCCCCTATACCCTGTCAGTCAAGAATCCATCCAATTCAATTTCCTAAATTACAACATTGACTACACTTCAGATGTGTTTCATTGGCTGTTTGGGGAAAGATCGCTATCTAAGACTTATCTGCCATAGTGCACCGAGGGGCTGGGAATTGTATAGAGCCCTTGGCCTGTACAGCTCACAATAAATGGATATATTGAATACTAATTGTATTATAATTGTACTGAAGCACTTCAGAGTGCAACATGATGTATGTTGATAACTCCAATACCATTGCACAGTCTGACTGTCTATAATGACCATATTGAAATGACTGTAATATTCATTGATTGTATTGAAGCACTTCGTGATCCATGTGTAAAAGTTAAACCCGATTGCACTTTTTGTGATGGTGATTTAGAAATGTTTTGCTATGTTCTTCCAGATATTTTATGAATAAAGTATATTTTCAACAAAAAAAATTTGTTGGCTGTAAAGCGCATCGAGATGTCCTGAGATCTTGGATTATGCCAGATAAATGAAAGACTTTCTTTTAATATAAAATAAAAACAGAAAATGCTGGAAAAACTCAGCAGGTCTGGCAGCATCTGTGGAGAGAGAAACAGAGTTAATGTTTCGAGTCCAAATGAGCTAAAGAGAAGTAGAAATGTGATGGATTTTATACTGTTTAAGGGGGTGGGTGGGTAGAGCAGGTGGGGCAAAATAGAAGGTCAGGGATAGGTAGGAGCTAAGGAGAGATTGACAAAGTTGTCATGGACACAAGATAAAGGGAGTGTTAATGGTAGTGACAAGGGCTAAAGAAGGTGCTGATAGTGGCATTAAGGTAAGAGCAGGATGTGTTAATAGCAGAACAAGAGTCAGCGCTCTGTGAAAGCACAATAAAGAAACAACAGATGGCCCTGTGGGAGGAGGGGATTGGGGAGAAAGGATAAACAAATGAACAAATAAATAAAAAAATAAAATTTAAAAAAATAGAAATTGGATTAAAAAAGAGATAAAGAGGGAGGGGAGAGTTCATGGTCTGAAGTTGTTGAACTCAGTATTCAGTCCGGAAGTCTGTAAAGTGCCCTGTCGGAAGATGAGGTGCTGTTCCTTCAGTTTGCGTTGAGCTTCACTGGAACAATGCAGCAGGCCAAGGACAGACATGTGGGCATGAGAGCAGGGTGGAGTGTTGAAATGGCAAGTGACAGGGAGGTGTGGGTCATGCTTGCAGACAGACTGAAGGTGTTCTGCAAAACGGTCACCCAGTCTTCCGATTAGGCACCCTACAGCCTTCCAGGCTTAACAGTGAGTTCAACAACTTCAGACCATGAAACATCTCCTCCATCATGACCATTTTTTAAAATTCAATTTTTATTTATTTATTTTAATTTAATTTTATTTGTATTTTCATTTTTTAATTTTTATTTTATTCTTTTATCTATTTGTTCATTTTTAAAATCCTTTTTCCCCAAACCTCCACCCCCACAGGGCCATCTGCCACTTGTTTCTATGTTGTGCTTTCACAGAGCACTGACTCTTGTTCCATTATTAACACATACAGCTATCTCACCTTAATGCCACTATCAGCACCTTCTTTAGTCTTTACCACTACCATTAACATTCCCTTTGTCTTATGTCCATGAAATCATTGTCAATCTCTCCTTAGCTCCCAACTATCCCTGACTATCTATTTTTCTCCAACTGCTCCACACCACCCACCCCCTCTTAAACAGTATAAATATCATCTCATTTCTACTTCTCTTTGGGCAGAATTTTGCCCTTGGTGGGTGTGTGGGCCCCACTGGGTCGGCAGCGGGTGGACAGCTGACCCCCGGCCCCCGAAACAGGGCCGCCGCCATTTTGAATGGGCGGGCCAATTAAGGCCCGCCCAGTGGCCTGCCCAACAGGAAGTGCTATGTGCCATGTGCTTCCTGTGCAGGGGGGGGGGAGGGAATCCCCAGCTGTCAACGTGCGCTCCTTCACGCATGCACATGAAAGAGCGCACTGCTCCCTGAGACTAAGTGCTGTCTCAGGGAGATCAGTGACTGTGCACAAAACTTAAAAAATAGAAAAATAAAAATATTATTAACATGTCCCCCCCTTGTGACACTGTCACATGAGATGGGGCATGTTAATAAAAAGGACATAAACTTCATTAAACTTTTTAAAACGGACATGAAACCTCATGCCGCCAGTGGATGAGGTTTCATGTATTATCAAGAGCCCGCTGGGGCTCCTGGCCTGCCCACCAGCCTCAAGGTTGGCCGGGCAGGTCTTTAATGATCTTAATGAGCCTGTCAATGGCCTCAATTGGCCATTGACAGGTCAGCGGGCGGACAGCTGATTTCGCTGTCCGCCCGCCTTCCTGAATATTTAAAGGGACCGGGATGATGTTGGGGGCTTCTCCCGATGTCATTCCGTGTCATTTTCCTGTTGGCGAGCAGGCCCCGCCCCCAAATTGCCGACAGGAAAATTCTGACCTTTGGCTCTGAAGAAAGATCATACAGACTCGAAACGTTAACTCTGTTCCTCCCTTCACAGATGCTGCCAGACCTGCTGAGTTTTTCCAGCATTTTCTGTTCTTATTTCAGATTTCCAGCCCAACATTGTAGTATTTTGCTTTTACTTTTCTTTTAATATTTGAAACATACAAGAAAAAGGCAGAGGACTCATTTAGAATTACATAATCTCATAACACAAATTATTAATTGCAAGAATAAGGTCATTATTCTAACTGTTAAGGGGGTATGAAGAATCTGGTTTTATACAGTCTTTGGGTCTTGGACCATGAGAACAATTCAAGAACACATGCTACAAATGTTAAGCAAGATCAATGGTTGTCCTCATTCATAGTATGTGCAAAGGGTGATTTTTAAAAAATTCTTTCCCAGGATGTGGGAGTCGCTGGCTGGGCCAGCATTTATTGCCTATCCTTAGTTGCTCTTGAGAAGGTGGTGGTGAGCTGCCTTCTTGAACCGCTGCAGTCCATGTGGTGTAGGTACACCCACAGTGCTGTTAGGGAGGGAATTCTAAGATTTTGACCCAGCGACAGTGAAGGAACAGTGACATGGTTCCAAATCAGGATGGTGTGTGGCTTGGAGGGGAACTTGGAGGTGGTGGCGTTCCCATGCATCTGCTGCCCTTGTCCTTCTGTGTGGTAGAGGCCGTGGGTTTGGAAACTGCTGCCGAAGGAGCCTGGGCGATATCTGCTTAAAAATGCAATGCAAGCATACTGATGGCTCAGTGCATATTGATGATCGCTGAGTGGTAGCATAAGATAAGGAAAGAGAGCGGACTCAGGTTAGGTTGTTGGGGGACTACTACGGTGATAGTCCGGGGGTCAATGCTGGTGATTGGATGGCCGTGTTTGGACAGATAAGAGTGAAACTAAGTGGAGGCAGTCCCACAGAGTTAACCAATGCAGAAGCAATAGTGGTGGAGGATGACAAAGCTAACTGCTGCTAAGAGGTCAAGGAGGTAAGGAGGGGTAGCACACCATAATCACATTTAGAGAGAGCATATTTTGTGATTCAGGTCAGCACCATCTTGGTGCTGTTAAATGCATAGAAGCTGAACTGGAGGGATTCAAACAGAGTTATGGGAGAGGTGGGACAGAGCTGGGAGGAGCCAATGCATTCAAGCACCTTAGGAAAGGGAGATTAGAGAAGGGGGTAGGAAAGGGAGATTAGAGAAGGGGGTAGGAAAGGGAGATTAGAGAAGGGGGTAGGAAAGGGAGATTAGAGAAGGGGGTAGGAAAGGGAGATTAGAGAAGGGGGTAGGAAAGGGAGATTAGAGAAGGGGCAATAGTTGAGAGGACAAATGGTTGAACATGATTCTTTTCAGAAGGGAGAGGATAATAACAACTTTAAAAGGAAGAAAGATGTTGCCTAAAGAAATGAATAATGTAGCTCCAAACTCATGAAAGAGGATTATATGCCAATTCTCCTGATATATTTTACTTAAAACTACGACCCTCTGTGGATCAAGCTGAAAGATGAAGAACTGAAACAAATGATGGGCATTGTGGTAAAAACCGTGCAGTACACGATAGTTCAATCATTGTCAGTTCAAGCAGACATTGCAATGTATGTAGAGGTTCAGCAAGAGAAGAGCATTGCAGAGCTCTTTGAAATCTCTATTTGAAATTGGAGAGCTACTTCTGTTCAAAACAAAAGAATCCTTAATGTTGACGATCCCCTAAATTGGTGAAGGTAGCCTTTTTCTTTAAAGTAGCATGATGTATATCTGAACAACTACTGCACAAAACTGCATGGAGTGAAGAAACAATTGTTGTACTTGTTGAAGTCTGAGAGCGTTTGAATGTAGGTTCTCCAGCTGTATGTGTTTCAGCTGCAGAAGAACAATGTCACCAACATCTCCTCGTCTTTACCAATTTTTATTTACATTCATTGAAGTTGAAGTGGGGCTTTCCAGCTCTACAGCAATTATAGGGTTAAAACGGTTCCCAGACGCTAAGCTTATAGAGTATCACAAACACATCGCCTGAGGACATCTTGCTGGATGATAGATGCTTAGCACCCACTTTGTTCTGGACAAACAGACCTGCTCCGTGCTGATGTTATTTCAACAACTGAAAACAATGGATCCTAGCAAGGTGAGCTGTCCCTGGCTCCAAAGTTGATCTTTATGTAAAAGAGTTCTCTCCTTCTCTGACAGGGGTGAATGGATGTTGTCTGTTGTTTGACAATTGCCTCCTTCATTTCTTAATTAGATTATGAGATGGTGGTTATCTTGCATCATTGTTGTGATGTCCTTAATTCCAGTCCTTCTTAATGGTATCAGTTCTGTTGTAGGCAGGAATGTGATTGTAACACAGTTAGAATAGTATATAAAACAAAAACAAAAATACCTGGAAAAACTCAGCAGGTCTAGCAGCATCTGCGGAGACGAGCACAATTAATGTTTCGAGTCCGAATGACCCTTCAACAGAATTAAGTAAAAATAGAAGAGAGGTGAAATATAAACTGGTTTAAGGGGGGGGGGTGGGACAAGTAGAGCTGGATAGAGGGCCAGTGATAGGTGGAGATAACCAAAAGATGTCATAGACAAAAGGACAAAGAGGTGTTGAAGGTGGTGATATTATCTAAAGGAATGTGCTAATTAAGGGTAGAAACAGGACAAGCAAGGTTCTGTTGAAGGGTCATGAGGACTCGAAACGTCAACTCTTTTCTTCTCCGCCGATGCTGCCAGACCTGCTGAGTTTTTCCAAGTAATTCTGTTTTTGTCAAGCAAGGTACAGATAGCCCTAGTGGGGGTGGGGTGGGCTGAAGGAATCGAAAAAGGCTAAAAGGTAGAGATAAAACAATGGATGGAAATACATTTAAAGATAATGAAAATAGATGAGAAAAGAAAAATCTATATAAATTATTGGAAAAAAAGGGGGGATTGGAAAGGGGATGGGGATGGAGGAGAGAGTTCATGATTTAAAATTATTGAACTCAATATTCAGTCTGGAAGGCTGTAAAGTGCCTAGTCGGAAGATGAGGTGCTGTTCCTCCAGTTTGCATTGAGCTTCACTGGAACAATGCAGCAGGCCAAGGATGGACATGTGGGCATGAGAGCAGGGTGGTGTGTTGAAATGGCAAGCAACAGAGAGGTCTGGGTAATGCTTGCGGACAGACCGAAGGTGTTCTGCAATGCGGTCACCCAGTCTGCGTTTGGTCTCTCCAATGTAGAGGAAACTGCATTGGGAGCAAGGAATGCAGCAGACTAAATTGAGGGAAGTGCAAGTGAAATGCTGCCTCACTTGAAAGGAGTGTTTGGGCCCTTGGACGGTGAGGAGGGGGGAAGTAAAGGGGCAGGTGTTGCACCTTCTGCGGTTGCATGGGAAGGTGCTGTGGGAGGGGGTTGAGGTGTAGGGGGTGATGGAGGAGTGGACCAGGGTGTCCTGGAGGAAGCGATCCCTACGGAATGCCGCCAGGGGGGTGAAGGGAAGATGTGTTTGGTGGTGGCATCATGCTGGAGTTGGCGGAAATGGCGGAGGATGATCCTTTGAATGCGGAGGCTGGTGGGGTGATAAGTGTCTTTCTCTCCACAGATGCTGTGAGACCTGCCGAGTTTTTCTAGCAATTTTTGTTTTTGTTTTACATTACATCTAAACCCATCTTTGGTTCCTTTACTTGTTCCATTACCACTCCCTCTGGCCTTGAAGCATATCCCTTTTGTCATTTAATCTCTCCTGCCCTCCACCTTATCACAGAATTCCCCTTTTGTTCTCCTTCTCCCTTTCACTTATTCAAAAATCTTTCCTTTTTTTGATGAAAAGTCACAGACCCAAAACAAAGAAAGACCAAAGAAAAGTACAGCACAGGAACAGGGCCTTCGGCCCTCCAAGCCTGCGCCGATCATATTGCCCGTCAACTAAAACATTTTGCACTTCCGGGGTCTGTATCCCTCTAGTCCCATCCTATTCATGTATTTGTCAAGCTGCCTCTTAAACACCACTATCGTACCTGCTTCCACCACCTCCTCTGGCAGCGAATTCCAGACACTCACTACCCCCTGTGAAAAAAACTTGCCCCGCACATCTCCTCTATAGTTTACTCCTCTCACCTTAAATCTATATCCCCTAGTAATTGACTTTTCCACCCGGGAAAAAGCTTCTGACTATCTACTCTGTCCATGCCACTCATAGTTTTGTAAACTTCTATCAAGTCGCCCCTCAATCTCCGTCGCTCTAGTGAGAACAATCCGAGTTTCTCCAACCTCTCCTCATAGCTAATAATCTCCAGACCAGGCAGCATCCTGGTAAACCTCCTCTGCACCCTCTCCAATGCTTCCATATCCTTCTGGTAATGTGGTGACCAGAATTGCACACAATATTCCAAGTGTGGCCTAACCAAGGTTCTATACAGCTGCAGCATGACTTCCCAGCTTTTATACTCAATACCCCTGCCAATGAAGGCAAGCATGCCATATGCCTTCCTGACAACCTTATCCACCAGCGTTGCCACTTTCAGTGACCTGTGGACCTGTACACCCAGATCCCTCTGCTCGTTGATGCACTTAAGGGTTCTGCCATTTACTGTATAATTCCTGCCTGTATTAGACCTTCCGAAATGCATTAGCTCACATTTGTCCGGATTAAACTCCATCTGCCGTTTCTCTGCCCAAGTCTCCAGCCGATCTCTATCCCATTGTATCCTTTGATAATCCTCTTCATTATCTGCAACTCCTCCAACCTTAGTGCCGTCTGCAAACTTACTAATTAGCCCAGTTACATTTTCCTCCAAATCATTTACGTATACTACAAACAGCAAAGGTCCCAGCACTGATCCCTGTGGAACACCACTAGTCACAGCTTTCCATTCAGAAAAGCACCCTTCCACTGCTACCCTCTGTCTTCTATGACCAAGCCAATTCTGTATCCATCCTGCCAGCTCACCTCTGATCCCATGCGACTTTACCTTCTGTACCAGTCTGCCATGAGGGACCTTGTCAAAGGCCTTACTGAAATCCATGTATATAACATCCACTGCCCTTCCATCGTCGATCATCTTTGTCAATTCCTCGAAAAACTCGATCAAGTTAGTGAGACACGACCTCCCATTCACAAAATCATGCTGCCTCTCACTAATATAGCCATTTGCTTCCAAATGGTAGTAAATCCTGTCATGAAGAATCTTCTCCAATAATTTTCCTACCACTGACGCAAGGCTCACGGGCCTGTAATTTCCTGGATTATCCCTGCTACCCTTCTTAAACAATGGAACAACATTGGCCATTCTCCAGTCCTCTGGGACCTCACCCGTATCCAGTGAGGATACAAAGATTTCTGTCAAGGCCCCAGCAATCTCCTCCCTTGCCTCCCTCAGTACTGTGGGGTAGATCCCATCTGGCCCTGGGGACGTATCCACTTTAATATTCTTCAAGATGCCTAACACCTCTTTTTCCTTTGAACTCAACATGAACCTTAACTTTGTTTTTATCCCTCTCCACAGATTTTGCCAGAGCTTCTGAGCTCTTCTGTTTTTATGTTGAAAGGTCCGAGAAATACTCTGGTACAAAATTTCAACACTCGGAGTCCAGATGCAATATTCAAGTGGTTCCTTTATTATGCATGCGGGGAGCAAACGCTGGGCAGTCCAGGTGCTTCTCCACCGAGGTTCAAATAAGCACAGTTTATATATTTTTTACTATTAGTTACAATTTAATGGTATTAGTTAGACAAAGGCCACAGCACAATAACCCCCCCTCCCTGGTGGGCTGATAACTGTGTCCTTGTACAGTAATTGCAGTGCAGAGACTGGGTGTTATCCTTTTGGAGACAGCAAAGAATGTGTGTTTGTTCTGTACAAAAGGTTTACAGGGGCTGACTGGATGTGATTCGAGGCTATCAGACGGTGTGAAATGGCCCTCCCCATTTCTTGATCGAGTTATCCTGTGTCCCCACCCGTGTGTGTCTCCCATTTTCTCATTGTAAATTTACATCTGAGCCCTTTGTACAAGTTTTCAACTTTCATGTAAGGCTGTGATTGCCTGTGTGTGCTTTGGCACCCTAGCTGTTGGTCCTGGCTGGCACTTTAAAATAAATCCAAATTTACTGCACCTTCAATTTCACATTTCCAGCATGCGCAGTATTTTGTTTTCTATCAGTGAAATTCCCTTTGGTTCTTGCCTCCCCTCCCCCCTGTCGCTGCATTGCCTAGAACATATTACATCTCTAACTTTTTCCAGTCCTGACAAAAGGATATCGGCCTGAGATGTTAATTTTGTTTCTCTCTCCACAGGCACTGCCAGGACTGCTGAGTACTTCCAGTGTGTTTTTTTTTTATTCACAGTTTTCTTTATTTGCCAAGGGAGGCTAACAAGTGTTTATTTACAGACATGCGGGGGAACCAGTGTCGAATGTTAGGGGAATACTGGTCGATTTTCCCTTGTCTAATTGCTGAGGTCAGTTGTAGCACTATTATTGCCACATTGGCTCAGACAAATGTACTCGTCTGAGGTGAGCAGTGATCGAAGATTTTCAGGCACCTTGTGTGGGGGAGGGGTTCCTGCTGAATAATTTAATTTACATGTGCCTTTCTTAACATACAGGGAGATGAGCAAAGATTCAGACGGTTGGGAAAACCAGGTACCGGGAAAGGTTGATCAGACTCTTGGAAGACTGAAACAGTGAACGCTGACGATTATCACGAGGGTGGCTTGGAAGAATAGCTACAAATCGCTAGTGAAATGATATGGTCACTGTCATGCAGTATCACGAGGCTCATTACTCATTTGGAGAGTTGGCTCGAACACGATGGGCCAAATGGCCTCCCTCTGTGCTGTAATTATTCTGTGATTATGACTATATCTCCAATAACATTAATTCAGCCCTATGGATGTATCGAGCTCTAAGCCATGCCTTGATTCCGGATAATGAATGTCATTAGCACCCATTGTGATATTCATGTTAGTCTGTTGAGTACTATTTTTAAATGTGATTAAACATCCCTATTCTTAAAACCTTGCCATCTTGCTCTAGCTAAGCGCAGCACATTTTCTTTCAGTAGGAACAAGATTAATGACTGAGCTGTGCCTGACCCTTTACCTACTGTACGTCCTTGTACAGATTTAGCAAGGTGCCAGGAAATCAGGGGTGACTGGTGTCTAAAATGGGAAGTACCCACTAGACTAAAAGTAGTGATATGACATAGTCGGGAGGGGGAAACGGGTTGGGGGGGGGGGATGGTGTTGTTTCTGTACTGATTTTCTCATAATGATGTGACTGTGTGCAAGAATGAGTGGGCTGTGACATGCAAATAGTGATTCAGCAGCCTAGAGTCTAGACCTTCCGGAGCAGTCCACTACCTCTGTGGGGGCCCTTTGCACAGCCTCAGCAACCTGATTTACGTCGGAGTGTGGAGAAATGGCTTGAAAACTGTGAGTTCCTTTTCCTTTTCCCACCCGGTAGGCTTTGTCACTACATTGAGGCTTCTCTGCACCCACCCCCCACCTTAACCTTTTCGCCTTTTGTCTTGTTTTAGTTTTAGCAGGTGGGCGGGTTTTTATCTGAAGGTTCAGTTTTCCGTTGGTCAACAGCATGTTCTTCCGTGCTGTGCTCTGAAAAAGCCAACGTTATTTTCAGGCACCAGAAGTGGCTAACCGTGGAGGAGGGGCTTGACTCACTGCTAATGACCTCCCAGTTTAGCTATTCTGTGGGGCAAGGGAAATAGGGAAGGGTCTCGATTTTGCATCCTGCTTGGGCTATTCTTTGGCTCGGCCAAGTTTGTTATGTTTTTACGTTGGAAATCTGGGTTTTTCCTCTCGTAGGAAAATGGATTCTCCAACAAAATGTATCTCTGACAAATCCTAGAAAGGGAAAAAAAAACCCGTAAAACTCGGGAAATGTTGGGTACCAGTAAAACTTGCCTGAACTGGTCTTGTATACCTTAAAATGGAACTCCAGTATTATCGGTGCCAGTATTACTGATTTCTACTGGGATTTGGAAAAACTTGAGCTGGTTTTTCCCTCCACTTGTGCGATGAACGATTTGAAGCTGGATGACTGGAGTGTTTTGGCATTATTCTGCTGAATGATTGTATGATTCCAATCCATTCCCAGGAGCACTTTTGAGTATCTTATTGCAATTAGTTACAATCCCTATCAGTGGAATTCCTATCCACTTAACTAATGAAATCACATCAAAGCT
Source organism: Carcharodon carcharias (assembly GCF_017639515.1). Taxonomy (NCBI): domain Eukaryota; kingdom Metazoa; phylum Chordata; class Chondrichthyes; order Lamniformes; family Lamnidae; genus Carcharodon; species Carcharodon carcharias. Next base: position 12,424,911 of record NC_054481.1, on the reverse strand, counting down.
ATACTGTGGCTGAATTCAAAGCTCTGTGCACTGAATATTAGGCTGCTGGCAAGGTCAGCACACAATAACAGTGAATGTTACCGCTAGCTGCTGAGGGGTAAATACCACCAATCTCTGGGCACAGGATCCTTATACTGCAGCATGGGAATGTGTACAAAACTTCCAGTTTTTGCTGCTGTGCTATTGAACGGACCAGGTGGTCTCTACACCCAAAACAGCTGAACAACCCAGTGACTTTTTTTACAATTTCACTGCACAGAGCAAGCTGCTCCGAATGGAGCACATCATTGTTACTCTTTCAACTATGGTAACGTTTCAAGAAGATGTGTTTTAAGCAATTGGCGGACAAGAGAGAAAAAAAAAAACAATATTCCAAGATGCAGGGTGGATGCTGAGAATATGTTCGCCCTTGTGGGGGAATCTAGAACGGTGGGGGTGCGGGCACAGTTTCAAAATATGCGGACTCCCATTTAAGATGGAGATGAGGAGGAATGTCTTCTCTCAGAGGGTGGTGAATGTTTGGTGTTCTCGAACCCAGACAGCAGTGGAGGTTGGGTCTTCGAATATATTCAAGGCCGAGTTAGACAGAATTTTGATTGACAAGGGGGTGGGGGTGGGGTGGGAGGAGCGGGTGAGGGGGAGGGCGGGGGGCGGTTGGTGGGGGAGTTGCAATGGTCATGTCACTGGACGAGTAATCCAGAGGCCCAGGCTAATATTCTGGGGACACAGGTCCAAATCCTACCATAGTCGCTGGTGGAATTTAAATTCAATTAGTAAAAAATCTGGAATTAAGAGCTAGTCTCAGTAACAAAAACAAAGATAGCTGGAAAAACTCAGCAGGTCTGGCAGCATCTGTGGAGAGGAAGACAGAGTTAATGTTTCGGGTCCGTGTGACTCTTCGTCTAGTCTCAGTAATGTTGACCATGAAACTGGATTGTTCTAAAAACCCATCTGGTTCACCAATACCCAGCAGGGAAGCAAATCTGGCATCCTTACCCAGTCTGGCCTGTGTGTGACTCTAGACCTACAGCAATGTAGCTGGCTATTAACTGCCCTCTGAGATTTCCTCCTAAGCCACTCAGTTGCAGTGAACTGCTACAAAGTCTAAAAGGAATGAAATCAGGCGGACAACCTGGCATTGATCTAGGCACCGGAAACAACAACAGCACACCCAGCCCTATCAACCCTGCACGGTCCTCCTCACTAACATTTGAGGGCTAGTGTCAAAATTGGGAGAGCTGTCTCACAGACTAGTCAAGCAACAGCCTGACATGGTCACCCTCACGGAATCATATCTTACAGATAATGTACCAGACGCCACCATTCACCATCCCTGGGTATGTCCCGTCCCACCAGAAGGACCGACCCAGCAGAGGTGGTGGCACAGTGGTACACAGCTGGATGGGAGTTGCCCTGGGAGTTCTCAACATCAACTCTGGACCCCATGAAGTCTCATGGCATCAGGTTAAACATGGGCAAGGAAACCTCCTGCTGATTATCACGTACTGTCCTCCCTCAGCTGATGAATCAGTGCTCCTCCATGTTGAACAGCACTTGGAAGAAGTGTTGAGTGTGCCAAGGGCACAGAATGTACTCTGAGTGGGGGACTTCAATGCCCATCACCAAGAGTGGCACGGTAGCACCACTATTGACCGAGATGGCTGAGTCCTAAAGGACATAGCTGCTAGACTGGGTCTCCGGCAGGTGGTGAGGGAACCAACAAGAGGGAAAAACATATTTGGCCTCATCCTTACCAACCTGCCTGCCACAGATGCATCTGTCCAGGACAGTATCGATAGGAGTGACCACCTCACATTCATTGTGGTGACGTAAGTCCCATCTTCACATTGATGATACCTTCCATTGTGTTATGTGGCACTACCACCATGTTATATTGGATAGATTTTGAACAGATCTAGCAATTCAAGGCTGGGCAGCTATGAGGCGCTGTGGGCCATCAGCAGCAGCAGAATTGTACTCAAACATAATCTGTAACTACACAGCCTGGCACTCTAACATTAACATCAACCCAGGGGATCAAACCTAGTTCAATGAAGGGTGCAGGTGGGCATTTCAGGAGCAGCAGCAGGCATACCTGAAAATGAAGTGTCAACCTGGTGAAGCTATAACACAGGACTTCTTGCGGCCGATCAGCATAAGGAGCAAGTGATAGACAGAGCTAAGCGATCCCACAACCAATGGATCAGATCTAAGCTCTGCAGTCCTGCCACATCCAGTCGTGAATGATGGTGGTCAATTAAACAACTCACTGGAGGAGAAGGCTCCAGAAATATCCCCATTCTCAATATGGGGGAGCCCAGAACATCAGTGCAAAAGATAAGGCTGAAGCGTTTGCTACAAGTGAGTGGATGATCCATCTCCGTCTCTTTCTGAGATCCCTAGCATTGCAGATGCCAGTCTTCAGCTAATTCAATTCATTCCACGTGATATCAAGAAACATCTGAAGGCACTGGATAGTGCAAAGGCCCTGACAATATTCCAGCAATAGTACTGAAACTTGTTCTCCAGAACTTGCTGCGCCCCTAGCCAAGCTGTTCTAGTACAGCTACAACACTGGCATCTGCCTGGCAATGTGGAAAATTGCCCAGGTATGTCCTGTACACAAAAAGTAGGTCAATGTTTTATCCATCGGCCACAATGGCAGCTCCTCATGCCGCATCATCCCAACCCACCACATTAATTATGCATTCCTGTGAAATATGCTGTTTCCACAGCGGGCAGGCTCTCATTTGTCCACCATGCCATCGCTTCACTGCTTCATCATGCCATATTTAAAGTGCAGCCACGCACACACCTCTCAGTGTTTCCAGCCCAGGACTGCTGCACAGATATCATGGCCCCAAAAGGCAAAAAGAGTGCAGCACCACCCGCCCCCCACTCGGTTCAATGATGCATCTGTCGAGCACATTTTGGACGCAGTGGAGGCCCGCTGTGATGACCTCTAACCCCACTGTGGCCGCAGGATGGGCGGCAACATCCCCAATCTGGCTTGGGAGGCGGTGGCAGTGGTGGTCAGTGCCAACGCCCTGCAAAAGAGGACAGCAGAGCAGCGCCGCAAGAGGATGAATGATCTCCTCTGTTCCGCCAGGGTAAGTCACTCCTCTCATTACCCAACTCACACACTCACAAACACATCCACAGGGCCCTCACTCAGTGTCAGTTCAAGGGACATCACCATTCGCTCTCTCACACACACCTTCATTTTCCTCAACCCGTCCATGGGACCACTCACCACCCACACAGGTCAGGCATACTTATCATCTGGCCTGACAGGCATCCTGCTTACACTCTTGCCATCTCTATTCATGCAGGACAAGCTGGCACACGAGAGAGAGGTCGCAGACTGGTGGAGGAATGCCTGACATCAAGGTCCTCATGGACTCTGAAAACAGAGCCATCCAGCTGGTCGGTGAGGATCTGAGCTGTTCCTGTGCTGTCTGTGAGGTCGGCGCTGCTTTACCAGGTGAAGATCCAGCAGTGCAACATCCATCAGACAACCATGCCATGAGTGATGTGTCCTCTTTCACAGGCCATTGCCATGCACTAATTATCTCTCCCTGCTTTCACAGGCACATCTGGGAAACAGCTGATGGAGTCCACATTCCAGGGCCTCCAATCAAGCCCCAAAGGAACTTCTGGAGGGGAATCTGGCAGCACCCTCCCTGAAGTCCCATCACGGTGCTCACCCACACCCTCCACCAGCACAGAGACACACACCTCGGTGGGTCCTAGCTTTAGAGTAGCCTCGGGGTCACAATCTGGTGAGCACGTCGCACTGCCTGATCCACAGCAGGCGGCGGCAGGGACTTCCCAGGTGTCCAGAACTCGGAGGACTGCTGGAGGCCAGAGATCTGCTGAGTCCGAGTCGGATGATGAGCCTTTGGACTCGGTCATGTCACAGTTGCTGGAGCTGCAAAGGCAAGCTCGGGAACATCAGGAAGGGATGTCTGCTGCACTCCTCGGATTGCAAGGCACAAGGGAGGAGTCCGTCTGCCTTCTGCATGAAGTGATAGCGCCAGCATGCCAATGCTGCTAGGATGGCAGGGGTCATGGAGACAGGATGTCACTCCGGCACTGCTGCGCGGGCTGAACTCCATCACCGACGCCATGGTTGGCCGACAAGAGTGTGAACACAAGAGGGGTGTGGGTCAGCCCAATCTCATTCCAACCACCCCTTCTCCTCAAGGAGTCAGCCACGGGCTGTCGAGCACCCATAGGGAGGAGGATCAGCAGGTGTACCCCCCGGGGCCATCCATCCAGGTGACTCTGGGAATGTTCGGCCCATCCGAATCCCCTCTTCCTGTGACCTCAGCAGCTCCAGCTCCACAGGCCGAGGAGGGTGCCGCTGCCACACAGCAGGACCCTGAAAGCAGGCCGGGGCCCTCCAGGTCTTAGCTCTCCAGAGGACGCCCACCAGGGTCACCACAGTCGGGGCGTAGCAGTCAGCAGGCTTCCTCCACCTCCCCTCTAGATGTCCGGGGAGCACTAAAACGTAGCAGGGTTAAGGAAAGTTAAGAAGATATGGTTGCACAGCCTGGGCATGAGTGTTAATCACTTGTACATAATGTTCACTATTGTCAATAAACTCCCAAGAATGTCTCCCTGCCTATGGCTCCTTGTTCTGATGAGCAGTGTTCATGTCACTCAGATGTGAAACTTATCTGCACAAGATAAAGGCAGGTGTCTCAGTCCAGGACCTCTTCCCTGTGTTTTGTACAGCCTTCAGTGATGGTCCAGTCTCACACTCCCTGGAAACATTACTGATGCCTGCACCTCAGCGGTGCTTGTCATTGCTGCCAGAATGTAGTGGGCAAGCGTCACAGAGTTTTCTCATTCTCTTGATGTGCTCCCAGCACCTTTAAGGTGGGGCTGGGCCCCATCTCTTCAGCATCTGTGACTAGTGATGCTCTGCTCCTGAAGGGCACTGGTGCTGAAGGTGGACAAATAATCAGGTGCATTTAAAGTTTCGTGGCTGCGTCTCCATGACATGATCCTGACCACAGAGCGCAAGTGAGCTGCCCTTGGCCAGACAGGAGTCAAACATTCTCAGAGGCTGTGTGAAGATCTGTGGAGTGTCATCACTGCATGTTGTCATCATCTCCCTGCAATCAAGTGACTATTAGGGCCTCCACTGTGTCTCAATGACAGGAGCATAATCACAGAGGGTATGTGCGCTGCCATAGGCCAGACTGGAGTCAAACATTCATAGATGTAATGTGATGTCCCATGGTGTCTCCTCACTGCATGTCGTCAGCATCCTCCATAAACCTAGCAGTTATGAGGGCCTCCCGAAGGTGTCTGCCTCGTTCACATTCCACAGCTGCAACATAACACCTGCCCTGCCATTGTTACCTATGTTATTTAGTTCACTTAATTTAATTACTCTCTTAATTAACGGAATAATTTCTATGTACACCACATCTCTTTCCACCGTGCACCAAATTCCCACATGAACCCAACCCGCTACTCACTCAGTCTCCGTCTCACTCCAGCATAGTCGCCTGTCTCCTCGCGCGCCCTATATTGATCTACAGTATTCTATAGAATCATGGAATGCTACAACACAGGAGGCCACGGGTCCATCACAGCAATATCTTGCAGAAGTTTGTAAGGGATCTGAGGGAATGTAGTCTTTTTCTAGGCCCCATTAACACATTTGTAATCTAGTTAGAACATGGTAGAAGCTGTGCAGATAGGAAAGTTCTGTTTTCTTGCCCTCTTGTTTCTTGTTGTGGTAACATTTCTTTAAAAAAAAGGAAAACTTGCCAACCTCAGAGCACTCATGCCCGAGGTAAGTCTCGACTCAAATGTTCATATAGGTAACTCACCTTAGGCTTATCAACTGATTTTCTAGGTAACACAAACATTCAAGCGTGGACATTACTTCACAGCCGCCTGAGGGTAAGACTGTAGAAGTTGTTGAAGAGTTGCAGTGGGATACGGGATAGTCGGGCAGTGAGCTGAGAGAGACTGTGGCTATCAAAAATCTACCACCTTTGTTGCTTTAACAAAGCAGCTTTTAGGAACACCTCCAAATTGCTGAAAGAAGTAAATTGAGGAAATTCTGCTTCTTCGCCAATGTTACAAATGCAGGTCCGCTGCCGGTGCCGACTTGAGTTCAGTGCTGTCAAGTGTTCCCTTAAGCAGTCTAGTTTATTTTAGTTAGGCATTGCTATTATTTTTATTAGGTATGGGTGTTAAGGGTTATCGAAGCAAGGTGGGCAGGTGGAGTTAAGATACAGATCAGCCATGTTCTAATTGAATGGTGGAACAGGTTGAAGGGGGTGAATGACCTTCTCCTGTTCCTATGTTCCTTTGCCTGCTTTTTTATATGGAAGGTGGCTAGCACTGTCACCATCTGCCACCATGATAAATGGGACGCGGGAGTGTAACAATGAAAATCCCTTGTAATCTGGATCCGGTCACTGTGTTTGAAACACATGCAGTTTTTTAATCTCTCCGAAAGTGGATTGAGTAAATACCAGGTAAGGTGTCATAGAAACAGAAAATGCTGGAAAAACTCAGCATAAGACCATAAAACCATAAGACATAGGAGCAAAAATTAGGCCATTCAGCCCATCGAGTCTGCTCCGTCATTCAATCATGGCTGATAAGTTTCTCAACCCCATTCTCCCGCCTTCTTCCCATAACCTTTGATCCCCTTACCAATCAAGAACCTATCTATCTTGGTTTTAAATACACTCAATGACCTGGCCTCCACAGCCTTCTGTGGCAATGAATTCCATAGATTCACCACTCTCTGGCTAAAGAAGTTTCTCCCCATCTCTGTTCTAAAAGGTCTTCCCTTTAGTCCGAGGCTGTGCCCTCGGGTCCTAGTCTCTCCTACTAATGGAAACATCTTCCCCACGTCCACTCTATCCAGGCCTTTCAGTATTCTGTAAGTTTCAATCAGATCCCCCCTCATCCTTCTAAACTCCATCGAGTATAGACCCAGAGTCCTCAAACCTTCCTCATATGTTAAGCCTTTCATTCCTGGGATCATTCTCGTGAACCTCCTCTGGACCCCCTCCAGGGCCAGAACATCCTTCCTGAGGTACGGGGCCCAAAATTGCTCACAATATTCTAAATGTGGTCTGACCAGAGCCTTATAAAGCCTCAGCAGCACATCCCTGCTTTTATATTCTAGCCCTCTCGAAATAAATGCCAACATTGCATTTGCCTTCCTAACTACCGACTCAACCTGCAAGTTAACCTTAAGATAATCCTGGACTAGGGCTCCCAAGTCCCTTTGCACTCCAGATTTCTGAATTCTCTCCCCATTTAGAAAATAGTCTATGCCTCTATTCTTCCTACCAAAGTGCATGACCTCACACTTCCCCACGTTGTATTCCATCTGCCACTTCTTTGCCCATTCTCCTAACCTGTCCAAATCCTTCTGCAGCCTCCCCGCCTCCTCAATACTACCTGTCCCTCCACCTATCTTTATATCATCTGCAAACTTAGCCAGAATGCCCTCAGTTCCTTCATCTAGATCATTAATTTATAAAGTGAAAAGTTGTGGTCCCAACACAGACCCCTGCGGAACTCCACTAGTCACCGGCTGCCATCTTGAGAAGGACCCCCTTATCCCCACTCTCTGCCTCCTGCCAGACAGCCAATCTTCTATCCATAATAGTACCTTGCCTCTAACACCATGGGCTCTTATCTTACTGAGCAGCATCCTGTGCGGCACCTTGTCAAAAGCCTTCTGGAAGTCCAAGTAGATAACATCCATTGGCTCTCCTTTGTCTAACCTACTCGTTACTGCCTCCCCTTGATGAAATCATGCTGACTTTGCCCTATTTTACCATGCACTTACAAGTATTCTGAAATCTCATCTTTAATAATGGACTCTAAAATCTTATCAACGGCTAATCGGCCTGTAATTTCTCGTCTTTTGCCTCACTCCCTTCTTAAACAGGGGGGTTACATTAGCGATTTTCCAGTCCTCTGGGACCCTCCCTGACTCCAGTGATTCCTGAAAGATCACCACTAACGCCTCCACTATCTCTTCAGCTATCTCCTTCAGAACCCTGGGGTGTAATCCATCTGGTCCAGGTGATTTATCCACCTTCAGACCTTTCAGTTTTCCTAGCACCTTCTCCTTGGTAATGGCCACCATACTCACCTCTGCCCCCCAACTCTCTTGAACTTTGGGGATGTTACTTGTGTCTTCCACCGTGAAGACTGACGCAAAGTACCTATTCAGTTCCTCCGCCATTTCTTTGTTCCCCACTACTACTTCTCCAGCGTCATTTTCTAACGCCCCAATGACCATGTTTGCCTCTCTCTTACCCTTTATATATCTAAAAAACTCTTGCAATCTTCTTTTATATTACTGGCTAGTTTACCCTCATATTTAATCTTCTCCCTCTTATTTCTTTTTTAGTTGTCCTCTGTTGGTCTTTGTAGGCTTCCCAATGCCCTGGTTTCCCACTGCCCTTCGCTGCATTGTATGCTTTCCCTTTAGCTTTTATGCTGTCCCTGACTTCCCTTGTCAGCCATGGTTGCCTCGTCCTCCCTTTAGTATGCTTCTTCTTCCTTGGGATGAATTTTTGCCGTGTCTCCTAAATTACTCCCAGAAACTCCTGCCATTGCTGTTCCACTGTCTTTCCTGCTAGGCTCATCTCCCAGTCAATTCTGGCCAGCTCCTCCCTCATGCCTCTGTAGTTGCCTTTATTCAACTGTAATACCGTTACATCTGATTCCAGCTTTTTCCTCTCAAATTACAGGGTGAATTCTATCATATTATGGTCACTTCCTCCTAAGGGTTCCTTCACCTTAAGCTCCCTTATCAAATCTGCCTCATTACACATCACTAAATCTAGAATTGCCTGTTCCCTAGCGGGCTCCACCACAAGCTGCTCCAAAAAGCCATCTCGTAGCTATTCCACAAATTCCTTTTCTTGGGATCCACTACCAACCTGATTTTCCCAGTCTACCTGCATATTGAAATCCCCATGATCACTGAAACCTTGCCTTTCTTACACGCCTTTTCTATCTCCTGGTGTATCTTGTGCCCCACATCCTGACTACTGTTCGGAGGCCTGTACATAACTCCCATTATGGTTTTTTTTACCATTGCGGTTCCTCAACTCTACCCACACAGATTCTACATCATCTGACCCTATGTCATTTCTTGCTATCGATTTAATTTCATTTCTTACTAACAAAGCAACCCCACCCCCTCTGCAAACCTGCCTATCTTTTCGATAGGATGTATATCCTTGGATATTTAGCTCCCAGTCCTGATCCCCTTGCAGCCATGTCTCCGTAATGCCCACCACATCATACCTGCCAATTTCAATCTGCGCCACAAGCTCATTTACCTTATTTCGTATACTGCGTGCATTCAGATGCAACACCTTCAGTCCTGTATTTCCCATTCCCCCTTCTCATTGTTGTCCCTTTATCTGATGTGCTTAAGTTAGATTCCTAGCGCCCTTTCCAAACACTCTGTCTATTTTGTGTTCTGGAGACTTTAATAGCCTCTCCTGGGCTCTCCTTCCTTTTGTTTTTTCATAATTTTCCATGAAGTTGAATCCACCCCCCCACACGCTAACCTGCTGCTTTGTTTCCCGCAGGTCTAACAGCAGCTGTGGAGAGATGGAAGGAGGGTCATACGGACTTGAAACGTAAATTCTGTCTTTCTCTCCACAGATGCTGTCAGACCTGCTGAGTTTTTCCAGCATTTTCTGTTTTTGTTTCAGATTTCCAGCAGCCGCAGTATTTTGCTTTTATCTAGGTAAGATGTCACTTGGTTTCATTTGCATCGTTGCATATAGATAAACCATATTGAGTGTGATGGGAGTCACTTGGTACATTACTTGGTACAATAGCTGAACTTCTACTTGTGTATTGTTACATTAGCTTACATGGGGAAATTCTTACTTTGTGCAGCTTATTTAAATGAGCAAATAGAGTTACAAAGAGAGAAAATAGCAGGAGACATGCTCATAAATCCTTACCCTCCCACAAGAGTCTAGAAGAGTGTACCAACAGCTCTCTCCGTAGCAGTTACGGTTGCTAACTGTGATGAAGTTTCATCACATGACTTGCCCCCAAGTTCCAGCCATTAGTCGGCCAACACATCCATCCTTGTGAAGGTGGTGGGGAAAAAAGATTGAAAATAGGATAAAAGGTGGGGATAAAACAATGAATAAGTGAATAAAAATGAAAATAAATAAAAATAAAAATAAGTGGATAAAAAATAAAAAATTAAAATAAAAAAATAAAAATGAATATTGAAAAAAGGTGAAAAAGGGGTAAGGAGAGAGTTCATGGTCTGAAGTTGTTCAACTCAAGTCCAGAAGACTGTAAAGTGCCTAACTGGAAGATGAGGTGCTGTTTCTCCAGTTGGGCTTCCCCGGAACATTGTAGCAGGCCAAGGATGGACATGTGGGCATGAGAGCAGGATGGTGTGTTGAAATGGCAAGCGACAGGAAGGTCTGGGTTATGCTTGCAGACAGACCAAAGGTGTTCCGCAAAGCGATCACCCAATCTGTGTTTGGTCTCTCCAATGTAGAGGAGACCACATTGGAAGCAGTGAATGCAGTAGACCAAATTGAAGGAGGTGCAATTGAAGCGCTGCTTCACCTGAAAGGCATGTTTGGGCCCTTGGACAGTGAGGAGGGAGGAGATAAAGGGGCAGGTGTTGCACCTTCTGTGATTGCATGGGAAGGTGCCGTGGGAGGGGGATGAGGAGTTGGGGGTGATGGAGGAGTGTCCTGGAGGTAATGGTCCCTACAGAATGCCTACCAGGGTTGGTGGGGGGAAGGTGTGCGGGTGAGGGGAAGATGTGTTTGGTTGTGGCATCATGCTGGAGTTGGTGGAAATGGTGGAGGATGATCCTTTTGAGCATGGAGGCTGGTGGGGAGAAAAGTGAGGACAAGGGGGACACTATCACGGTTCTGGCAGGGAGAGGAAGGTGTGAGGGCAGAGGCGCGAGAGATGGGTCGGACACGGTCGAGGGACCGGTCAACCAGAATGGGCGGTTAAGGAAGAAGGAAGACACGTCAGAAGCGCTGTTTCGGAAGGTGGCATCATCGGAGTAGATGCGACGGAGGCGAAGGAACGGAGAGAATGGGATGGAGTCCTTACAGGAAGCAGGGTGTGAGGAGCTGTAGTCGAGGTAGCTGTGGGAGTCGGTGGGCTTGTAATGGATATTGGTGGACAGTATAACACCTCTTTGTCCTTTTGTCTATGACATCTTTGGGCAATCTCCACCTATCACTGGCCCTCTATCCAGCTCTACCTGTCCCACTCCCCTTTAAACCAGCTTATATTTCACCTCTTTTCTATTTTCCTTAGTTCTGATGAAGAGTCATACGGACTCGAAACGTTAACTGTATCTCTCTCTGCAGATGCTGTCAGACCTGCTGAGTTTTTCCAGGTATTTTTGTTTTTGTTTCAGATTTCCAGCATCTGCAGTATTTTGCTTTTATCTTACGGCGCTGCTGATTGGCTCGTTGTTTCCGGCTCTTAGATTGGCAGAGGATGACCCGCTCTCCGATTGGCCAGTGCGGCTAGTGCCTATTCCTGATTGGCTGACGCACAATCCCTCTGATTGGCAGCGCCGTGGCCGCCCAGCTCGCCGATTGGTTGTTCCCGGGCGGTGCGCAGCTGCCCGGAGGATGGAGTCGGCCTCGGGCTGCGGGCGGCTGCGGTCCCCGCCCTGGAAGCTGCTGTCCGGGCAGCTGCGGCTCGCAGTGTCCCGGAGCGGGCGGACCGGGCCGTGGCTGCTGGAGCGGGAGGGCAGTGGCCGGGCCCCGCTGGAGGTCAGTGTGGTCTGGATGCAGGGGACGGTGCAGGAGGTCCGGCCCGAGGGGAACATCAGCCTCCGGCTGCAGGACCCGAGCGGCAGCTTCACGGTCACCGGGGCAGGCGGAGTGCCCAAGGGGAGGCCGTGCCTCGCCACAGGTACCGGGGGAGGGGGAGGGGTCAGCGGGGCCCAGACTCTCCGCCAGGGTTAAAGTTTCGATTCGATTAAACATCAGCTGCAGCCAGAACCCCCCCCTCCTTCCCCCCCCCCCCCATCCCCTACTCCGGATCTCCCCCCCCCCCCCCCCGGCCTCCCCTACTCCGGATCTCCCCCCCCCAACACGGCCTCCCCTACTCCGGATCTCCCCCCCCCCCCCGCCATCCCACTCCGGATCCCCCCCCCCCCCCCGGCCTCCCCTACTCCGGATCTCCCCCCCCCCCCTCCCCCCCGGCCTCCCCTACTCCGGATCTCCCCCCCCCCCCCTCCCCCCCGGCCTCCCCTACTCCGGATCTCCCCCCCCCCCCCCTCCCCCCGGCCTCCCCTACTCCGGATCTCCCCCCCCCCATCCCCACTCCGGATTCCCCCCCCCCCCCCCGGCCTCCCCTACTCCGGATCTCCCCCCCCCCCCCCCCGGGCCTCCCCTACTCCGGATCTCCCCCCCCCCCCCCCGGCCTCCCCTACTCCGGATCTCCCCCCCCCCGGCCTCCCCTACTCCGGATCTCCCCCCCCCCCCCCGGCCTCCCCTACTCCGGATCTCCCCCCCCCCCCGGCCTCCCCTACTCCGGATCTCCCCCCCCCCCCCCCCCCCGGCCTCCCCTACTCCGGATCCCCCCCCACACCCCCCCATCCCCACTCCGGATCCCCCCCCCCCCCCCCCCCGGCCTCCCCTACTCCGGATCTCTCCCCCCCCCCCCCCCCCCCCGGCCTCCCCTACTGCCGATCTCCCCCGGCCTCCCCTACTCCGAATCTCCCCCCCCCCCCCGGCCTCCCCTACTTCCGGATACCCCCCCCCCCCCCCCGGCCTCCCCTACTCCGGATCCCCCCGGCCTCCCCTACTCCGGATCTCCCCCCCCCGGCCTCCCCTACTCCGGATCCCCCCCCCCCCCCCCCCCCCGGCGTCCCCTACTCCGGATCCCCCCCCCCCCCCGGCCTCCCCTACTCCGGATCCCCCCCCCCCCCCCCGCCTCCCCTACTCCGGATCCCCCCCCCCCCCCGGCCTCCCTACTCCGGATCCCCCCCCGGGGCCTCCCTACTCCGGATCCCCCCCCCCGGCCTCCCCTACTCCGGATCGACCCCCCCCCCCCCCCCCCCCCCCCCCCCAGGCCTCCCCTACTCCGGATTCCCCCCCCCCCCCCCAGCCCCCTTACTCCGATCTCTTCCCCCCCAATTCCGGATCTCTCTTCCCCCCCGCCGCCCTACTCCGGATCTCCCCCCCACCCCCGCCCCAGCCTCCCCTACTCCGGATCCGCCCCGGACCTCCCTACTCCGGATCCCCACCCGGGCCTCCCTACTCCGGATCCCCCCCCCCTACTCCGGATCTCCCCCCCACGCCCGCCCCGGCCTCCCCTACTCCGGATCCCCCCGGCCTCCCCTACTCCGGTTCCCCCCCCACCCGGCCTCCCCTTCTCCGGATCCCCCCCCCCCCCCGGCCTCCCCTACTCCGGATCCCCCCCCCCGGGCCTCCCTACTCCGGATCCCCACCCGGGCCTCCCTACTCCGGATCCCCCCCCCTACTCCGGATCTCCCCCCCCACCCCCGCCCCGGCCTCCCCTACTCCGGATCCCCCCCCCCCACCCCCGCCCCGGCCTCCCGTACTCGGGATCCCCCCGGCCTCCCCTACTCCGGATCTCCCCCCCCCCCCCCACTCCGGATCTCTCCCCCCCGCCGCCCTACTCCGGATCCCCCACTCCTACTCCGGATCCCCCCCGGCCCCCCCCTACTCCGGATCCCCCCCGGCCCCCCCTACTCCGGATCCCCCCCGGCCTCCCCTACTCCGGATTCCCAACCCCCCCGCCCTCCCCTACTCCGGATCCCCCCCCCCCCCCCCCCCGCCCCGGTTTCCCCTACTCCAGATCCCCCCTACTCCGGATCCCCCCCCCCCCCGGGCCTCCTACTCCGGATCCCCCCCCGCCCTCCCCTACTCCGGATCCCCCCCCCCCCCCCCGCCCCGGTTTCCCCTACTCCAGATCCCCCCTACTCCGGATCCCCCCCCCCCCCCCCCCGGGCCTCCCTACTCCGGATCCCCCCCCCACTCCGGATCTCTCCCCCCGTTCCCCTACTCCAGATCCCCCGCCCCCCCTACTCCTGATCCCCCCCGGCCCCCTACTCCGGATCCCCCCCGCCCCCCCTACTCCGGATCCCCCCCGGCCCCCCCTACTCCTGATCCCCCCCGGCCCCCCCTACTCCTGATCCCCCCCGGCCCCCCTACTCCTGATCCCCCCCTGGCCCCCCCTACTCCTGATCCCCCCCGGCCCCCCTACTCCTGATCCCCCCCGGCCCCCCCTACTCCTGATCCCCCCCGGCCCCCCTACTCCTGATCCCCCCCCGGCCCCCCCCTACTCCTGATCCCCCCCGGCCCCCCCTACTCCTGATCCCCCCCGGCCCCCCCTACTCCTGATCCCCCCCGGCCCCCCCTACTCCTGATCCCCCCCGGCCCCCCTACTCCTGATCCCCCCCGGCCCCCCCTACTCCGGATCCCCCCGGCCCCCCTACTCCGGACACCCCCCCCCCCTGCCCCCCCTACTCCGGATCTCCCCCCCCCCCCCCCCCACTCCGGATCTCTCCCCCCCGCCGCCCTACTCCGGATCCCCCACTCCTACACCGGACCCCCCCCCCCCCCGGCCTCCCCTACTCCGGATCCCCCCCCGGCCTCCCCTACTCCGGATCCCCCCCCCCCCCCCCCCGGTCTCCCCTACTCCGGATCCCCCCCCCGGCCCCCCTACTCCGGATCCCCCCCGGCCCCCCCCTACTCCAGATCCCCCCCGGCTCCCCCTATTCCGGATCCCCCCGGCCCCCCTACTCCGGATCCCCCCGGCCCCCCTACTCCGGATCCCCCCGGCCCCCCTATTCCGGCTCGCCCCCGGCCCCCCTATTCCGGCTCGCCCCCGGCCCCCATACTCCGGAACCCCCCTACTCCGCACCCCTCCCGGCCCTCCTACTCCGCACCCCTCCCGGCCCCCCTACTCCGGACCCCCACGGCCCCCTACTTCTACTCCCCCCACACCCCCCCCCCCACACCCACTCCCCCTACACACAATCCCACCTCTCCCCTACTCCTACTCCCCCCCACACCTCCCCCCAACTACTCTCCCCCCAACTACTCTCCCCCCAACTACTCTCCCCGCAACTACTCTCCCCGCAACTACTCTCCCCCCAACTACTCTCCCCCCCCCTATTGTCACCCCCAACTCTCTGCTCCCTCTACTCCCCCCCCCCACTCCCCCCACCCCACCTCACAACTCCCCAGCGCCCCTAGCATTTTCTCTTGTATTCATGACTGAGTTTATTAGGACGACCTTATATTTATGACTCCTTGTTCTAGTCTACCATGTGGAAACATCTTCTCTACATTTTCCCTGTCAAACCATTTCATCACCTTCAGGACCTTTACCAGGGCTTCTCTTGTTCGAGAGAAACCTGTCCAATCTTTCTTGATGGATATAGTCTGGGACGATACTGTAACTTGTTTTGCATTTTTTCCACCACCTCTGTACCCTTTTTACAATGCGGAGACCAGAACTGTACGGAGTATTCCAAGTGTGGCCTAACCAAAGTTCTGTACAAGTTTAACATAACTTCTCTGCTTTTCAATTCTGTGCTCTATTTATTGCATTATTAACCTGCGGTGTTATTTGTTGTGATTTGTGTATCTGTATCTCAAGACCCCTCTGCTTCCCTACTGCTTTTCGTCACTATTTCCAAGGACAATGTAACCTCCTTATTCTTTGGACCAAAGCGTCCTGCCTCTCACCCATCCATATTGAATCCATATTGAAGGTTGCTTGCCAGTTGCATTCACCACTTGAAGGTTTGTTAATGTCTTCCTATTTTGTGGCAGTACTCCATTGTATTATCTAAACCTCCCAAATATGTGACATCTGCACATTTTGAATTTGTACTTCTGATTCCAATTCCTTTATATAAATGATGAACAACGGTGGGCCCAGCACTGGCCCCTATGGAATGACACTTCCTCACGTTTTGCTAGTGTGAGTGATTACCTTTAACCTGTACTCTCTGTTTTCTGTTTTGTAGCAAGCTTGCTTTCCATTCTGTTACTTGTCCACTGACTCCACCATCTTCTGACCTTGGTCATGAGTCCACTGTGTGGCATTTTATGATGAAGGCCTTTTGAAAATCCAAATAGATGATGTGTACTGCATTACCCTTATCAACACTTCCTGTTTCTTCAAAGGGAAGGGTGAGAGGAGATTTGATAGACTTATTCAAAATCATGAGGGGTCTGGACAGAGTATTTAGGGAGAAGATGTTCCCATTGGTGGAAGAATTAGAAACCAGAGGACACAGATTTAAGGTCATTGGCAAAAGAAGCAATGGCGAGAAACTTTATCGCTGCCTGAGAATATGGTGGAGGCAGGGTCAATCATGGTAATCAAGAGGGAATTGTATTATTATCTGAAAAAAGAATGTACAGGGTTATGGGGAGACAGAGGGGGAGTGGCACTAGGTGCAGAGCCGGCACAGGTATGATGGGGCAGGTGCCTTCTTTTGTAACCATTCAGTGAGTCTTTGAATAAAGTTGGTCAAGCAGCCTTTTGAAATCGGTGCTGACTGTTCTTTTATTATAGTTTTAGTTCTAGTTTTTCTGAGATCTTTGAGTAAGGTTCCATTAACTTTCCTACCACTGATGTTAAGCTAATTAACCTCTCGTTCCCTGAACTTGTTCTCTCTCTCTCTTTTAAATATAGGGATCACTTTAGCTGGTTGCCAATCCTCTGGTACTGTATACCTTTTCTAATGAATTTTTATATATGTATAATAATGTTCCTGCTATCTCTTTTATTTGGCGTGGAAACAATCTATTTGGACCAGGAGTTTAAACTAATCAAACTTGAGAGAATAATCAATGATCTCCCCTGCCATTCTATCTTAAATACCTTTATATCTCTTTTGATCTCTTCTAATGTTACACCCACCATTTAAGTCTGCCTGGTAAATACCAAGAAAAAGTAATTATTATTTCTGCCATTTTGCTGTCAGCCTGTGAGTTTATCATGTGTATCCTTCTATGGCCCTGAGTTTCCATCTGTTTATCTATGGGTTAGGTCTGCAATGTGTTTAATTAGATTGGATTTTTGGGGAGACCATTTGTGTACGCCATTTGGCTCATCAAGCCTACTCTGCCATTCAGTAAGATCATGGCTGATCTGATTGTGCACATTCTTGCCTGTCCCCCAGTACCCTTGACTCCTTTGTCAATCAGAAATCTGTTGAATTCCACCTTGAATTATATTCAATGAACTGGCTTCCACTGCTATTTTTAAAAAAATTCTTTCACAGGACATGGGCGTTGCTAGCAAGGCCAGCACTTGTTGCCTATCCCTGATTGCCCTTGAGAAGGTAGTGGTGAGCCGTCTTCTTGAACCGCTGCAGTCCCTGTGGTGTAGCTACATTCACAGTGCTGATGGGGGGAATTCCAGCATTTTGACCCAGCGACAGTGAAGGCAGGCTGATATATTTCCAAGTGTCGATGATGTGTGGGTTGGAGGGGAACTTGCAGGCGGTGGTGTTCCCATGCATCTGCTGCCTTGTCCTTCTAAGTAGTAGAGGTCACGGGTTTGGAAGGTGCTGTCAAAGGAGCCTTGGTGAGTTCCTGCAGTGCATCTTGTAGGTGGTACACACTGCTGCTACTGTACGTCAGTGGTGGAGGGAGTGAATGTTTAAGGTGGTGGATGGGGTGCCAATCAAGTGGGCTGCTTTTTCCTGGATGGTATTGAGCTTCTTGAGTGTTGTTGGAGCTGTACACATCCAGGCAAGATGAGATTATTCCGTCACACTCCTGTGCCTTGTAGATGGCGGACAGGCTTTGGGGAGTAGGGAAGTGAATTACTCGATACAGAATCCAGCCTCTTACCTGCTGTTATAGCTGCAGTATTTATATAGCTGGTCCAATTCAGTTTCTGGCCGTTGGTAACTACCTGGATGTTGATGGTGGGGTATTCAGCGACAGTGAAGCCATTGAATGGGAAATGGAGAGATGGTTAGATTCTCTGTTGTTGGAGATGGTCATTGCCTGGCACTTGTGTAGCAAGAATGTTACTTGTCAATTGTTAGCCCAAGCCAGAATGTGATACAGGTCTTGCTGCATTTATACACTGCTGCAGTATCTGAGGAGCCGCAAATGGTACTGAACATTGTGCAATCATTAGCGACCATCCCCATTTTTGACCTCATGATGGAGAGAAGGTTATTGATGAAGGCGGCTGGGCCTAGGACCACTGGCTGTGGAAGAGAATTCCATAGACTAATGATTCTTGAGACACACAATTCTTCCTCATCACCATCTTAAATGGGAGACCCCTTATCTTTAAATTGTGTCCCTCTAATTCTAGATTCCCTCATGAGAGGAAACAGCCTCTCGATATCAACCTTGTCAAATTCCCTCAGAATCTTATGTTTCCGTAAATCACCTCTCGTTCTCCTAAACTCTAATGCATATAGGAGGATTGTAGGAAGTGGAACTGAAATTCCTAAAATTGATTTGGAGTTATGTGGAGGCCCAGCTGTGTTCCTCGCTGATTGTGGAGTCATGACTTTTTATAAGTAAGCCCTTCCTTTCATCGCCAGGCATGTATGATATCCCACTTACTTGAATCCTACCAGCATTAAAGCAACAAATTTTAAGAGGCCTACCTCTCAGTCTGAGCCTGGGTGGTGTGTGATTTTCTGATGGAATGTAATTTGGTTTCGTATAACACGATTGGTTATTTATCTATGTTCATTCACCAAATTAGTCAGTGGGGAAAGAAAATAATTAAAGACCCAATGACTTTTTTTCACCAATGAAAAAGGGGAAAATAACTATCCAAAATAGGCATTTTTTGAACATATGAACCTTGCTACAAGCTCTGTTGTTATTAGGGAGCACTGACCATAAGCAGTCACGGGCTTCGTTTTTAAATTCAGTGCCTGGGTGGTGACCTGGTGGAGTAGATCATAACCTTTTTATAGACTGTACACCCCTTGCTCCCCAAACAATTTTTGTTCTAGTCATGTTAATGGAACAGAGATTGGTGTGAGGAAAGTTTACCAAAAATGAGCGATCAGCGTCGCCAGATGGGCATGGCTCAAAACTGCCCTCACTGATCTTCCTTTGCGGGGCACCTGACTTTCACTTATCCAGTGGAGATGTTGATGCCCTGCTGCAACTGCTCATTCTACCAGTCTCCCCTCTGGCCTTCCAATGTTGCTGCTGGCATCCTTGACCTCCGTGCTGCAGGCGCGGAGATTGACCTGAAGAGGCTGCGATGCCACACATAGTTAAAAAGCTAAATGCCTTGTGCTGCTGGCTCGTGCGCCATTCCTCCTTGCTGCAGGAAGGTGAAATCCTCAAGTGTGCTGGTCACCCGTCGCTTGTTTTGGCAGCTGTCCCTCGGCAGCCAGCGAAGATGTAGTGGCCAGAAGGGAAACGGAGCTGTGCTTGCAGTAAATGCACACGCGAAATGGTCGCAAGTGGAAAAACGTATTCAACTTGACAGGGGAAGAGAGTGTTAATTTTGTACTTTGTTTCCTGCTGTTTAGCTACGGCCAAAGATTTTGCTGGCTTTGAACATTTAAACCATGAATCTTGACGTGTAATCAAATGTTTGAAATGTGATGAGAAAGTAAAAGTTTGTCTACGTGTGCCGTGCATCAACAGGCTCGCCAGTGTGGTTAATCCTGTCAAAATTTATAATACAGTCACTTTCCAATGCAACTAGTGATTTATGTGAGAGGATATCAATTACTGGTTAAGCTGCACGTCTGGGGAAACGTTCAGCTGGGACGGTAAGGCCTGTTTTTTCTTCTTTTGCTGTGTGAAACTGCGTGACATGTTTGGCTGAAAGTTCACTGCTTATCTAAAACCGAGACCAGAGCCCAAAACTGGTTTGCGGTTTATTTTTCTAGCTTTTAAGGAGGAAGTCTGAGTTTAACATAAATGGTCTGGGAAGTGAGACCAATAAGCCGACAAGTGGGCATGGGCAGTGAAGTGCAACAATACATGAGTCATGAGTCTCCAAACAGGGTACCGTATACAGCAAATTCCTGTTTGTTCTGTGTAGAGACTGTTTTGGGCAAAGGCTTCATGCCTTTGGAGGGCAGAAGAAGGGGGAACAGATAAAATTAGCAGCAGTGGACCTTCAAATTTGTGGCATTAACACCTCCACCAATTAACAGTTGGGTGGGGGTTAGGGAAGGAGTTCTCTGGAGTTAAGTACGAGAGGCAATCTCATTTAATCATACAAAATTCTGAAGGGGCATGATAGTGTGGATGTTGAGAAATTGTTTCCATTGGTCGGGGGATCTAAAACACGAGGGCACAGTCTCAGGATAAGGGGCAGATCATTTAGGACTGAGACGAAGAGAAATTACTTCACTTAAAGGATTGTGAATCTCTGGAATTCTCTGCCTCCGAGGGTTTTGGATGTTCCAGCGTGGAATATATTTAAGGCTGGTCTCTCAGGGAATGAAGGGATATGGGGAATGGGCAGGAAAGTGGAGTTGAAGCCCAAGATCAGCCATGATCGTATTGAATGGCGAGCAGGCTCTAAGGGCCATATGGTCTACTTCTCCTATTTCTTGTGTTCTTGTGCATCTTCTAGTGGCTATTCAAGAAACAACTGTGGCAGAGATCTGATTTGACTCTGGCTTGTTGTGTGTCTGGTGCAGGGGAAGGGGAGGATGAAAGCATTGCCCTGATGGCTCAGTGGTGTGGCTCAGGAAGGCCTGAGCTTTCATTCCTGGTCGGTAGTCAAAGACTAGGGAGAAAGGAAAGAAGACAAAATGTAGTCCCTTACATGATCTTGAATGCATCTGAACATGTTGAAGTATGTTACTGTCATAACTTAGGGAACATGGCAGCCAACTCATGCACAGAAACACTGTCAAACTGTGGTGAAGTAAGTGACTAGATCATTTGTTTTTAGTGATGTTGGTTGAGGGAGGAATGTTGGTCAGGATACCAGGTGAGGACCCAACCCCACGTGTCCCCCCCCCCGCACCGCCGTCTCTTTCTCAAATATTGTGTCCACCTAAGAGAGCAGACTTGGTTATAACCTTTCATCCAAAGTGGGACTTGAACCCACAGCCTTCTGACTAGCGCAACTGTGCTACCGACTGAGCCAAGGCTGAGACGACAAAAATTAAAAAGGGAAAATTTAGTCAGACTTCCCTGCCGCCCATTGTTCACTATTGGAAAGTACGTGTGTGGATTTCTGGTAGGGACTAGATTGAGTTTGATTGCGATGTCTTTCGCAATTAACTAATCCTTTGTTGGACATTTCCCTTGAGTGTGAAGATTAGCTGCTCTGGTAAGGTGCAGGAGGGCTGTGGGCGCCCATGAAACTATCCCCAGTAAAAGACAAGGCTGAAGCATTTGCTGCAATCTTCAGCCAGAACTGCAGAGAGGATGATCCATCTCGGCCTCCTCTGGGAAATGTTGATGTATAAAGGGACCTGGGTGTCCTTTACACTAATCACTGAAAGCAAGCATGCAAATGCAGCAAACAGTTAAGAAGGCAAATGGTATGTTGGCCTTCATTATGAGAGGACTCGAGTACAGGAGCAAGGATGCCTTACTGCAGCTGTACAGGGCCTTGGTGAGACCACATCTGGAATATTGTGCGCGGTTTTGGTCTCCTTACCTAAGAAGGAATATACTTACTGTAGAGGGAGCGTGGCGAAGTTCACCAGGCTGATTCCTGGTATGGCAGGATTGTCGTATAAGGAGAGATTGGACTGACTAAGCTTGTATTCACTGGAGTTTTTAAGAATGTGAGGAGATCTCAATGAAACATATAAAATTCTGACAGGGCTGGACAGACTGGATATAGGGAGGATATTTCCACTGGCTGTGGGTAGGGTGGGGGGGTCTAGAACAAGGGGTCACAGCCTCAGGATGTGAGGTAGGCCATTTAGGACAGAGGTGAGAAAAAACTTCTTCACCAGAGGGTGGTGACCCTATGGAATTTTCTCCCACTGAAGGCTGTGGAGGCCAAGTTACTGAATGAATATATTTAAGAAGGGAATAGATTTCTGGACTCTAAAGGTGTCGAGAGGTATGGGGAAAGAATGGGAGTATGACATTGAGATAGTGGATCAGCCATGATCATATTGAATGGTGGAAAAGGCTCGAAGGGCCGAATGTCCAACTCCTCCTATTTTCTGTTTCTATGTTTCTATTCCAAAAGAATGTTCTTAAATCCAGTCCGACATCTGAATTTCGCATAAATGCAATCTTGTAAATGTACGCCGAGAATAAAAATGCATCCTGTGCTTGAAGTAAGGGATCTTGGATTGTTTTTATATTTAAAAAAAAATTGGCTTTACTGTAAGAACCTTGTGTGCACTTGAGCAACGTGCAAACAAGCAAGGTACTTGAAGCAAGCTTAACATTTTATCTGACACGCGAAAAGTGCATATGGCTGTTCCAGTGAAATGTAGTGTAGGAGGGATGGGTGTTTTGACCTTTCTGGTAATATTGGGGTGAATATTAGAATAATACTTCCTGAAATGCTGACTGGCAATTCATAGCAAAGCAGTCATGTGATCAAGCTGACAGCACAGCACACCACACGAATCTAGGGCACCAGTTAAATGTGTTAATAAACATGTTTTGCTGAAAAGTCAAAATTTTTTTCAGCTCAACATGTGTATTATTTTTTTGCAGAGAACACTAAGCGTTAGAACAGCTCGTCTGGACGTTGACCTTAAAAAATCTGGTGAAATCTTAAAATTTCATGCATTTTTCTGATTTCAAATTTTTTTTTTTTGGTGAGGAACAAACTGCTCGCAGGTTTCCCTGTAGATGTTTGGAAAGATTTCCTCAATTTCTGTCCCATTACTTGTGCTGGCCTGGCTCTAATCTATGCAATTGAGTCATTTTCCTTGAACTTTATTTCTTGAGTTTGTTATCAGTTGCCTGGCCCCGGTGCTGGTGATGTAACTGGAATAGAATTGTTTTGCAACAGGTTATGGATTAGCAGTCTTGTCCTGCAGAAGCTGGTGGTGTGTAATTAGCCAAGGTCTGTTGGAAGCCAGTGTGCACTGAGCAGCAGGATGGTACCCATTTGAAAAGATTCCATTGTCACAACTCGCCATTACTGCCACATATTGTGCTTCAGGCCTTCACTGCCCGTTTGGTCATTTTTGTGCTTGCTTCACCGATAAGGACTCTCAGATCAGAGAATGAGCTTTCCCTATTTCACTCTGCACTTGCAAAGCCAATGCAGAAAAAAAATAGCTGCTATTGTTGCTTTTTTCTTTCTAAAATTGCTGAACTTGAGGCACAGACGTTTACAAGATGAGCTCAACAAGGCATTCTGATCGCTGCATGCACATCACTAAAACCATGCAAAATGAACTTAGCATCTTCAAAGTTTGGAGTGAGTTTACCTCCTAGTCAGCTGAGTGACCTATGCTGAAAATATTAGAGCGATGCTTCACTCTGATACTTGTCGGCCATGGCTCATTTGGCAGCACTGTCACCTCTGTGTCTGAAACGTATAGGTTCAGCCTCTTCCAAAGATTTGAGAACAGAATCTATGTTAATTGCATTGTTAAGATTAAGGATAAACAGATGGAGGCTGTCGATTGATTAAGTGTATTGAACACATATAAAAAGGCACTCCTTCCATGATCGGTGGGCACTGTGGGGACTAGGGTGCATTACTGACCTCCAAAATTATGTTTCGACTTCACTTTTATAAGCTTCCTTTAACACTTTGTTCTTGAGTTACGGGTCCCTTTTGTTAGTTCATTTGAACTTTTGCTAATTTGTCCCCCTTTTTTTTTAGCTCTGAAGCAGAGTCATACGGACTTGAAATGTTAACTCTGTTTCTCTCTCCACAGATGCTGTTAGACCTGCTGAGTTTTTCTAGCATTTTCTGTTTTTTTTTCAGATTTCCAGCATCCGCAGTATTTTGCTTTTACCCCCTTTTTTATTGGTTTAGTCAAAAAGAGCGTATAAAAGGGACTCCTGGGACACTGGGGTGTGGATAGGTAGGAGGCAGAAATATGGAATGCTGCATTCTGTAAGTAAACCTATTAAGAAAAGCATCTGTGTCTAGTTTCGTCAACTGGCTTGGATCCACAGCAATCTAGGCTGACACTTCGGTGCATGCTGCACTGTCAGAGGTGCTGTCTCTTGGGTGAGGTGTTAAGCTGAGGCTTATCTTGGCCTCCACGTGGACGTTAAAAATTCCAGGGCACTCAACCAGCATCCCTAAAATGGATTACCCGGTCATGATCTTACTGTTGTTTGTGGTAGCTGGTTGTGTGCAAGTTGACTGTTTACTGAATTAAGACGGTGACTACACGTTACTGGTTGTAAAGCTTGGCCTAAATAGCCAAGTGGTTATGGTCCTGGGTTTGTAACCCCAAGGTCAAGTGTTCAAATCTCACAATGGCAAACTATGAAATAATGTAACCTCATCTGAATACAGATGGAAACGTGTTAACTCGAAAGAGTTACTGGTTGTAAAGTGGGCAAAAAGGATTCTATGGTTAGACTCCAAATTGCACTGCTTGTCTAGTGGAAGAAAACAACCAATGCAGTGAAGTGGTTCCAAAATCAGAAAACCCTTTCTCTAACTGAAATAATATTCTGGTGTGTAGGCATTTTCAGACTTGTCACATCCACAACAAAAGCCTTGTTCTTACTGAGCAATTGCAGTTTGCAATAAACTATTTCTCTTCCCTTCACAGTTATAGTTAAATAGGATTAGGCTTGAAAAGGCCTATTCATAAGTGCTGCTTCACCCGAGCTTAAAAAAAAATGGCTGAAAATAAAGTAATGGGATCCTGGCGATTTTGTATTTCATGACTCTTGAGTTCATTCCCATTTGGTGACAAACTGTGTTTCAAGCACGTGCTCAAAATAAGCTGAATTCAGCAGCACTTGGGATCACACTGGAGGACTTTGAAGTTGACTTAGGATCGCCATCAAATCTTGGCTCGGGCCACAAAATGGAGTGACTTTGAATGATAAACTCGGATTTGTATAGCACCTTTCATCTCCTCAATGTCCCAAATCGCTGCAGCCAATTAAGTACTGTTGAAGTGCAGTTGCTGTTGTAATGAAGGAACACACCAGCCAATTTGTGCACATCTCATCAATAATGAGATAATTGGATAATGAACAGGAAGGGTGGATTCAACAATTATATTGATAATTCTCTGTACTTTCATTCTATTAAGCCTTTCATGAGAATTGCACATTCTGGTGATCTTTTGTGGATCAAAAAAAACACGTGAATTATACCATCAATATGGGAGGAGGGGTCACTCCATTTACTGATATTTAAAGTGAGTTGGAACAAATTGCTTCAGAGGGTGGTGCGACTTTGGGGCTCTGCCTCAGAAGGTGGTGGAGGTGGGGTCGCTGAATATTTTTAAGGCAGAGGCAGAGATATTCTTGTTAGGCAAGGGAATCAAAGGTTATATCAGGGTTCGATGGGAATGTGGGAACTGAAACGTAAGATCAGCCATGATCTTATTGAATGGTGGAGCAGGCTCGAAGGGCTGACTAGTCTACTCCTGTTCCTATTTCTTATGTTCTTACGCTTTTTGCAATAACTTTTGAAACAAAATAGTTTGTACATATTGACAATATACAGTGTGAGCAACAGAGCATTCTGTTGTATTAATGTAAGTTCTGATGAAAGGCTCCTGACCTGAAACGTTTACTGTTTATTTCTCCTGACTTACTCAGCATTTTCTATTTATTTTTCCGATTCCCAGCATCCACAGCATTTTGCCTTTTGTGCTAAATATTAGGCTTTGGACTGTAAAGATCTTTTACTGGTGAATTTTTTTTCTTTGTTACAGGGAAGTATGTGATGGTGATGGGAGTGGTCCAGTCGTGCAGTCCTGAGCCTGTAGTGCGTGCTGTGAAATTGACTGATCTCTCCGGTAATGCTTTGCACAGGAGCATGTGGAGTCTTGAAGTGGAGGATCTTCAACAAAACATTCCTTAGATTTATTCAAATAGCAACCTCTCCCTAGACTTTGTATCAATTTGAAATGCAGAAGGGTGTGACCTCTGGGAACGGAGCAAGGAAATTGAATTCTTTAAAAAGACTCGGAAACGTAAAACTGGAGGCATTATTGGCAAATATAAAAAAACTGAAATCTTTGTTTCACTTGTCGATTAGTGTGATAAACTGAAGAATTTGAAGCTCATAAGTATTTGGAACAGGCGAAAAAAGGAGCCATTTCACCAAGAAGGTTAGATACCATGGGGAAATTACATTCAGCGGCCAGATACAAAGAAGTAAATTGCGAAAAACCCATCCCAAATATAATGACGACTTCGATTTCTGGAACTGGATTCAATCCCAACCATCCTTTGATCTGCTTATTTTACTTAGAATTGATATAAAACTATTGTCAGTGCTTTATTTTGCCAGCTGGAAGGGGAATAGAACTGACAGCTCATCAAATCTCCCACACATCAGTTAAAGGTTGCAGCTTAAGTGCTGTGGTTTTCTAGGGATTTGAAATCTGAACTACGGTACTTGGTTATTCTGCGTAAGGCTTAAATAAAATGTGTTATTACTGAATGGGAGTTGTGTTAGCACTTTTTAGATTGTTAATTTTTCATTGTCATTTTTAATTGGCTCTGGCTGCCATCTTTATTTCCAGCCCATGTGAATATATAGTTTTCTAAATATGAGCTAAATCTTTTTTTAAAAAAAAAATTATCCTCCTAGGAAGAATAAATAACTAGATACCCATTAAATTATGGCAGAAATGATTAGAAGTCTCTCAAGTGCAGGCATCCCCCGTTTGATGCTTTTTGGTTGTCTTCTGGGTTTCGTCAGGTGCCAGGGTGACCAGTAGTTGGATGTCCGAATGCACTATTGTCACTCTGGCCATGTCACACTGGTAGACTTTAGAATTGCACCAGTGTCTCACTCGTAACAGACTACGTTTCCAGAATGCATTTAAGGCTTCCTCTTCTCGGTGATACAGTACCGGAGAAGTAGGACAGGGCATAAAACTAGCATGTCATATCCCTTAAAGAACTACCTAGAAAGACAAAAGCACATGGGGAACACCACCTCACCCTCTCGGATCCCTCCAAGTGACGCATCATCTTGACTTGGACGGATATCATTGTTCTTGGATATCATTGTTCTTTTATTGTCACTGGGTTGAAGTTCTGAAACCGCCCCCCCTGCTTAACACCAGCACTGACTGCAGCCATTCAGAATAGTGGCTTGCCACCACTATCCCAAGAGCAACTTACCAGCGATGCCCATACCACAAGAATGAGCAGCAAAGTTGTGGCAGTGGGAAACAGGAGCCTTGTATAATTCAAGTTTCACTCAAGACTGCAGCTGGAAAGCTTTCACCATTTTCTTTAACTCACAAGGTATGTAAGAGAAATTAGAAAGACTTGCATTAATAGAGTGCCTTTCATGATCTCAGCTTGTCCCAAACTGCTCTACAACCAATGAATTACTTTTGAAGAGGACTCGATGTTTCAGTGTAGGAATACAAGCAGCCGGTTTGCATACAAACAGCAACGTGATAACGATCGGATAATATGTTTTAGTGATACTGGTTGAGGTAGAAGTATTGGCCAGGACACCTGGATGAACTCCCCTGGTATTGCTCAAAATTACGCCAAAAGATCTGTACTAGTCTGATCTGAAAGATGGCATCTCCGACAGTGCAGCACTCATTCATTACTGCGCTGGAGTGTTAGCCTTAATTTTTTTTTTTTGCTTACGTCCCTGGAATGGGACTTGAACCCACAACCTTTTGATTTGGGCAAGAGTGCTACCAATTGAGATTTAGCTAAAGAAATTAGGTTGCTGCTGATGTCACTAAAGTGGAATTCATAAGTTTCATTTCCTCACTTTGGGAAACGCAGCTTTTACAGTAATTAGACTTCGGGATTTTATATAGACATCTCATTTTGTTTCGTATTGTTTTGCATTTCTCCAAAGTTGTGTGTTTGGTACAGAAATCATGGTGGTGCCTTAATATGACTCAACTGACTTTTATCAACAGCAACATCCTACACTGGATTTTTTTTTTTTGAAATGGGAATTTTTGACTTTCAAGATAAAATTTCTGTGGTAGGGCCTTTGAAGAACCTTCTGTTTATGGAATGGTGCAACAGGAAGAAACCTGATTGTTTAACTAGCACAGCAGTTTGCCTGGCACAGGCTGTGAATTATGGGGCACCAGAAAGTCAACTCTTTGCTATTCATGTAGGAAATAACTATTAACCCACAGCTTGTTCAAATAGCTGCTGTTGATGATTGGACAAAAAACTCTTTCACCACCCGTCCCAGCTCCCCATATTATTTATCTCATCGCAATTAAGTGAATGGGAACATGCCACAGAGGTCATTAGATTTTGGGGTACTAAAGGAATTTAGGAATGTAGTGATAGTGCAGGAAGGTGGAATTGAGGTAGAGGATCAGCAATAATCTTATTGAGTGGTGGAGCAAGCTCAATAGGGCCAAATGGCCTACTCCAGCTCCTATTTCTTAATTTTTTATGCCCACGAGCGTGTACACTTTTTGCAAGGGTGGATTGTTTGCAAAGGTGCTAAGGAATTTTAAAAATGTTGTATTTCAGAACTTGAGTATTGCTGAAAAAAAAAGAGATATGCTGTCGAAGTTTTTCACCTTGCACTCATCAGGACAGGTCCAAGAATACCAAATTTCAGAGGACACAACAATTCATACTGAGTCAAACTATTGTTGTCGTCTCAAATTTGGTCTTTGTTGTACCTCTTTCTCAGGTATCCAAATAGCCACCTTGTAGCACAGAACTTGAGTTTTGCTGAAAAAAAAGAGACCTGCTGTTGAAGCTTTTTATCTTGCACTCATCAGGACAGATGCAAGAATGCTGAAAGCATGCCTTTTTTCCAGCAATACTTGAGTGTTGTGTTTCTAGGCAGGGAAGGAAGAGTGAATGAATTGTGGCCAATTTCACACTGGTCTCATAACTCATTATGAATGCATAGCTCGAACCTAGGGATTGGGGCTAGCAGTGCAGGAGAATAGAGGAGCATTGACCTGTTGGAAAAATAGGATTCAAGAAAGGCCAATTAGAACAGTCCTTGCATCCAAGAATTCATAGAAGTTCTGGTTTGATTTTCATAATGATTTAATCAGCTCCTAAAATTACTCAAGTTTTTCTGCAAAGTGCAGAATTTGTTTTCAATAGAAAATCCCTTTTTCCCCAAATGCCAGGAAGGAATATTGTACATTGCTCCTGTTTGTAACAGTCAGTTTATTTACACAACTGCCTTTATATTTAGAAGTAGCAGCTGTGTAAGTACATAGCAGTGTGGTTAATACCAGTCTCTGGGCTTCCAATAGACTCAGTGAGAAGTAAGAGATGCAATCAGTACAATTTCTAAATCATGTGTGACATAAAAATGTTAATCTTTCAAGGATAGTACAAGCAATGCATATCCCTGGATCATTCCATGGAAATATGGAAATGACCAGTGTTAAATCATATCATTAAAAACTATTCACCCGGAGCGCACGTCTATTTCCATATGGAGGAACTGGTAACGTTACTGGAGAAGAGATTCTACAGTGAACCTAAAATCTCCAGTTATTATTAAATAATAATAAATGGAGAAATAATTGAAAAGTTTCCTCATTTAGATATAGATTTTTTTTACCTTGTGACTGTGGAATCTAGTTTCTGGGCAGAATACCCTCTGTTCTGCTAGTCTCAGAGCACAATACCTTCTGTACGGCTAATCTCAGAGCAGAACACCCTCTGTACGGCTAGTCTCAGAGCAGAACACTCTCTGTACGGCTAATCTCAGAGCAGAACACCCTCTGTACGGCTAATCTCAGAGCAGAACACCCTCTGTACGGCTAATCTCAGAGCAGAACACCCTCTGTACGGCTAATCTCAGAGCAGAACACTCTCTGTACGGCTAATCTCAGAGCAGAACACTCTCTGTACGGCTAATCTCAGAGCAGAACACCCTCTGTACGGCTAATCTCAGAGCAGAACACTCTCTGTACGGCTAATCTCAGAGCAGAACACTCTCTGTACGGCTAATCTCAGAGCAGAACACCCTCTGTACGGCTAATCTCAGAGCAGAACACTCTCTGTACGGCTAATCTCAGAGCAGAACACCCTCTGTACGGCTAATCTCAGAGCAGAACACACTCTGTACGGCTAATCTCAGAGCAGAACACACTCTGTACGGCTAGTCTCAGAGCAGAACACTCACTGTACGGCTAATCTCAGAGCAGAACACCCTCTGTACGACTAGTCTCAGAGCAGAACACCCTCTGTACGGCTAATCTCAGAGCAGAACACTCTCTGTACGGCTAGTCTCAGAGCAGAACACTCTCTGTACAGCTAGTCTCAGAGCAAAACACTCTCTGTAGGGCTAATCTCAGAGCAGAACACTCTCTGTACAGCTAGTCTCAGAGCAGAACACTCTCTGTATGGCTAGTCTCAGAACAGAACACTCTCTGTACGGCTAATCTCAGAGCAAAACATTCTCTGTACGGCTAATCTCAGAGCAGAACACTCTGTACGGCTAATCTCAGACCAAAACACTCTCTGTACGGCTAGTCTCAGAGCAGAACACTCTCTGTACGGCTAGTCTCAGAGCAGAACACTCTCTGTACAGCTAGTCTCAGAGCAAAACACTCTCTGTACGGCTAGTCTCAGAGCAGAACACTCTGTACAGCTAATCTCAGAGCAGAACACTCTCTGTACGGCTAGTCTCAGAGCAGAACACTGTACGGCTAATCTCAGAGCAAAACACTCTGTACGGCTAGTCTCAGAGCAGAACACTCTCTGTACGGCTAGTCTCAGAGCAGAACACTCTCTGTACAGCTAGTCTCAGAGCAAAACACTCTCTGTACGGCTAGTCTCAGAGCAGAACACTCTCTGTACAGCTAATCTCAGAGCAGAACACTCTCTGTACGGCTAGTCTCAGAGCAGAACACTCTCTGTACAACTAGTCTCAGAGCAAAACACTGTCTGTACGGCTAGTCTCAGAGCAGAACACTCTCTATACGGCTAGTCTCAGAGCAGAACACTCTCTGTACGGCTAGTCTCAGAGCAGAACACTCTCTGTACGGCTAGTCTCAGAGCAGAACACTCTCTGTACAGCTAATCTCAGAGCAGAATACCCTCTGTACGGCTAATCTCAGAGCAGAACACTTTATGTATGGCTAGTCTCAGAGCAGAACACTCTGTACGGCTAGTCTCAGAGCAGAACACCCTCTGTACGGCTAGTCTCAGAGCAGAATACCCTCTGTACGGCTAATCTCAGAGCAGAACACTTTATGTATGGCTAGTCTCAGAGCAGAACACTCTGTACGGCTAGTCTCAGAGCAGAACACTCTGTACGGCTAGTCTCAGAGCAGAACACTCTGTACGGCTAATCTCAGAGCAGAACACTCTCTGTACGGCTAGTCTCAGAGCAGAACACTCTCTGTACGGCTAGTCTCAGAGCAGAACACTCTCTGTAAGGCTAATCTCAGAGCAGAACACTCTCTGTACGGCTAGTCTCAGAGCAGAACACTCTGTACAGCTACTCTCAGAGCAAAACACTGTCTGTACGGCTAATCTCAGAGCAGAACACTCTCTGTACGGCTAATCTCAGAGCAGAACACTCTCTGTACGGCTAATCTCAGAGCAAAACACTCTCTGTACGGCTAATCTCAGAGCAGAACACTCTGTATGGCTAGTCTCAGAGCAGAACACTCTGTACGGCTAGTCTCAGAGCAGAACACCCTCTGTACGGCTAATCTCAGAGCAAAACACTCTCTGTCCGGCTAATCTCAGAGCAGAACACTCTCTGTACGGCTTGTCTCAGAGCAGAACACTCTCTGTACAGCTAGTCTCAGAGCAGAACACTCTCTGTACAGCTAGTCTCAGAGCAAAACACTCTCTGTACGGCTAGTCTCAGAGCAGAACACTCTCTGTACGGCTAATCTCAGAGCAGGACACCCTCTGTACAGCTAGTCTCAGAGCAGAACACTCTCTGTACGGCTAGTCTCAGAGCAGAACACCCTCTGTACGGCTAGTCTCAGAGCAGAACACTCTCTGTACAGCTAGTCTCAGAGCAGAACACTCTCTGTACGGCTAGTCTCAGAGCAGAACACTCTCTGTACGGCTAGTCTCAGAGCAGAACACCCTCTGTACGGCTAGTCTCAGAGCAGAACACCCTCTGTACGGCTAGTCTCAGAGCAGAACACTCTCTGTACGGCTAATCTCAGAGCAGAACACTCTCTGTACGGCTAGTCTCAGAGCAGAACACTGTACGGCTAGTCTCAGAGCAGAACACTCTGTACGGCTAGTCTCAGAGCAAAACACTCTCTGTACGGCTAATCTCAGAGCAGAACACTCTCTGTACGGCTAGTCTCAGAGCAGAACACTCTCTGTACAGCTAGTCTCAGAGCAGAACACTCTCTGTACAGCTAGTCTCAGAGCAAAACACTCTGTACAGCTAGTCTCAGAGCAAAACACTCTCTGTACGGCTAGTCTCAGAGCAGAACACTCTCTGTACGGCTAATCTCAGAGCAGGACACCCTCTGTACGGCTAGTCTCAGAGCAGAACACTCTCTGTACGGCTAGTCTCAGAGCAGAACACCCTCTGTACGGCTAGTCTCAGAGCAGAACACTCTCTGTACGGCTAGTCTCAGAGCAGAACACTCTCTGTACAGCTAGTCTCAGAGCAGAACACTCTCTGTACGGCTAGTCTCAGAGCAGAACACTCTCTGTACGGCTAGTCTCAGAGCAGAACACTCTCTGTACGGCTAGTCTCAGAGCAGAACACTCTCTGTACGGCTAGTCTCAGAGCAGAACACTCTCTGTACAGCTAGTCTCAGAGCAAAACACTCTCTGTACGGCTAGTCTCAGAGCAGAACACTCTCTGTACGGCTAATCTCAGAGCAGGACACCCTCTGTATGGCTAATCAGAGCAGAACACTCTCTGTACGGCTAGTCTCAGAGCAGAACACACTCTGTACGGCTAGTCTCAGAGCAAAACACTCTGTACGGCTAGTCTCAGAGCAGAACACTCTCTGTACGGCTAATCTCAGAGCAGAACACTCTGTACGGCTAGTCTCAGAGCAAAACACTCTCTGTACGGCTAGTCTCAGAGCAGAACACTCTCTGTACAGCTGGTGTCAGAACAGAATACCCTCTGTACATATAGTCTGTGGGCCAAATATCTTCTACATTGTAACATGCAGAGGCATGTTTCTTTTATATTGTGGCTGGTTTCTGTATCATCAAAGTAACACATGTAATTGTTTTCTAGGCATTAGGTATGAAAACCACACCTACCACTTAGTGTCAAACTAACTTGGGGTTCATTTGGAACTTTTCGATGTTTGCCCCCTCCTCTACAGCAAGGTTGATGCTTCACTGAAAACTATCTGCAGCTGATTAATTGTTCTGGGGCGGCGGGAGGGGGAAACAACCAAGCTTTTGGCTGCCCAGGAATAGAAGAGCTCGATACAGTCCATTATTTCTCAGTTTTTCAAAACAATCCAAACTTGCACCTCCAGCAGAAAGTATTCATTTTCTGTAGAAGGTGACATCAGTGAAGGTGGGGAGTGAAGCTGTACAGTATTCCATCATCTTTTGTGTGGGGTTTGTGCAATGGCTCCTTCACTGTGCCTCGCAGGCACTGCAAGTTTTAAAAATAAAACACTCTTTCACAGGGTGTGGGTGTCACTGGCAAGGCTATCCCTGTTTACCCTTCAACTGAGCGAGAGGGCACTGAAGGGTCAACCAGATCAGCGTGGGTCTGGAGTCATGTGTAGGCCAGACCAGGTAAAGAGGACAGGTTCCCTTCCTAAAGGGGCATTAGTGAACTAGATGGGTTTTATTTTTTACAACAATGAATGATAGTTTGCTGGTCACCATTACTGAGAATGGCTTTAAATTCCAGGTTTTATCCCCACTCCATTAGGCTGGCCCTCTGGATTACTAGTGACAGTACCACTGCACCACCATCGTCCACTAAAGCAGGATCTTTGTATGTCACTGGATAATTAGGCAACATAAACCATTGCACACATGATGGCCACAAGCTCACATTCACATAAGTGGGACTGAAGGACAGGGTCATGATTGGAGCAATTTGCTGTTAGCAGGAGTTTAGCGTTGCCGAAATAAATGTGGTGTGTAACATTGTCAGAATATGAAATTAACTTTGCGTTTGTATTCTTTAACAAAAAACATGCGAAGGAAACAAAGTGCCTAAATATATCGTCCTTTTTCAAATTTGGTCTTGTAAAAAGCTAACCAAAATAATTCTCCAAAAACACACGTTCCGGTCCATTGGGAGGTTGGGGGCGGGGGGGAAAGGAATGTGGAGCTGCAACATTAAATATCAAAAGGTGTTTTAAATTTGAAATAAAGAATGCCGCAGCACAAACTGGTTCTCTTCCAGGGTTGAGCACTTGTCTCCCGTGTTCGTCAATGGGACAACCAACTCATTACACAAGCTGTACAGGAGCTGCTATACCGGATTCCACCACTAAGGGCTCTCAGTCACATATTACTCTCCGGCCTGGTGCAGAGTTGTACATAAGGGTTTATTTCCATATGGCTGTGAAGCTTGTTAGAAGTTGAACTGAATATTGAACTGGGCGTTTAAAAAAACAAAAGGGGGGGGGGGGGGGGGCATTTAATATGATACCAACTGCCCAAGATGGATTTCTACCATTTAGAACGTTGCAGTGCCAGTTAGTCTGAAGCTGTTTCACTTGGCGCTATCATTAGAGTGTAAATGTGCCCCAACTCTGCAGCCATGATTCAACTTGACTGGAGGCGGGAGTCACCAGATCTTTAATGTATAATCTACCAACTCCGTGTCAACGTCAAGCAATAAACGATTCGGGCTGATGTTAAATTTGTAATTCAGATGCACGCTAGGTGCTAGGAGATTTTTAATTTCCTATTTGCTAGTTTACTTGGCTCAAGACGTGCGGGATAATAACTGGTATGTTTTGTGCTCGTTTTATGGGCATAAAGTATACCAATTTTACAGTGGGGGGCAACCTTTGCCCAGTCTGCACAGACATTGGTACTGCTAAAGTCATGGGACCCCAACCATCCCACTCATAAAACAGGGAGTGGGCCCCGTTAACATGTTAATGATGGGCCGAATGTCCACTTTAGGAACTAATTTTGAAAAGGGGTCCTAATGGACCCCAGCTGGGCAGCCAAGTAGCAGTGTTGACAGCATTGAATCTGTCTCTTTTACCTCCCAAATTTCAGACGATCAAGCATATCAGGACTGATATCTACAGCGCAAAGTACTTACATAATATTACATATATATATTTTTATATATATATAAACACAATACATCTGGATAACCATAGAATACGATCCATTCTCACATCCTTTTAAATAAACAATATTTCTTGCGGCTGGCTGCTTTTATGTGTGTGCGTCGGAGCGTTTTTCTCCCGGCTGATCTTCCTGCTCTGTGCTGCTGGCTCCTGGGGGAGGAGACCATCTGTCTTGGTGAACAAGGCTGCAGTGGAATAAGAAAAAGGGTGACAGAGTTTGGAGAATGCCCAGCTTTCAAAGTAAGTGTTTTCCATGTGCGACCTCGCAACGTGAGATATTGTGATTGATGAGAATTGCCATCAAGAGCAGTGATGGATCATAAAATAATTTACTTTGCTTTTTGTTTAGCAATGAGTGGAGTTGTGAATCAAGCAATGAGATCACCCCGCCACCCCTCCTTAAACCACACCCATCCCTAATCCGAGGAATCGACCTGAACTGTCGGGACATAGTTTTTATTTTCAGTTGCTGCCAAGTTTGTGTTATGTCTTAAAAAATGTCTACTCTTTCCCTCACAAAAAAATGAGAGCTTGCTGTTGGATCCTGGTCACTAGTTCAGTTGGACTAATAGATCCAGGTTGCATGTTTGTTTTGGGATGACTGAGTTGGTACCATAGACATAGCAGATCAGTAGATAGTTCTTATGTAGAATACGTTCTATTTATTTACAAAGGAACTCAGCAGCTACACTTGTGCACTTACAACTAAAACCCTGTCTCTATATTAGAGACCCTTAATCTAGACTACTGACTACTAAAGTAGCCTGTGCTGCTCTGTCATTAGATAATAAGATCATGTGATCTTCTATTATAACGTTCTTCTTAAAGGTATATTACATATCAGATTAGCACATCCCTCCTCCTTCACTCAAAGATACTTTACAGTTACGATTACAATTTTTCTCAAAATATCAGATTATTTACACAGATAAATAATTTACAAATTCAGTCTTTCTAGGGGTTTCCTTATGCACGTAGAACATAGCTCTACAGCTTCAGATGCTTTGTCAGGAATCTGCTTTTCTGGTGTTGTCCGAAGGTCAGGTTCTTTGATGGGCACCTGCAAATCTGTTTCTTCAACTCTTGCAGGTACAGCCGATCCTTCAGACGCATCTGTGCTCAGTTGAGTTCTTTCAACAGGAGATGTTGACGCAGTCGTGAACACTAGAGGAATCATTTCCTGATACTTTGTTTCTCCCCTTCTTACATGATCTATATGTTTCCATATGATTCAGTCTTCCGCTTTCACGTGATAAGAAAGAGGCCCAGTGACTTCACTTATATCACCAGATGACCACCTAGGTCCTTCACCAAAATTTTTCACATATACCGTCTCTCCTACAGTAAACTTTCTGTCACGACTATTCCAGTCATGTACAATTTTCTGATTTCCCTGGCTCCTTTCCACCTCCCCCCCGCCTAAATTTGGTGTTACTAAATTCAATCTCGTTCTGAGATGGCGATTCATCAACAATTTTGCAGGTGTGACACCTGTTGTCGTGTGAGGGGTGGTTCTATAATGGAAAAGAAAAGGTGCTAACTTGGTCGCTATGGAGTCTCCAGTTAATTTCTTCGTGCCATCTTTGAATGTTCGAACTGCTCGCTCGGCCAGTCCATTCAAAGAAGGGTGGTACGGTGAAGTTTTTACGTGGGTAATGCTGTTGAGGCTGATAAACTGTTAAAACTCAGCACCTGTAAATGCCATGCCGTTATCTGATACGACAGCTCCTGGCAGTCCGTTGATGGCGAAACTTTGTTGTAGCTTGTCAATTGTAGCAGAAGATGTTGGTGACTCTGCCTCATGTATGTCCATCCATTTTGAGTGAGCGTCAACAACAAGGAGAAACATTGTTCCCATAAAAGGTCCCACATAGTCAATATGCAATCGCACACATAGCCTTCCTGGCCATTCCCACGGGTGTAAAGGAGCTGCTGGAGGTAACTTTTGCACTTTCTGACACTGCACACAATTTCTCACTGAGCTCTTTATTTTCCCATCCATTCCAGGCCACCATAGATAGTTGCATGCTATGATCTTCATTCAGGAAACACCAGGATGTGCACTATGTTATTCAGTTAACAAAGTCTTTCGTCATTTTGGAGGAACAATCACCCTAGCTCCCCACAATAAGATACCATCCTGGCTGGTTATCTCATATCTTCTCTGAAAATATGGTATCATATAACATCATTTCATCAGATTCCTGCTCCTGTGACCAACCATGAAGAACTTGTTCTTGTGCTTTGGATAAGACTGGGTCTTGACTTGTCCAATCTCTGATCTGTCTCGCACGTACCGGTGATGAATCTAAGAAGTTCAATAATAAAACGAGCTCTTGAGGAACTGGAACATCCTCATTATTTTCTTTCAAAGGCAAATGACCTCAGTGCTTCAGCATTTGCAGTCTGATTTCCAGGCCTGTGGATGAAGGTATGCTCATACGCTGCTCAGGCTATAGCCTTCTCCTCGCTGAACAATCCTAACAAAGGCTTATTGTCTGAAACAATAGTAAAATAATGACCATGTACATGCTGGTGAAATTTCTTGACACCAAAGATGATTGACAAGCCCTCTTTTTTCTATCTGTGAGTATCCCTTTTCCTCTGTGTTGAGCATTCTTGATATATGCTTAATAGGTCGTTCTGAGCCATCGTCCATTTGATGGGAGAGCACTGTTCCCAATTCATAAGGAGATGCGTCACATGTCAGAACTAACTCTTTTCTTTAGTTAAAATGTACTAACAGGGTGGATGAATGCAACAGCTGTTTCATTTTAGTGAAAGTTTCTTTCTGTGGTGTTTGCCAAGACCAGCATTGGTTTTTCTTGAGTAGGAAATACAGGGGTGCCAGTTCTGTCCATAAATTAGGCAAAAAGCATCCATATAATTGATCATCCCCAAGAATGATTTGAGCTCGGAGATGTTCCTTGGTGCTGGTACCTCTCTAATGGCTCTCACTATTCCTTCAACTGGGTGGAGGCCCTGTGCATCTACCCTGTGATCTAAATAGACTACCTCTTTCAATTGGAATGTGCACTTTTCTTTTTTTAAACACACTCCCACCTGTGAAAAACGCTTCAAAACTTCTTCCAAGTTTGCCAAATGCTCCTTTTCATTGAGTCCCATCACTAGAATGTCATCTAAATAAACTACAACGTGAGGCAATCCCTGCAGGAACTTGTCCCCTGGAATACGGCGCATGCAGAGGATACACCAAAAGGCAAACAATTATATTGCTCCAATCCTTTGTGTGTATTAATTGTGACAAACTTCTGGGAGGCCTTCTCTAACTCCAATTCTTGATAAACATGACTCATATCAAGCTTTGTGTAGGCGGTTCCACCTGCCAACTAAGGGTGTCTGTCCAACTTAGCCGCTTTATTGATAGTCAATTTGTCTCCACAAGTTTGAACACTTTGGTCAGGTTTAAGTACAGGGACTATTGGTGCTGCCCATTCCGAGAACTGCACAGGTTTATCACTCCCAGTTTCTCTAATGTATCCAATTCGGCACCTACCTTTTCCGGCATTGCATAAGGTACTGGTCTTGCCTTCATAAATTGGGAGGTAGAGACTGAATCAACATGAATTTTTGCTTGGATCTCCCCAAGTTCATCTTGGAAAACCAAGGCGTATTTTTGTAATAGCCCAGGTAACCCAGTGGCTCTCAGTTGGAAGATTTCAGTCCAATCCAATTTAATTTCTTCTTTCAGCCGGTTTCATCCAAAGAGGCTTGGCCCCTCACCTGCTATCACCATCAAAGGTAATTTCACTGATTGACTTCCGTACTGTACAATAACCCTGCTAGTGCTTTTGATTTTGATGTCTTCTCCTGTATAAGTTTTCTATTTCTACTTAATTTACATTCTCCATGATTCAGGTATTTAAAAGTATGCTCACCTAACACCGTAGAGGAAGCTCCTGTATCCACTTCCATTCCGATAGGCCTATTATTCACCCTCATTGTTGCATAGATTAGTTCTGTTCTTCCTACCTTTAAACTATACAATGAATAAATATCTGAATCTGTTACTTAAGGCTCTTCTATGTTATGAATCACATGGGGTTTTATCTTTTGATTGAAAGTCTGCCTGATTCTATCCTTGCAATGTCTCATGAGATGTCCATTTCGATGACAGTAAAAACATTCGATTTTTTAATACTTTGATTCATTACAAGGTTGTCTGCTTCCACCTCTGTTACCATTATTCCATGTTTTCAATGCAAAATCATTTATTTTTATTTGTCAGTAAGCTGTG
Organism: Carcharodon carcharias; assembly: GCF_017639515.1. NCBI lineage: Eukaryota > Metazoa > Chordata > Chondrichthyes > Lamniformes > Lamnidae > Carcharodon > Carcharodon carcharias. Next base: position 12,385,324 of record NC_054481.1, on the reverse strand, counting down.
GCAGCTTCCCGCTGCTCATCAGTGCTGCACATTTTCGCTCCCATTTTGGCTGGGGCTTCCCACCCAATGTGGAGGGTGATGCCCTTTTGTACTCCCTGTGTGGCTTTCAAGTCCATCACTGCGCCTTCCACAGCCAGCGCTATTTTCTGTGTCTTCTGAAAATCCAAATTTGTTTCAGACAAATCTCTTCCAAACCGAATCTTCATTTATACGGACACACCAAACAATCTCTGAGCATTTCATTTATAGATGTACCAAAGTCACAATATTCTGTTAACTGTTTTAGACTTGTCACATAACAAGCGACTGACTCCCCTGGGGCACTATTTCTTGAGTTAAATTTGAGCCGTTGTGTCATTACTGAGGGCTTGGGCTGGTAATGATTTTTCACAATGTTCTCTAAATCATCAAAACTTTTTGAATCCGGGGGACTGGGTGCCATTAAACTTCAGATCAATCCATAAGTCTTACTCCCACACGTGGGTAAGAGGAACGCTCACTTCTTCTCCTCCCCTGCAATGTTATTAATTTGGAAAAAGAATGCGAGGAATTCAACATAATGAGACCAATTGTCCACTGTTGGGTTGAAAGGATCAACTCTTCCAAACTGCGGCATGCTTCGAGGGGACTGCTTCAACGATAAGGAAGGGAATTCTACTTACAATTAACGTGCGAGGTTCCAGTTCTCTTGATTTCATTCCTTGCTTTTTCCTGCTTTTTTTTTAAAACTTCGGTTGCCAACTTGATGGATCCTGGTCACTAGTTTAGTTGGACTGATGGATCCAGGCTGCATGCTTGTTTCGGAATGACCGATTTGGCACCATAGACAGGGCATGTCAGTAGGCAGTTCTTATGTAGAACACATTCTATTCATTTACAAAGGAACTCAGCAGCTGCACTTGTGCACTTACAACTAAAACCCTGTCTCTACATTACAGACTCTTAATCTATACTACTGACTACTGACCACTAAGTTAGCCCACGCTACTCTGTCATTGGAAAGTAAGATCATGTGGTCTTCTATTATAACATTCTTCTTAAAGATAATATTACACATCAGATTACCACACATGCAATCAGATAATCTTCCAGCACAAATGGGAGTTGGTTGTCCCATCATAACTGTGTTGGTTCTTTGAAACAGACATCCAATTAGTCCCAATCCCCTTCATTGTCCATGCAAATATATCCTTTTCAAATATGTGTTCAATTCTCTTGTGAAAGTTACCATTGAATTTGCTTCCACCACCCTTTCAGGCGGTGTGTTTTGGATCATAATTTGCTGCAGAAAAAAAACTTATCACCAGTGTTTCCACCCTCAGTTTACCACAGAAAATACTTCAGAATGTGCACAGAGTGTTTAATATTTAAATGAATTCTCTGTAGCACTGTTGTGGAGTCTGAAATAGTCAACCCTAGGTCTTTTCCTAATAAAAAACAGTTTACATTCCAATGAAATTAGCACATTTTTTACAACCCTGCAGGTGGCTTAATGCTGAATTAGCAGTTGCTCTTTACCAGCTCTCATCAATTTTTGTTTGATATTAACAGACTCCACAATACAACACACGGTTATTGCTAAGATTAGGGTGTAAAACTTTGACTAATTTTCCATATTCCCAGATTGTAGACAGCAGATTATCCTGTAAACTACAATTTATCTGCTCAGATTCATATTTTAATTCTGCTTGCTTAATTCTTAACATTTATCAATTAAACCTTGCTACAAGTAAAATAATATCAAAATGGCTCAAAGGTTGAGTTATGACTTGAGTTTCAAATGGCAAAATCCACCTATGATTCTTCGCTGTGTTAAAAGCCCGATGATTTTCAAACGTTCCCATTACCTTCAAAGGATGGATTGAAGGGGAGAGTGCAAAGAATGTGAAGCCACTTACTCTATATTCAACACTCTACCCACACATATGACAATGCAGCAAGAAGACAAAATGTATCAGTAACATTACAGAGCGGCCTGTAGTACTTATACTGCAATGAACACTCACAGCAACAGTACTTGCCCAGAACTGACCCCAGGGAGTCCAACCCACATCCATTTCAAAATAGCCCACTGCTTTTTATTTTCAGTCCAAACGAGGCCATCTATCAGTCTTAAAATTGGGAGAATGGAACATGCGACCTCATGTACGTTTTGCTCCTTATTCCTAACATGCAGAGATTCAGATCTAATTGCATTGGCAAATGCGAAAAGTAGATAAGCTTAGGTTTTCCTCTAGGCACACAGAGCGTGCCTTGACTTCTACAGGTATGGACAGTACCCAATCTTTTGTATGTGTGGACCGGTCCATACTCTTGATATTGGGATGTTTTCATACAAACTGCCAACTGAAGATTAGTTGATAGTTTTCAAACTGTAGTTGACAAGCAGCTAATGTGAAAATTTTCCAATGTCAAATGATTGCTTGAACCACAAGGTTAACAATGACTCATTCTGAGCAACATAATTAATACAACGCCGTCACCATCCGAAGCCACAAGTGCATCTGTTGCAGTTTCTGAGAATAATCCTAATATAAAAAAGTGGCATTTTTTTGTTATCTAACCCTGTGTCTAGTACTTTTCCTGCTGTTTTACTTAAGTTACAATTTTAGAAATAGACCTAGACTTCCAACATGATAACTGCACTGAAATAGGGTCCACGTGAATTAGATCAAGACAGAGAATCTGCATTTCATTTAATATTTACGGCAGTTCAGAACCCTAGTTATCTTATGATGTAGTGACATGTTCTGTGTAAGAGGTGATGCTTAAAACCGATGTAATATGTGTGTGTTCCTACCTTGGTACTTCCTTTTGTATTTTCAAGTTAAGCTGACTCAAGTTTTTACTTTGAAAGTTAAATGCAAATTATTTGTAAAATGCAAATATGTAAGGCAGAAACTATTTGAGTGGAGAATTAAATTGGACTTTGGTTCCATCATGTGGTCAAATATTGCACAGCACAGCAGTCATTCCCTCAGGAAAAGGGGAATCCTTTTGAAACAAAAATAAAAACAAAAAACTGCGGATGCTGGAAATCCAAAACAAAAACAGAATTACCTGGAAAAACTCAGCAGGTCTGGCAGCATCGTCAACTCTTTTCTTCTCCGCCGATGCTGCCAATCCTTTTGAAACATTTTTCCTGTGATTTCTCCGAGTGGAATTTATTGTTGATGATGGGAGTCTCGCCCGCCAGTGTGAGTCCTGCTTTGCCTCCGCTGGGGAAGGCCAGAATTAAGCGCCCATCAGGCAGTTGACTGGCTGGGCTCTCCCCCTGGGGCTTAGGACCTCGGAGGCGGAAGTCTTGCTCGCCGAGAGCTGCTGGCCAATCAGAGGCCAGAAGATCGCCACTGCTCGTCAGCGCCACTGGGAGTGGTGGCTGTTGCCAGTAAATGCACCCGCCAGAGGCCTAGGATTGACAAGGGACCCGGGCCACAGGTGACTGAGGGTAGGATGGGGGTGGGGGGGTCGCGCAGAGTGGGTTGTTGGCTGGAAGGGGAAAGGGTCAGAACCAAGTGCAGCTGGTGACGCAGTGGGCTAACACCATCCGTCCCCCCCACCCGCCCCACCCCCACCCGATGCTGGGACCCTCAGTCAGGCACTGAGTGCCCTTGAATGAGGGATTCCCCCCGCCCCCACATGGCATCTACCGTATTGTGTAGATAACCTGGATCATGTTGAGATCAAAAAAGTGGAGGTGTTAGGCGTCTTGAAGAATATTAAAGTGGATACGTCCCCAGGGCCAGATGGGATCTACTCCAGAGTACCGAGGGAGGCAAGGGAGGAGATTGCTGGGGCCTTGACAGAAATCTTTGTATCCTCACTGGCTACGGGTGAGGTCCCAGAGGACTGGAGAATGGCCAATGTTGTTCCATTGTTTAAGAAGGGTAGCAGGGACAATCCAGGAAATTACAGGCCAGTGAGCCTTGCGTCAGTGGTAGGGAAATTATTGGAGAAGATTCTTCGTGACAGGATTTACTACCATTTGGAAGCAAATGGCTATATTAGTGAGAGGCAGCATGGTTTTGTGAATGGGAGGTCGTGTCTCACTAACTTGATCGAGTTTTTTAAGGAAGTGACAAAGATGATCGATGATAGAAGGGCAGTGGATGTTATATACATGGATTTCAGTAAGGCCTTTGACATGGCAGACTGGTACAGAAGGTAAAGTCACACGGGATCAGAGGTGAGCTGGCAGGATGGATACAGAATTGGCCTGGTCATAGAAGACAGAGGGTAGCAGTGGAAGGGTGCTTTTCTGAATGGAGAGCTGTGACTAGTGGAGTTCCACAGGGATCAGTGCTGGGACCTTTGCTGTTTGTAGTATACATAAATGATTTGGAGGAAAATGTAACTGGGCTAATTAGTAAGTTTGCAGACGACACTAAGGTTGGAGGAGTTGCAGATAGTGAAGAAGATTGTCATAGGATACAACGGGATATAGATCAGTTGGAGACTTGGGCGGAGAAATGGCAGATGGAGTTTAATCCGGACAAATGTGAGCTAATGCATTTTGGAAGGTCTAATACAGGCAGGAATTATACAGTAAATGGCAGAACCCTTAAGTGCATTGACGGGCAGAGGGATCTGGGTGTACAGGTCCACAGGTCACTGAAAGTGGCAACGCAGGTGGATAAGGTTGTCAGGAAGGCATATGGGATGCTTGCCTTCATTGGCAGAGGTATTGAGTATAAAAGCTGGAAAGTCATGCTGCAGTTGTATAGAACCTTGGTTAGGCCACACTTGGAATATTGCGTGCAATTCTGGTTGCCACATTACCAGAAGAATATGGATGCATTGGAGAGGGTGCAGAGGAGGTTTACCAGGATGCTGCCTGGTCTGGAGGTTATTAGCTATGTGAAGAGGTTGGAGAAACTCGGATTGTTCTCACTAGAGCGACGGAGATTGAGGGGCGACTTGATAGAAGTTTACAAAATTATGAGTGGCATGGACAGAGTAGATAGTCAGAAGCTTTTTCCCAGGGTGGAAGAGTCAATTACTGGGGGACATAGATTTAAGGTGAGAGGAGAAAACTATAGAGGAGATGTGCGGGGCAAGTTTTTTATGCAGAGGGTGGTGAGTATCTGGAATTCACTGCCAGAGGAGGTGGTGGAAGCAGGTACGATAGTGGTGTTTAAGAGGCAGCTTGACAAATACATGAATAGGATGGGAATAGAGGGAAACAGACCCCGGAAGTGCAAAATGTTTTAGTTGACGGGCAATATGATTGGTACAGGCTTGGAGGGCTGTAGGGCCTGTTCCTGTGCTGTACTTTTCTTTGTTCTTTGTTCTTATCTCAATGAAGTTCTGAACTGGCCACTAGGAGGTGGAGAAGCCCAGCCTCGAGGGTGACTCTCCCCCCTCTAGCTTTCCCTCCCTCTCCCTCTCCCTCTCCGGGAAGCTCTTGGCCTTAAGCCGGAGCTTCCCTGAAATGGGGTATACGATGGTTGCAGGTGCACCAACAGTTCAGCAGATGTTTACAGGTTGTTGGTACATCAGGTGGGGTAGTTAATATTTGAAAACTCAAGTATTTTAGGTTTATCCAGACTTCTATTGTTTAAGTTATCAAAACATGCTACCATTTTTGTGTTCTGCTTAAATACAAGTGGTAAGAAAATATTTTGATCACTATTGTCCTTGTCAAGTTAATTATGAATGATTGTGGTGAAGAATGTGAGAGATGTCAGTGCTATGGGACGGAATACTAAGGAAAGCACTTATTGCAACCAATTTTTAACCTTCTCTTCAATCGGGGTGGCCTGCCCCATCTGTCTTGGCCACTCGTGGGTTATTCAGTAAATAGAAATATTGCTGAAAAAAGACATTTTGTCAAAGCTTTTCTTCTTGCACTCATCAGGACAATCATAAGAATACCAATGTCAGGGGAAGCAACAACTTTGTACTGTATGAGAAGTGAGTGCTGATTGGTTGGCAGTAGACTCTGATTGGTACAGGCGTTGCCATGGAGAATGCACTAATTAGTGGCAACTGATAGTTAACTGCCAAGCATTTTTTGAAACTTAAACCTGGCAACTTGTCCCTGATTGATCAAGGCACTGCCCTGAGGAATGAACCAGCGAATGGCTATCACTTATTTTGTTTAGCTGAAACAGATGCAAGTTGTGTACATGTTCTTTCTGTCTGCAAAGAACAGGGCCCTGTGTATTAATATATGTAGCTTCCAGTACATGCAAAAGTGCTACACTGTGAGCCCAACTGACACTCTTAAATTGGTTGATGCAAGTTAGGTCATGGCTAGCAGAGTTTTAGATGAACTACATGCATAAACACAAGATAAGAGAACATGGTGTAGGCTGAAGGAGGTAACATATTAGCATGGATAGAGGATTGGTTAGCTGAGAGGAAGCAGAGCGCAGGGATAAATGGATCTTTTTGGGATTGGCAAGCTGTAACTAGTAGAGTGCCACAGGGATCAGTGCTGGGGCCACAACTATTTACAATCTACATCAATGACTTGGATTATGAAGGGACCGAATGTATGGTAGCTAAATTTGCTGATGATACAAAGATAGGTCGGAAAGTAAATTGTCAAGAGGAGCTAGGGAGTCCACAAAGGGATATAGACAGGTTAAGTGAGTGGGCAAAAATTTTGCAGATGGAGTATAATGTGGGAAAATGTGAGGTTGTCCACTTTGGCAGGAAGAATAGAAAAGCATTAGATGATTTAAATGTGAGAGAGATTGCAAAACTCAGTGGTATGGAGGGACCTGGGTATACGGGTGCAGCAAGTGATTAGGAAGATAAATGGAATGTTGGTCTTTATTGCAAGAGGAGTGGAATATAAAAATAGGGAAGTTTTACTGCATCTGTACAGGGTCTTGGTGAGACCACATCTAGAGTAACGCGTACAGTTTTGGCCTCCTTATTTGAAAAAAGATATAATTGCGTTAGAAACAGTTCAGAGAAGGCTCACTGGACTCATTCCTGGGATGAAGGGCTTATTTTATGAAGCAAGGTTGAACAGGTTGGGCCTACACCCATTAGAATTTAGAAGAATGAGGTGATTTTATTCAAACATATAAAATCCTGAGGGGACTTGATAGGATGGATACTGGGAGGATGTTTCCTCTTGTGGGGGGAGATTAGAACTAGGGGATGTAGTTTAAGAATAAGAGGTCTCCCTTTTAAGATGGAGATGAGGAGAATTTTTTTTTCTCTCACAGGGTTATTAGTGTGTGTAATTCTGTTTCCCAGAAAGCAATGGAGGCTGGGTCACTGAATATATTCAAGGCTGAGTTAGACAGATTTTTAATAGACTAGGCAGTCATGGGTTATGGGAGGCAGATAGGAAAGTGGAGCTGAGACCACAACCAGATCAGCCAATGATCTTATTGAATGGCGGAGCAGACTCAAAGGGCTGAATGGCCTACTCCTGCTCCTAAGTCTCATTTTCCTTTGAAACAAATTAATACACAGGATTGATAGCCCCAAAAGATACAACACAAATATGAGATTGGGCCGGAGCAGGGGAGTTCCGCCAAGCCCATTCCCACATCCTTGGAGTCAGCTTACCATTTTCACTGTTTGGGGAGCAGACCCACTCCATCAGCTGCTTGGCTTCCGCGGCGAGCAGCCTCTCCGGTCCCTGGCTGCTTTCTCTTCTGAGGTGCTTGGATTTGCTCATCCTGCAGCAAAGTATAAGGTACAAAAGGATCGGTAGGTATTGCAAAGTATTTCAGTGCTCTGAGCTCTGTGCATTTCTAAAAGCCGACAGTCACACTTCACACGTGCTGAGATTCTGGCGTTAAGTGAAAGTGACACCATGGGGGTGGGAGGGGGGGAACAACAATGATACAGAAGTGCTACAGAAGGAGGCGACGTTATTTATATAGTACTGGCAGAGATCCGCAAGTAACGTTTGCAGTCAAATTAGTACCTTTAGCATCTTTACCTCTTTAAATACAGGATTTCTAGTTATTCATTCACCAAAGACTTTAACTGAATCAAAGTTTCTCCCACTGAAAAAAGCTTCATAAAGCGCTCCACGTGTAAAAATAGGTGTAGGAATAGAAATACAAATTTTGTCACGAGTCTGGCCTTGTGACTTGCTTATAGTCGTAGAATATGGAAGACTAAACGGGAACAGTTTTCTCCTGAGTTGAAATGGAAGGCTCACTAGTGTTTGAGGAATAAACACTATTTCCTAGAAATCTGCTGGTTATAATTTCGGCATCAATCATCGAAGAAACCTGTTTCCTAACTGCCAATCTTGTTCCATGACAAATGTTTCGGATTCAGGTTTGTAGCAACATTTAAATTGTGTCTTAGTTTGGACAGTGGCATTCCCATTTAGACTGTGTAGAAACTGTGGGGAGTTACAGGCTGTTATCATCTTCTTCACCTGTAGAATCAACGCCAATGTAATCTTTTAATTCACCCGACAGCTTTGCTTAATCTTTTTCGTTCAAATATAGTGAATCTTCATTTTAGCACAAAGAATAGTTTTTGAATAATTGCCCCTGCCATTTTGTCACAGTTAACCAATTCCATCATCTCATCCAACCTTCCCATACCATCGCCTCCCTCCCATGACATTCCAGTCCCATACCATTCCATCTTCCCATGCCATCCCCACCCCATTCCTTCCAGGCCATGCCCGTCCTTCTCTTGCCAGCGCCATCCTTCCTCTCAATCCCATCCCCATTCCTCATGGAAACAATCTCTCCAGCCAGGGTAATTTTGTTATTTGGCTCCACTTAACTCCTGCTGTTCTTTTGCCCCAGTAACACACCCTGCCCCAACCCATTGCTGTTGTTACTACCAACCATTGGCAGCTACATGTGCATCATGCACTCCAGTCCTCCGCACAACCTATGTCTGTCTACCTCACAGAATCACAATATCTTTACAGTGCAGAAGGGAGGCTGTTCGGCCCATCGAATCTGCACTGGCTCTATGAAAGAGCATCCCACCCAGTCCCACTCTCCTGCCTTATCCCCGTAACCTTGCAAAAATTCTCTTTTTTCAGGTAGCTGTCCAATTCCCTTTTGAATACCTTGATCGAACCTGCCTCCACCACCCTTTCGGGAAGTTTGTTCCAGACTCCAACCACCCTCTGGGTGAAAACATTTTTCCTCATGTCACATTTACTCCTTTTGCCAATTATTTTGAATCTGTGCCCTCAAGTTCTTGATGTACATGCAGCAGGCCTACTCACCAAATAAACTCATCAACAGACATGCCCCTTAATCTACCTGATCAAAACAGCACAGACCAACAAAAACTGAGTAGTGTTATCATAGAGTCATAGAGGTCTACAGCACAGCAAAAGTCCCTTTGACCCATCAAGTCTGCACTGGTCAAACAAGTACCTAACTATTCTAATCCCATTTTCCAGCACCAGGCCCATAGCCTTGTATGTCAAGGCATCGCAAGTGCACATCCAAATACTCCTTAAATGTTATGAGGGTTTCTGCTTCTACCACCCTTTCAGGCAGTGAGTTCCAGATTCCCACCACCCTCTGGGTGAAAAAATTCTTCCTCACATCCCCTCTAAACCTCCTGTCCTCACCTTAAATCTATGCCCCCTGGTTATTGACCCCTCCACCAAGGGGAAAAGTTCCTTCCTGTCTGCCCTATCTGTGCTCCTCATAATTTTATACACCTCAATCATATCCCCCCTCAATCTCCTCTGCTCCAGGGAAAATAACCCCAGTCTATCCAATCTCTTCTCATAACTAAAACTCTCCAGCCCAGGCAACATTCTGGTAAATCTCCTCTGCACCCGCTCTAGTGCAATCACATCCTTCCTATAATGCAGATTCCAGAACTGCATGCAATACTCTAGCTGTGGCCTAACCAGTGTTTAATATAGTTCCAGCATAACCTCCCTGCTCTTTTATTCTATGCCTTGGCTAATAAAGGCAAGTATCCCATATGCCTTCTTAACCACCTTATCTACCTGTCCTGCTACCTTAAGGGACCAGTGGACACGCACACCAAGGTCCTTCTGATCCTTGGTACTTCCCAGAGTCCTACCATTCATCGTGTATTCCCGTGCCTTGTTTGTCCTGCCCAAGTACATCACCTCACACTTATCTGGATTAAATTCCATTTGCCACTGATCAGCCCATCTGACCAGCCCGTCTATATCCTCCTGTAATCTAAGGCTATCCTCCTCACTATTTACCACCCCACCAATTTTCATGTCATCCATGAACTTACTGATCAATCCTATTACATTCAAGTTTCAATCGTTTATATATACCACAAACAGCAAGGGACCCAACACCGATGCCTGTGGAACCCCACTGGACACAGGCATCCAGTCACAAAAACACCCCGCGACCATCACCCTCTGCTTCCTGCCACTCAGCCAATTCTGGATCCAATTTGCCAAATTGCCTTGGATCCATGGGCTTTTACCTTCGTTATCAGTCTCCCATGCAGGACCTTATCAAAAGCCTTGCTGAAATCCAAGTAGACTACGTCAAATGCATGTTATCGTAGATGATATCCACATTATTTTAATAATGTCAGAATAGGACACATGGGGATAAATCCTGACTTTGTGCCACAGGGTAAAGCATTTGATAGGAAATCCACAACCTGTTTTACATGTCACCCGATCTTTATTTTCATTGACCACATTGAAAATAAAAGTCTGATGAGTTGGAAAGCAGGCTGCCGACTCTCCAACATCCAACTCATGATCCTGTTGGGTAGATGCCAGGGCAGAATTGTCCTTGTCCACTGGCGTTGGGCGTGTTCGGTAGTGTGAGCGGGCAAATATGGCGAGGCGCCAAAAATCAGCTTCACGATGTTGTGAAACCCGGTTGCAATTGTCCAATCAGCCTGCCATCTCCCTGCCGTCAATGTCGGGAACCTCATTGTAATACATCTGCATATCATTATAAGCCCAGCCCGCCGGAACTGTCCCCACCCCCGCTGGATTGTCCACTCACCTTGGCGTGATTGCGCGCCGATATGTTTCACGACAGCATATAAAAGGTGTGCACTTGGTGGGCTGCACTTTGAGGGGAATTTGGAGGTAATGCCGAAGACTGCACACGTCTTGGGGTACTGGCTGTCACCTCCGCCAGCTACTGCAGGATTTGGTGCCACAGGGACATGGAGGGTACCCACTGCCAATGGCTGTGAAAGTGACCGCGGTGCTCGCTTTCTGTGCCAGTGGCTCCTTTCTGGACCCCACAGGTGACCTCTGTGGGATATCACAAGCCTCCACCCACAAAAGCATCCGTGAGGTCACAGATGCCATCTTTGCGAAGGCAACAAAACTTTGTTCATTTTGACTGGTACCGGGATAGTCAGGATGCAAGAGCGATTGGATTTGCCCAGATCTCAGGTTTCCCACAGGTGCAGGGCGATCGACTACTTTCGGGATCCTGCTGTGTGGCAGTGACACCCTCCTTGGCCTGTGGAACTGGGGCTGTGGAGGTCACAGGAACAGTCGGTCGATGGGCCAGACGCTCTTGGAGACACCTGGATGGATGGACCCGGAGTGTACACCAGCTGATCCTTCTCCCTATAGGTGCCCAGGGGCCCCAGGCTGACTCCATGTGGAGCAGGGGTGGCTGGAGTGAGATCGAGCTGCCCAGCATCCCTCTCATGTACACACGCGGTGGACTATATCAGCCGCTAGGGATTCCATTTGCTGAACGTTCAGCTGGTGTGCGACCACCACAAACGCATCCTGCAGGTCTACGCACGGTTCCCAGGGAGTGTCCACCTCTCCTACATCCTCAGTCAGTCATATCTTTCAGGGTCCACTGAGGCTGCAGGGTTGGATCCTCAGGGACAAGGGTTAACCACAGAGGCCGTGGCTGCTGACACTTGTGCAGTGGCCTCAGACTGCGGCAGAGCAGAGGTATAATGAGGCTCATGCTGCAACTCTCAACATGGTGGAGCAGACAATAGGGATGTTGAAAATAAGAGCCTGCAATAAAGTCCACAGAGGTTGACGTGCATTGTTGTCGCCTGCTGGCGCTGGCTGAGGAGGAGATGGAGGACATGCACCTCCAATGAGTCTCCTTTGATGAGGAAGACACCGACAGGGATGAGGGTGAGGAGGTCCTCGGAGGCGACGTTGATGGGGATGAGGCCCTTGCACTGGCTAGACGAGGCAGGCACGCTCGGGAGGCCCTCATAGCTGCTAGATTTGTGGAGGATGATGACGACATGCAGTGAGGAGACACCACAGATCCTCACATTGCATCTATGAATGTTTGACTCCGGTCTGGCTTAGGGCAGCATGAATACCCTATGGAGAATGCTCCTGTCATGGAGACGCAGTGGAGGCCCTAATTGCAGGAGGATGATGACGACAGGCAGTGAGTACACTCCATAAATCTTCACACAGCCTCTGAGAATGTCTGACTCCTGTCTGGCTGAGCACAGCTCACTTGCACCCTGTGACCAGGGCCATATCCTGGAGACGCAGCCATGATCATTTGTCTGCCTTCAGCACCTGATCTCTTCAGGAGCACAGCGTCACTGGTCACAGATGCTGAAGAGATGGGGGCCAGCCCCACCTTAAAGGTGCTGAGAGCCACACAGAGAGAATGAGAGAACTCTGTGGCTCCTGCCCATTACGTTCTGGCAGCAATGACCAGCACTGCTGAGGTGCAGGCATCAGTAATGTTTCCAGGGAGTGTGAGGCTGGACCATCACTTTGGTCTGAAGGCTGCACAGACACAGGGAAGAGGCCCTGGACTGAGACACCTGCCTTTATCTTGTGCAGAAAGGTTTCACATCTGAGTGACACAAACACTGCTCATCAGAACAAGGAGCCACAGGCAGGGAGACATTCTTGGGAGTTTATTTACAATAGTGAACATTATGTACAAGTGATTAACACCCGTGCCCAGGCTGTGCAACTACAACTTCTTACCGGCTTGGCCTAAATAGCCAAGTGGTTATGGTACTGGGTTTGTAACCCCAAGATCAAGACTTCAAATCTCACAATGGCAAACTATGAAACAATGTAACTTCATCTGAATAGGAACAGATGGAAACGTGTTTGTACTCGCAAGAGTTACATCTTCTTAACCTGCCTAACCCTGCCACTACGTCTTGTTGCTCCCCAGACATCCGCATCGGAGGTGGAGGCAGCCTGCTAGCTGCAACGCTCTGTCGGTGGTGACATTGGCGGGTGTCCTCTGGAGGGCCGAGACCTGGAGGGTCCTGGCCTGCTTTTGGGGTCCTGCTGTGTGGCAGTGGCACCCTCCTTGGCCTGTGGAGCTGGAGCTGCTGAGGTCAGAGGAAGAGGGGAGTCCGATGGGCTGGACACTCTCGAGTCACCTGGATGGATGGCCCCGGGGGGGGTACGCTTGCTAATCCTCCACCCTATGGTGCCCTACGACCCCTGGCTGACTCTTTGAGGGGAAGGAGTAGCTGGAGTGAGATTGAGCTGCCCCACACCCCTCTCGCGTACACACTGTTGAACGCCAAGTATGGCGTCAGTGATAGGGTTGAGCCCACGCAGCAGTGCAGGAGCGACATCCTGGACCAGGGTCTCCATGGTGGCTGCTATCCAACCAGTGTTGACCTCAGTGCGTAGGCACACCGGCGCTATCATCTCAGCCTGAAGACGGACAGATTCCTCCATCCTGCCTTGCAATCGGAGGAGTGCAGCAGACAGTTCTTCCTGATGTTCCCGAGCTTGCCTTTGCAGCTCCAGCAACTGTGACATGACTGAGTCCAGAGGCTCATCACCTGACTCGGACTCAGCAGATCTCTGGCCTCTAGCAGTCCTCTGAGTGCTGGAAACCTGGGAAGTTCCTGCCGCTGCCTGCTATGGATCAGAAAGTGCGATGTGCTCACCAGATTGTGACCCCGAGGCTACTCTAAAGCTAGGTCCCACCGAGGTGTGTGTCTCTGCGCTGGTGGAGGGTGTGGGTGAGCGCTGTGATGGGACTTCAAGGAGGGTGCCTTCAGATTCCTCTTCAGAGGTTTCTTTGGGGTTTGATTGGAGGAGCTGGGTCATGGACCCCCTCGGCTGTTTGGCAGATGTGCCTGTGAAAGCAAGGGGAGATAATTAGTGCATGGCAGTGGCCTGTGAAACAGGACACATCACTCACAGCATGGTTATCTGATGGATGTTGCACTGCTGGATCTTCACCTGGTAGAGCAGCGCCGACCTCACCATCAGCACAGGAACAGCTCAGATCCTCACTGGCCAGCTAAATGGCTCTGTTTTCAAAGTTCATGAGGACCTTGATTTCAGGCCCTGTCTGTGATGACCTTGGCGGCCTTCCTCTGGAGTCCTGAGACCTGGAGGGCCCTGACCACCACCACTGTGCAACCTCTCCCTCTTGTTGTGTGCCAGCTTGTCCTGCATGAATAGAGATGGAGAGAGTGTAAGCAGGATGCCTGCCAGGCCAGATGAGAAGCATGCATGGTATGTGTGGGTGATGAGTGATCCCATGGACGGGATGAGGACAGTGAAGGTGAGTGTGTGAGAGAGTGAATGGTGATGTCCCTTGAACCGGCAGTGAGTGAGGGCCCTGTGGATGTGTGATGGGTTTGTGAGTGTATGAGTTGAGTGATGAGAAGAGTCACTTACCCTAGTGGAATAGAGATCATTCATCCTCTTGCGGCACTGGGTGGTTGTCCTCTTTTGAAGGGCATTGGTGCTGACCACTTCTGCCACCATGTTCCAGTCCAGATTGGTGAGGTTGCTGCTCATCCGGTGGCCATTCTGGGGGTGGAGGACATCACGGTGGGCCTCCATTGTGTCCAAAAGGCGCTCGAGGGACGCATCATTGGACCAGAGGACTGCAGGTTGTTTGCCTTCCAGGGCCATGTTTTCTTTGCAGTAGATGGTGGGTTGGAAGCTCTGAGTGGTGCTCGTGTGGCTGGACTTTAAATATGGCGTCCGGTGTGCTGAGGCAATGAGGTGATGGCGTGGCGGGCGAATTAGACCCCGCCCACCATCGAAGCGACATGTTTCCCGGGAATGCATAATTGGGATGATATGACGTGAGAAGCCATTGCAGCCGGCAGGCAATTGTTGTTTTACCCGCCTGCTACCGCGCTTAGTGCAAATATGGGACGATTCTGCCCCCAGTGTTGTTTCTTCGCTGGAACAGCTTGGTTAGGGGGCTCAGCTAGTTTTGGAGCACTACATTCAGGGTGTTGAAAGGGACCATAATCTTTGCTGTACCCAGTGTGATCAGCCATTTCTTACCATCACGCGGGGTGAATTGAGCTGGCTGAAGACAGGCATCTGTCATGCTTGGGACCCCAGGAGGAGGCCGAGATGGATCACCACCCAGCACCTCTGGTTAAAGATGGTTGCAAAGGGTTCAGCCTTTATCCTAGTCACCCACCCCAGTGAATGGTGAACTCTGAATATCCCTGGAAGCTTGCTTTCTGACACCTGAGATTAAGGTTTCCTCCCAAGCAGTAACCTTTGACGTTGAGATCTGAGGATAAATTGTGGTCAACAGTGCAATACAATGGTATAGTGATGAGAATGACTGATATTTATCTTACACCATGTGCAAGAGCTCTGAACTAATGGTTTCATTTTCCATCTCATCTCTCAAAATGTCACCACGAGCTTTATGGGACAAGTACACAGTTGCTGTCAGAAATCTTGTACATACTGTCAGTCCTGACCATGGCATGTTCTATTCATAGTATGTGTTAAAATTATAATATTAACACTTTTTTTGTCTTTATATCAATGTGAAGATTTAGATTTCCCCCTGTACAATTCTGCTCATCCGGTATGATAGATGTGATAAGTTGTGCTTGGCTACTTACCCCTGGTCAGTCCCCTGCAGGGTGGCAGATGTTAGAACCTTGTGTACTTTCTGCAGGAGAAGGAAATTAACATTGATTTTTTTTTTGAGAGGGAAATAGGCAGACAATTCAATTAGATGGGGGCTTTTAATGTTAGAGATGCAATGTTTCCAGTCCTTACACTTTCCTTCTTTCGTTGACACTTTTCACTTGAAAAGTAAAATCCCCTCGTCACCTCTCTAACAATGTGCATGGGTAACCACCCCCTGCCCTGCCCCCCTTCCCCCCCCACACACTCACACTCACACTCCACTCACACTCACACTCACACGCTATATCTGTGCAAGTCTATCTTTGTGTATGATTCGCTCAGCACGTTCTAGCGCTGTACAAAGCTGGATTTTCACTACTCAGACGGATATATCTCGTTGGGCAATTTTTCCACCCAGCAGCCCCGCCTCTGTTTAACCGGCCCCGTTAGATCCAGTTTTCACTCCGGGCAGGTGGGTGCAGGAGCAGGATCGAGTTAGGCTCACTGACCCCAGAAGTAGATCCTGGGTGGCCATGGTGTGGGAGGAGTGGGTGGTGGGGGAGGTGGAGAGGGGTTTGGAGGGTGGGGTGTACCAAGGCAGGCTGATTAGAAGGCCCGCTTCAGTTCTCTTGGACTTCATTTCAGTTGTGTTCGATGCTGTTTCGCCCTCACCTCTCGCAACCCCTCACCCGCGCCCCCCCGTCATAACCCCTCAACCCCCCTCACCAAATCCCCCATTTCCCCTCCTTGCCAATCTATGCCCCCACCAATGCCCATGCCCTCTCCATAGCCACTCACCCCATGTCCACCATAGGCAGACCTCAGTGGTCATGTGGAGATGAGAAAAATAAGCCTCCAACAATCTAATAATTGAGATCTCACTCATGCACAGCTAGCTGACAGCAAATAAACCTCCCATTCAAGGAAAACCCATTCAAAGCTTTCAAGTGGTTAATCTCTTATAAAACGAACTTTCATTCAGACCCCAAATCAAAGACAGCCAATCCTTTAATGGTTTCTTTAAACTGTCAATCAAACAGTGAACTCAGAATCCCCTGCTAGGATAATTGTAGCTTTTTATTTAGCATTCATAAAGACATGATAATGGCCCTTAGGGAAATGTCAAAGAGAATGCTATTGAAACTGCATGACCAAAGGGTAACATTTTTCTAACCTCCACGATATAGCCTGTCAATCAAAGCAGTCCAATAGAGGGTTTTTATAAACTCTCACTGACAGCAGGGGATTTGAAAAACTTCAGATCATGACACTTAAACAGCCCTTATCCACTGTTCAAGAGTGTTTATATCTGTTGTATAAATTAGTGACCCCCCTATATTGTGCGTTAAGGGCCTTGGACCAGCCAAAAAGCGGTCTGTTTGAACTCAGCACTAAGTTCAAATGGCCCTGCTGAGTTCAAACTGGGTTTCCCTCCTGTGTGAGTCACACCCTGCCCCCTTCCTCCTGCTGGCAAAAAATTGGATCTGTCAGAAATGGGGACAGGACTTCAGCATCTGGATCCTGTCTGCCTGTGGAGTTGGGATGACCTGACAAAAATGAGGCCTCTTGCATTGAAAATGACGGTAAAACTGTACCTTTGGTTACCAACCAGGGTCAAGCTGCCTGGTTTCAACTTCATGCAATGCTTGGCAGTTAACTATCAGTCACCATCACTGGTGCATTCTCCATGGCAATGCCTCTATCTTTCAATCTACTTGCCAACCAATCAGCACTCTCTTCACATACAGTATAAATTGTTGTTTTCCCCTTATATTGGTATTCTTGTGAAGTGTCCTGATGAGTGCAAGACAAAAAGCTTCGACATGTCTCTTTTTTCAGCAATACTCAAATTCTGTACGACCAAACAACTACCGTTGGTTTGTTTTCCACGTTTGTTATAAAGAGGAAAGCATGTCACATAGAGGCAGATCACAATTAGATCACTTTTCACTCTTGAACGGTTAGATACAAGCCTCACCTCAACAAAGGAAAATAGCTTCTTGTTCGAGATTTCCAGATGTTTGCGGCTGAGCTCAGATGTATGCAGCTGGCAGTTGGCGATTGACAGTCTTTGCCGCAGATCCCGAGTATCCTCCTAATAGATTAAACATCAACGTCAGTAGAATGGGCACAAACCTGAGGCTTCAACTAGAAACCCTCAGAAAATCACAACGATTTTCTGTCCACCTTACAAGACACTGAAGATGCCTAAATCATCAAGGAAAGTTTAGACTTTGTGAATGTCTAACAAGCTGTCTTGAATCAAAGAAAATTTCTGTTGACATTTACTTTTTGCTAAAGGTCATTTCGTATTGATTGTTATCTAAAAGTATTTCCATTTTACCTCATTTTACAAAATAAATGCACTTGTTGAAAAAACCTGCCTATGGTACAGGAAAATTAGGAATGTTGATATTTTTGAGTTCAGAATTAAACAAAAGATAGCCAAAGAGACACCAGATTTATTTTTAAGATGATGGTCCAACTGGTTTATTAATGCTTTTCTGGGAAAGCAACCCATCATATATATGTAATTTAATCCTATTGACCTATCACTCGGGCAATCTTCCTCACTAACATCCGGGGAGACTGGGATCTGCCTCAGAGAACAACCAAGCACAGGATCATAACATTCAAACAACATCCCAAGCTCCCACATCACACTTGCAAAGGCATCTTGCATCGCATGAAAAGGTCAGTTTGGCTAGATTTCAGACCCAGTGAAGTCTCGTAGTTTCAGCTCAAACAAAGTCAAGGGGAGCTACTTCGTCCCCTGTTTGATCAGCTCACAGCATTCAGTACATCACTCACCTTTGTAAGCTCTGCTGAATTACTTGGCGTCTTCCCTGCCAGCTCAGTTTTGAGGTCTGTGATCTCAGCCTCCAGAAGGCGTATTACCTCCTCGTAGTCTTGCTCAGCGCTGCAAGCCCGATGCTGAACTGCAATGCCCAAACGCAACTTGTCCTGCAATGTTCTGTTTTCTGCAAGTGCGGCTGTGGCTTTCTGCAGGGTTTAGAAGCAGAGGGTTGGGTTGATGTTGACATTGGCAGACAGGGTGCATTTTCATTGTTATCGCTTGGGCATTGGTCATCTCGTGGGCAGAGCGCAGAAAGGAAAACCGGGTGAAAATCTTTGAACAATGTGATGAGCCACCCGCAGTTCAACCTTCTGAACTCTTCCCAGGCGAAGACCAATTCCTGGCAGATGCTTAATGTTTCATTGCCACAGCAGAAGGTCCCACTAACCTGAGTCTCCTGTTGAAGCTCCCCCTCCAGTGCTTTCTTATTCTTCTCCATCTCCTTGACAAGACCCTATGATGGCAATAAAGGGCTTTGTAGGACAGAGCTTTTGATCCTGATTCTGAAATGACCAACTACATATCAATTAGCAAACAGGTTGGCTATCCTTCCAACATATGTCAATGGCACACAGTAAGAGCAGGAGAGATTCCTGGTCAGTCATGCGATGGAAAGAACATTGGCTCAGTTGGCCGGACGTGACCAGTGTGGATCAGATTGGTGCCAACAGCATGGGGTTCAATCGCCATTTTGTTAAGGGTGGATTTGGGACCTGCCTCCCTGCCTGACCCATGATGGAGATCAGAGTGCTATGGGTTGGACCTGCCTTCAGGCAGAGAACCGAAGAAGATTAATTAACAAACTTAAGCCCACCTACCCTCTCAGTGAAAGAGTCCATGGCACGATTTGAAGATGATCAATTGAAGAAGGTCGATATTTATCTCTCAACCAACATGATTAATGTAGATTATCTGGGTCTTTATCTCACTGCTGTTTGGAGGATCTTGCACTGTGCAAGTAGTCTGACATATTTCCCTATATTGTAATAACGACCACACTTCAAGATTAAAGATGTGAAGTGGTTTGGGAGATTTAGAGATCATGATGGGCCCTATAAAAAGGCAAGTTCTTACTTTTTTCTGATTGTACATTTGAGTCATCAGTTATAACAAATAATGAATAAAAGGGGGTGCAGTAACATCATGGTTATGTTACTGGACTGGGCTAATGGCCTGAAGATGTGAGTTCAAATCCCACCATGGTCCCTGGAGAATTTGAATTCAATTTATTAAAAACCTGGAAATAAAGGCCAGTATCAGTACTGATCACAAAACTAGATTGTTGGTAAAACTCATCTTGCTCGCTAATGTTCTTTAGGGAGGGAAATCTGCCATCCTTATCTGGTCAGGCCTATATGTGACCTCAGACTGATTGCAATGTGGTTGGCTCTTAACTACCCTCAGAAATAGCCCAGCAAGCCCTTCAGTTTTATGCAAGAAGGTAGCCCAATAGCTGTAGACATCTCCTAAGGGCTGGAGAGGAACTTGAAGTGGGAGGGGAGGGATCCAGTTGTTAGTACGATATGGAATATGTATGATAGCAAGGAATGATCTTGGATCAGAAGATGTAGAATCCATTTGGAAGAGGTAAGAAATAACAAGGGGAAGAAGACACTGGTGGCCCCTTAACAGTGGCTATACTGTAGGACAGAGAATAATTGGGAAGTGTTATAAACCAACAAAAGGTGACCAAAAAAAATAATAAAGAGGGAGAAAATAAACTTTGATGGTAAACTAACAAATAATATAAAACAGACAGTAAGAGCTGCTTTAAATATATAAAAAGGAAGAGAGAGGCCAAAGTGAATATAGGCCCCTTAGAGAACGAGGCTGGGGAAATAATAATGGGGAACCAGGAAATGGCAGAGGAGTTGAATAAATACCTTGCATCAGTCTTCCCAATAAAAGACACTAATAACATTCCAAAAATACTAGATAATCAAGGGGCAAAAGTAGGGGAGGGGGGGGGATGGTGTGAAATAAATACAACAACTATCAGTAGAGAAAAAGTACTCGGGAAACTAATGAGGCCAAAGGCCAATAAGTCCTCTGGATCTGATGGCTTGCATCCTAGGATATTAAAGGAAGTAGCTACACAAATAGTGGATGCACTGGTAATAATCTTCCAAGAATCCTCAGATTCTGGAAAAGTCCCAGAGCATTGGAAAACTTCAATGTAACACCTCCTTATTCAAAAAGGGAGGGGACAAAAAACAGGTAACTATAGGCCAGTTAGCTTAACATCAGTCATTGGGAAAATGTTAGAATCTATTATAAAGGATGTAATAGCAGAGCATTTAGAAATGCATAATATAGTCAAGCAGTGTCAGCATGGCTTCATGAAGGGGAAATCATGACTGACAAATTTATTAGAATTCTTTGGGGAGGTAACAAACAGGATAGATAAAGGTGAACCAGGATTTCCAAAAGGTGTTCAACAAGGTACTGCACATAATGCTACTCAATAAGGTAAGAGCCCATAGTTTTGGGGTTAGAATATTAGCATGGATAAAAGATTGGCTAACTAATAGGAGACAGATAGTTAGGATAAGGGGGGCATTTTCAGGAAGGCAACCTGTAACTAGTGGAGTGCCACAGGGATCATCGCTGGGGCCACATTTATTTACAATATATATTAATGACATGGATGAAGGAAGTGAATGTACCATCGCCAAGTTTGTAGATGACACAAAAATAGGTGGGAAGGCAAGCGGTGAGGATAACACAATGAGTCTATAGAGGGATATAGACAGGTTAAGTGAATGGGCAAAAACTTGGCAGATGGAATATAATGTGGGGAAATGTGAGGTTATGCACTTTGACAGGAAGAATAGAGGAGCTAAATATTATTTAAATGGAGAAAGACTGCAGAAAGCTGCAGCACAGAGGGATTTGGGAGTCCTGGTGCATGAATCTCAAAAAGCTAGCATACGAGTTCAGCAGGTAATAGGGAAGGTAAATAGAATGTTGGCCTTTATTTCAAAGGGAATGGAGTATAAAAATAGGGAAGTCTTGCTAAAACTAGACAAGGCATTAGTTAGACCACACCTAGAATACTGTGAACAGCTACGGTCCCCTTTTCTAAGGAAAGATATACTGGAATTGGAGGCAGTCCAGAGAAGGTTCACTTGGTTGATCCGAGGTATGGAAGGATTTTCTCATGAGGAGAGGTTGAGTAGGTTGGGCCTGTAATCATTGGAGTTTAGAAGAATGAGAGATGACCTTATTGAAACTTGTAAGATTCTTACGGGGCTTGACAGGGTAGATGCTGAGAGCTGGTTTCCCCTTGTGGGAGAATCTCGGACCAGAGCGCATAATCTCAGAGTAAGGGGTCACCCATTTAAGACAAAGATGAAGAAGAATTTCTTCTCTCAGAGGGTAGTGAATCTGTGGAATTCTTTACCATGGAGGGGTGTAGAGGCTGAGTTGTTAAGTATATTCAAGGCTGAGATAGACATTTTTAATCCGGAATTAAGGGTTATGGGGAAAAGGCAGAAAAGTGGAGTTGAGGATTATCAGATCAGCCATGATCTCATTGAATGGCGGAGCAGATTCGATGGGCTGAACAACCTACTTCTGCTCCTCCATTTTATGGAATCCAATATGTCAAAAATTGCATTTTAAAAAAAACTGTGAAGGTTGGTGAAATTCCTGAAGCATTTGCTGTTAATTTTATGCAGGTTTATCTAGAAATTTATTCTCTTGTTAATCTTAAATATCAGCAGGCTCATTACAAAGTGGCTATTTTAGTACAGGTTGAGTATCCTTTATCCGAAACCCTTGGGGCCGATTGGGCTTTCAGATGTGATATAGCTACCATATATACGGCAGATCCAAGTCTACTTACATTACAATAGCCTAAGCCTCGGCTAGCTATAGTCAACAAATACTAACTTGTTCCTCCATTTGCCAACTCTCACACACCCTTCTTCTTACCTATTAACAGCTATTACCACTAATATAATATTACATTGCTTTATTAACATACAAATTAACTGCACAGCTGCTCAAAAAAAAGTTGGGTTTTTGGATGTGTTAGGTTTTTGGATCTATGGATAAAGGATATCCAGCCTGTGGGAGTCTTGGGTCTAGGTTTGAACCATAAAGGAAATGGATAGCAAAATTAAGATGGGAATTTGGGCGCTGGTTTACTCTTTCATTTTGTGCAATGCGATTCAATCTCTCACCTTGTGCTAAATGTAAAAGTCAGGTCCCATAAGTAAGCTTTCTGGTTCCTTACAATCCAAAGCATGATGCAAAGTAATCTGGGCTGCTCATGTACTCGGTGAAGAATGGGCCAATTTAATGTCTCTGGATTTATATGGAGGATTGCCATGACAAAACCCACTTCACTTCAGATGATGATTGGTGTCAGTCTCACCACTTACATTTTTCAGGGGGTGAATGCACCCTGGAGAGTGATGGTGAGTAGGCCAATGGTTGGTGATCCACCATGAAGCAGTGGGAGGTGAAAGGTGCATTAACGCTGGGACTGCAACGATTTATTCTAAATTAAAAGGACTATTGTTACACAGGTTCTTTAGAAAGGAGCTGCTGAAGATGACTCATAAGATGGAAATGTCACAGGCAAAGTTAAATGGAAAACAACAGACATTACAGATTATCTATCTGGTTTACCCTATGACTGTGGATACTATTTGATACTGATCTGGACCAACTAACCACAAGCTGATCCATAATGCGATTAAGTATTGTTATTCTGATCAATATTGTCTGAATCATGTAAAAATAATTCTTTTGTAATAAATACTGAAATCAGATTTTCTCAGTAATCAGCTGCAAATCATTCTTCGATAATCTTTCATACTCATTACAATCATTATCTCTCTCATGTGAACATTAATAAGTTCATGAAATGCATGACACTCTTTTATTTCCTGGAAGAGCTAAGGATTGAAATTGTCACTAGCAAATTGTTGGACCATGTACACAGTGGACTGACTATAATCAATAAATGAGATAAATACAACACTCAAAAAAAAATCAACAGAAGCCATAACTTGATGCAAGACTAGCTTCTTGCTGAGTTAATCCTGATCAGTAAAGAGTGAAACAGAACAGTTCCACAACAGGGTATCCAATATCATCGTGCCACATCCACTGCCAAAAGAAACCTTACCTTCATTCTTTCAATCTCCTGACGGAGTTTGGTTACCTCTGACTGCAGATGGTTGAAATTTTCTGAGTCATGGAAGGTGTTGGAGCAAAAGATCTAAAATTTAGATAGCGTGGGGAGAAAACAGTTAAGCACGTGATGTTATATCACAGAGTTAATTCCGACAAGCTTAAACTCAACAACTAAGCAGTAGCTGGGCATTTTAGTGGGTTTGCTTCTGCATTAGAATTTTTTCTGCAGTTAAATGCATGTACAAAATCGAGAATAATTTGTATGCTTCTCCGCTTGTCTCGTGCCCATATAAGCAAACAAAAATTGATACTGAACCACATAAGGAGAAATAGGACAGGTGACCAAGAGCTTGGCCACACAGGTAGGTTTGAAGGAGGGTCCGAGAGGAGGGAAGAGGTGGAGAGGTTTAGAGAAGGAATTGCAGAGCTTAGCATCTAGAGCAACAAAGTCATGTTCTCTTACCGGAGATTGGAAAGCTGTTGTGTCCAGTAGGTTCGCAACTTCATGAGGAAAAAACATCAGGGGACTTTGACTTAGGCCAACATCCTCCAGCTCCTGTGGTAGTGTAATTCTTGCTGCCTGCACAAAATCTGCAAAGTTCACTCAGAGTTATTATCAGCCAAGTGAGCCTTTAGCCATCAGCATCTCCATCAGCAGAACCCAAATTGCAAAATTAACTTAAGAAACTCCATAGTTTCTTGTCCCTCTTTGCTGTGGGCCAGAATACAAGGCCTGGATTCGCCTCTTCTCACCAGAAGAGGGTTGTAGTGGGACTTCTACACATCTCCCCAACTCTGACACCACCCAATTTTCCTGGTTTGTAGTGTATGTGTATGCGTGTGCACATTGTGAGTGTGTGTGTGTGTGTGTGTGTGTGTGTGTGTTGTGTGGGTGTGAGTGTGTGTGCGGGTGTGAGTGTGTGTGTGCACACGTGTGTGCGGTGTTCTCTAGGGTGGTGGGTTGTGTGTTGTGGGGGCAAGAGTCAATAGTGGAAGACAGGGCAACGGTGAAGATGGGCTGGGTCCTGACATAATTTGCATGTGGCAGGGAGTAGGCAGCTAGCAAGTAGTCATCAGAGGCAGGGAGAGGAAAATAGTGTTTGAGGCAAGAATGGGAAGTGGATCTCATCATCCCATTTTCAGTCTGTTATTGTTCAATACCAGAAAGCCTAATAATGAAGGACAAAGCTGGAGCCAATCTTTACATACTTTTATGTGCATTTATTTACGAAGATACATAGCACAAGCAGACACCTTCTGACTCAACAACCACAGTTTCAGTCTGTTCCTATTTATGGGAGCACAAGTGAATCCTCAGTTAATGCTCACCACCTACACATAATTAAATACAATTAATATACAATTTACAATTCCTGTTGCTAAAGTTGGAGTGGGATAATGGAGCAAAATCCAGGTCCTGGGGCCTCCTGATGGTTTTTCAGTTCTCTAAGCTATCACACTGGATTATTTTTATTTTGGGGTGGAGGGGCAGGGAACTGAATAGGTTCAACATCCTTTCATCCTTCATGGTCTTATCACCTTTTCAAAATTAGTATAGCTGCGTGTTATCTACACAGTTGGAGATATGAAACAGGAAGGAGTTATAACACAATTATATAATGAGTGAACTGGTTGTACTGAATAGCTGGTTGTGCTGAATAGCTAGTTCCCCATTATACATTGAATTTAACACTTTCCCACCACATGCTCCACTTATAAACAGGAATAATACATCAACAGATCTCAACACTGTCACTATTTCATTATAATTTGACAAAGTGCTGAGACTAGTTTGTAGAGACAGTGAGGTGGAAACGAAACTGGAAGTGGAGACTGTTCAAGTGGAATAGTGAAGACTTGCTCCTATCTCCCCATGATCTATTTATATAGGTATACTTCTGTCCTTAATTTCTGGCCCATTGTGGTGGAAGAGTGATCTGAAGACCCTCCCTCCATGAGGAATCACCAGACCTGTGTCTGACATTTTATATGGAGCAGTTTGTAACAGCAAGCTGTACCTGGGCAGGCAGGGAGGGAGAGAGGGAGGGAGGGAGGCAAAGGTCATGGGCTCAGTTACACCATGTGGAAACTCAATTTTTGTGTTTTTCATTCTTTTCTGGGATGTAGTCAGCATTTATTGCCCCTCCCTAATTGTTCATGAGGAGGAGGGGGTGGGCCTTATTCTTGAGCTTTTGCAGGCGGCCTGGTGAAGGTGCTCTTACAACGTTGTTAGCTCGGGGTGATAATAACATTACTTATAATGAATCCACAGTTACAGAAAATTCTATCTTCCCTTCCCTGCTGGGCACCATAGCACCAGTGAAGAAGTGAAGGAAGAAGAAATGTGACCAAAAACCTATCTTAATCGAAAGCCTGCCCTTACCTCCAAATGCCACCGTTCCCTGTGAATCATTTGTGAGACTATGCCTTAGCATTTTTCTCCGTTCTTCTGTCACATGTAGTCCGAGGTACTTTAGTGCCTAGAGCAGAAAAAGATAACACAACAGTCAAAATTACAGTTGTGTGATTAATGTCTACCCAGCCTAACCTGTAACAGAATGTAAACTTTATTTTATTTTCATTGGACAAGGGCATCGCTGACTAGGTCAGCATTTATTGCCCACCTCTAACTGCCCTTGTTCAGAGAGCATTTTAAGACTCAACCACATCGCTGTGGGTCTGGAGTCACATGTAGGTCAGACCAGGTAAGGACAGCAGATTTCCTTCCCTAAAGGACATTAGTGAACCAGATGGGTTTTTACGACAATCGACAATGATTTCATGGTCACCATCAGACTTTTAATTCCATATTTTTTAATGGATTCAAATTTCACCATCTGCCTTGGTGGGTTTCAAACCCAGGTCCCCAGAGCATTACCCTGGGTCTCTGGAATAGCAGTCCATTGACAATACCATTACCCCACCACCCATTACCCTGCCACCCTTTAGCCCTATCTGCACGCAATATGACACAACTGTATATATTACATGGAAATTACAGCACAGAATTAAGCCATTTGGCCCAACTAGTCTCTTTGTTTTTTATGACCCACCTTTGAAGCTCATCCCACCTTTCTGCACCTAACCCGATCAACATATGCTGTTCTCCTTTATCTACTTATCCTCTATGCTGTTCACCTCACATACTCCATGCAGTGGCAAGTTCCACATTCTAACCACTGTCCGGGGAAAGAAATTTCTCCTGAATTATTTATTGGAGCGTTTATATTTTTAATTAGAATTACTGCACGTTCTCAAGTGGCTTGCTTGTTTTTTTTGGCCTGATCTCTGCTATTGGGAATTTTCAGTTAAGGAGGTGAGTGAAAGTGTGAACTTTCACAGATTGGACACCTGCACTGGTGTGAGAACCAATCACTGAATCACTAGGGTCTCTGCCATTCTCAGAGACCTGTGATCAATTGACTAAAGTTTTAACCTTGGCATGTCAAAAAGAAACCCTAGTACGCCACTACTTCCTGACCTTGAATCAACTCCTGGAAATGGACAGTCAGCAATCGTCCTGAATTTCTATACACCTTTCCTTGCTGTGCTGTCTTAGCTTTGCTGGGAGTGGGACAGGAATCCTGTTTACATGTATAAATGGGTGTTCCATTGCACTTCCAATAGAAAAGTGTGTGTCTGTGTGTGTGTGTGTGTGTGTGTGTGTGAGAGAGAGACAGCAAGAAGGGGAAGAGAAAGAAAATAATGAAATGCTCTTTAATAGAAACATAGAAAAATAGCAGGAGTAGGTCATTCAGCCCTTCGAGCCTGCTCCGCCTTTCAGTCTGATCGTAGCTGATCCTCTATTTCAACGCCATACTCCTGCTCTCTCCCCATACCCCTGGATGCCTCTATCTATTTCCTTCTTAAATATATTCAGTGACTTGGCTCCACAGCCTTCTGTGATAGAGAATAAATTCGTCATTTCACAAACATCCCCAGGCAACGAACTTTGTCCAGGTATAAAACCCAGGAACTTGAGCTGCAGGGAAACTCCATGAGCTGACGTGATTTGAACAGGCAATGTTTTTGCGCTCCTGAGTCTTCCAATATTCAGTGGAAATAGGTCACAGCAGCGCAGGTATTGAAAATTAAAATGTGATGGGAGGTTGAGAATTTGGAATGGGTGGTGATGAGGTTTCTTCCTGCTTCAGATACAGGTAGAAAATTAGAACCATAGAACCATAGAAAAGTTACAGCACAGAAGGAGGCCATTCAGCCCATCTTGTCCATGCCAGCCCAAGGACCACAATATAAGATATAGGAGCGGAAATTAGGCCATTCGGCCCATCGAGTCTGCTCCGCCATTCAATCATGGCTGATAAGTTTCTCAACCCCATTCTCCCGCCTTCTCCCCGTAACCTGCCAATCAAGAACCTATCTATCTCGGTCTTAAAAACACTCAATGACCTGGCCTCTACAGCCTTCTGTGGCAATGAATTCCATAGATTCACCACTCTCTGGCTAAAGAAGTTTCTCCTCATTTCTAATCCCACCTTCCTGCACCTGGCCCATAGCTCTGCAGCTTACAGCACTTTAGGTGCAGATCCAGGTACTCTTTAAAATAGTTTAAAGTTTCTGCCTCTACCACCAGCTTGGACAGTGAATTCCAGACACCCACTACCCTCTGCGTAAAAAAGTTCTTCCTCATGTCCCCTCTACACCTTCTGCCACTTATCTTGAATCTATGTCCCCTGGTTCTAGAATTCTCCATCAAGGGAAACAATTTTATCCTGTCCACTCCATCTATTTGCTTATTAGGTATGCTGAGGTTCTGAAGAAGAGCCATATTCGATTTGAAACATTAACTCTGCTTCTCTCTCCACAGATGCTACCAGACCTGCTGAGTATTCCCAGTACATTCTGTATTTATTGTAGAGGATGAGGCGATCTGATGTTGGTCTGAGGCGGATGTCGGACAATGTGCCCCTGAAATTGGATTTGAAAATTTGGCTGCTTTTTATAAGCTTGAAGTGTTTACAGGTGGATATCCATTAACCGAATCAGGAGCCAAAGACATTCTGTGAGTCACAACTGTTCAATTGTTAAACTACAGTTCAGTACAGACACTCTTTCTTTCTTGATCCTCTCCTGCTCCAGAAGCAAAACCCCCTCAACCAGGGGAAAACCCGGCTCTTAAGTACATGTTTCAAAGAGCATCACCTGCTCTCAATTCACTCTGAAGCTTGCTCTGGTTTACTCTTAAAGGGACCTGCATTTCTAACATTGTTATGGTGAAGCAAGCAATTACAAACTAAATGTCCGTTTGACTTAATAGCAGATTTGCCTTTGAATCAGGAGGTTTCAAGACCCACTCTGGGACACATTTTTTTTTATTATTCATTCATGGGATGTGGGTGTCACTGGCTAGGCCAATGTTTATTGCCCATCCCTAGTTGCCCTTGAGAAGGTGGTGGTGAGCTGCCTCCTTGAACTGCTGCAGTCCATGTGGTGTAGGTACACCCACAGTGCTGTTAGGGAAGGAGTTCCAGGATTTTGACCAAGCGACAGTGAAGTAACGGCGATATATTTCCAAGTCGGGATGGTGAGTGACTTGGAGGGAACTTCCAAGTGGTGGTGTTCCCATGTATCTGCTGCCCTTGTCCTTCTAGATGGTAGCAGTCATGGGTTTGGAAGGTGCTGTTTAAGGAGCCTTGGTGAATTCCTGCAGTGCATCTTGTAGATGGTACACACTGCTGCTACTGTACATCGGAGGTTGAGGGAATGAATGTTTGTGGATGTGGTGATAATCAAGTGGGCTGCTTTTTCCTGGATAGTATCAAGCTTCTTGAGAGTTGTTGGAGCTGCACTCATTGATGCAAGTGGAGAGTATTCCATCACATTCATGATTTGTGCCTTGTAGATGGTGAACAGGCTTTGGGGAGTCAGGAGGTGAGTTACTTGCTGCACGATTCCTAGCCTCTGACCTGCTCTTGTAGCCACGGTAATTATGTAACTAGTCCAGTTCAGTTTCTGGTCAATGGTAACCCCCAGGATGTTGATGAGCACCTAATCTAGGCTTCAGTGCAGAACTGAGAGCGCTATATTATTGCAGGTCTTTCGGATGAAATGGCCTGTGCCTAGTTTGCCTATTCAAGAGGATGTAAAAGATGGGATAGCACTATTTCCAATATGAGCATGGAAGATCCCCCAGATGACATTCCTCAAGTAACAGCCCCAATAAAATCCCAGATTAATTGGACATTCATCCCTGTTGCAGCTGTTTTGAGACGGCTACCCGTCTGCAGAATGTCATTCCATTTCAAAAAAAACAACTCAGCTGCTGGGAATTCCCTGGTAGTTTCCCCTCAGTTTCAAGAAAGGTGAGAACCCTGTTTTAGGGGTTTATGTTGTTCTTCTGACGCATTTGTGGCAACGGAGGAGGAGTAGATCCAAGAAAATTCCATCACTGGATCATGAAATATTTTGGAATTCCCTTAGAATACAACATGGTCCGGATCCATTCTAGCTCTTCCTTCAGTGGTAACACAATTTCACTTTTCCCATATCCACCCACGTTCTGCATTTCCAGGCAATACTGGGACGGCAGTTTGGGGACAACAACTTACATTATGATTACATTACAAATTATTTTCCATTTTTGTGATCATTGATATCTATTTGTGGTATGAGAATGCTGTGAAAGTCACTATTTAAAAGAAAGATAATTTCTGTTCCAGGAAAGGTAATAAACTTAAACCCATTACTCCGCAACTTGTTCTTGTTATGAGGCTCTCTGGTCATTCCAAACCTATAGTAGGTAAATCAGCCTCCACATGTCATCCCTGACATTGAACTTAAAATTCACTTTGGAATCCAAACTGGGTCAATGCACATCTATCTCGTGTTCAGAGAATTTAGGCAGTGAGTACTAATGGTGATCACAGCTTTCCGCTGACCTGCAGAGATTTGGCTTTCTCAGTCTGAATGGATGGAATTGGAAATGAGGGCAAGATTTTTTAGGCTTTGCACCGGCTGCAATCTTTTGCTCAGTCACTCAACCTGAGAAAAGCCCCAGCAGTGATGTGGGGCAGCGTAAATCCCCACTGCTGATTTTTTGCAGGCAGATCTACTGGGGATTGAAGATTTCTGGTCCTTCAGCTCATTCCCAGCTTTGGTCAGAAATTCAGCTAGGAGATGGATGAATGACCATAAGACATGGGAGCAGAAATTAGGCCAATCAGCCCATCGATGGGTCCCAGCCCTTATGTTGAGGATTTAGCAGGGCTTTGTGGAGGGAAGAACCTCTCCTACCTCAAAACAAGACCAGTTGCATTAGAGGGGGTTCCAACACCAAAAACTCACATGTCCCACAGCCCCTCAGAGGAGCCATAGATCATTGAAAGAAGCAACAAGCGTACCAAACCTCACCTGGAATGAAGAATCCCTGCTATTGTGATACTGATGCCTACTTGGTACCTTCTGCATAGTAGTAGCTATCACAGAGGTTAAGAAAACACGCCATAGTGTCAGTGGTGGGTATTTCAGCATCTCAACTTTTTAAGTACACTTCCCCACCCTCGGAGAAGGGCTAACCACAGCCATTGACAACTCTATGGGAACTTTGAGGCCCTGAATATTGGTTCCATTGCTTCACATATATGTTTCAATGTCTGACTTTTCTAACTGTGTCTAAGTATTCAGGCAAATTTAGCATTATTTTTCTCCCGAATCCCTGACTAAAAACTAGTTTGCTCACTGGAATGGAAAAGGGGAAGGAAGAAGAGGAAATGAAAAGGATGAGGAAGAGAAGCACATGCAAGAGACACTTACCAACTCAAGCTTATCCACCTTTAACCGAACGTGAGGGTCCAGAGAGACTTTTCGTTTGATGTTGGGCACTTCTTTCTGAATGGATGTTTTGGCAGCTGTACAGAAGGAATGACACATGCTAGTTTGTCTCAAATTCAATGTCCTTCGGAGTGTTAAAAGCTTTAAACTCTCAAACTCTGCTGGGATTCAAGATTGTGTTGTTCACACTCGTGGACAATAGCATAAGCATCTGGTGCTGACGGTGGATAGGCTTTTAGTCTCCAAAGTCTAAGGGAGGTGTTAAGAATGTCAGGTTGTAAATGGTTGTACTTTAAACTATTCATTTAATTTCAAGATAGAATAGAGTCAGGGTCTCAAGGGTGGCTAATCCACATTTTAACCTGGATACAAGGCCCATATGATTCACATTGCCATGGAAGTGGAATTTGAGAGGGTAGGGTGCATATTATAAGATTGGGTTACAAGGTTCTCCTAAAAGATAACTCTGAATTTCATAGACAGGGCAATTGGCCAGGATCTGAGAAAGAGAGAGAGCGAGAGAGAGAGAGAAAGAAGATAGAGGCAGAAAATCTCTATGGTTCACCGCACAGGAATGTGAGTAGGATCTTGTACTTGGATTGAAAAGACCCAATTCATGAGGATTTAGAATGAGGCTGGAAGATTCGCCTAGCTTAAGCTAGAGGTAGATTCACCTGGAAAACCCTCGCCATGAAAGATAGCTTTGGGTTAAAAGTCACCAGGTTGGGAAAGAAAAGAATGGAAGTAAACCCTTGGAGGATAAGAATCACCTTGGACTGGTTCTGGGAGAATTCAATATTTGGAGGGAGTATAGAGGGGATTTACAAGAATGTTGTTAGGGCTTGAAAATTGCAGCCATGAGGAAAAGATTGGATTGGCTGGGGTTGTTTTCCTTGGAACAAAGGAGGCTGAAGGGTGAACTGATTGAGGTCTACAAGATTATGGGGGATCTAGGTAGAGTAGACGGGGATGCCCTGTTTCCCCTAGCAGAGAGGTCAATTACCAGGGGGCACAGATTTAAGGTGATTGGTAGAAGGATTAGAGGGACATGAGGAAAAACTTCTTCATCAGAGGGTGGTGTGTGTTTGGAATTCACAGCCTGGTTTGGTGGTGGAGGCAGAAACCCTCAACTCATTTAAAAGGTACCTGGAACTGCACCTAAAGTGTTGTAACCTACAAGGCTAAGGACCGGGTGCTGGAAGGTGGGATTAGAATGGACAACTAGTTTTAAATCTTTTTTCTTTCTTGGCTAGCACAGACACGATGGACTCAATGGCCCCTTTCTGTGCAATAACTTTTCCATGGTTCTATGGTTCTATTTTTGCCTAAGGGACAGTGTTACTATAACCGTGGAGTAGGAGATTTTTGGTTGATTTAAATGTTAAAATGGGAAAGTCCTGTTCTGTAGCTTGAAGTATAATTTGTCTTAAAAATTAGTGTTTAGGTAATGGTGCTATGAGTTTGTTTGTTGCAGTAAAAGTTTCAAACTTGAAATCTTTTTGTGTGACCCTTTAAGTTGGTCACCCTGAATTCAAATGTCTTTTTAAAAGTTATCAATCTCTATGGAGATCAATGATCGGTACCTGAGCTGGAGACTGACCTATTCCTTTTTAACTGCCTTATCTGCCTGGTTTATGCTGGGTGGCTCGGGTTAAAGTTGATCCTTTGGTGTCTGTTCTGATACTGCAGCCAAATTGGGAGTGTTAATGACCACATTAGAATGGCTAGAATTGGACAGGTCGATCAACACAGGTGAGAGATTTGGGGAGATGGTGGTATAATTGTAATGTCATTGGACTTAGTAACCCAGAAGTGCATTCTAATTCTCTGGGGGCATGGGTTCAAATCCCATCACAGTCACTGGTGGAATTTAAATTCAATTAATAAAAAAATCTGAAATGTAAAGCTAGTGTCAGCAAAACTATCAACTGTTGTAAAAACCCATTTAGCTCACTAATACCCTTTGGGGAAGGAAATCTGCCATCTTTACCTGGTCTGGCCTACATGTGATCCAGGCCCACAGCAATGTGGTTGACTCTTAACTGCTCTCAAGGGCAAATAGGGATGGGCGACAAATACAAGCCTTGCCAATAATGTCAACATCCCATAAACAAATTTTAAAAACCTGACTGGTGACACAACAGAGTCTGGTTACACAATCCATTCATTTCTGTGTAGATAACCTCCTTAATTATCCCGCTGAGCATATCTGGGTTTGGGTGAAGATCTCGTTTCTTTCTAAGGAGCTAAAGCAGGGTGGGTGGAAATGATGAAGGAATTGCTTGCTAGACACTTTTCTACAATCATGTAAATCAAAGGGGTTCAGAAGGTGAAAAGCTATGCCCCTCATCACACTGAGATTAGATACCTGAGTCAGTGAGCTCTAGCGGGCAAATGTCTGGTGACTGGAAAGGCACTGGACAGTGGTCTTCAAGTCGGGGCTGTTGAGAAAAATACAAGTGTATGATTAGCACAAAAGTTTTATAAGATGATGCACAGGTACTTAAGTGCTCTAGGGTTAAGGACCATAGGCAAAAGATTATAGGCACAGCAACAGATTCAGATGTCCCCAAACTAGCTGGTCACATTGATAAGGAAGATATGTATTTTTCCCCCTCAATATTTCTCCCTCTTCTCCTGGGACGCCAGTCATTTTGAAATATAGCTGTACAGCTAACAGGATCCTCTGATACTTCATCCAGCAGCCATTATTTATATATGAGCCTATTGGAGAGTAGTTAATTAAGGCATTTAACTTGCCAGTTGAAGCCATTGATCAGAGACTGACTGGAAAACTCTAGTAGGTCTGTGGGACCCCCCTGAGGAATCGAGAGAACAGAAGCTACCTGGAGGCAGTCTCACTGTGGCAGACCAAGGAGCCAGCACTCCAGGCTGACTTTGAGGCCCCTTCACCCCATCGACCTACCTGGCTATGTGCAGTCACAGGCTGCCTGTGGAGGCGTCTCCCTCTACAATGGAAGCTGTGACCAATTTTTAGTTCCGATCTTTTAAAGTTGCTGAGAGGGTGTCCGCTCTCTCTCTCCCTTACCTACCACAGTAGGCTGCAGTCCCCTTCGTGCTAGAGGGCCTCCTATTGGCTCCCTAGCTTCAAGAGCCTGCCTATCTTCCTAATTGGATGACAAACGTGCCCTTTGGTCACTGATTGGTGTCGGGTGACAGCTCCCAACACAGTCGGGACCTGTAATTATAATCAGGGGCCTGACCAAAGGCTCAAATTCCTGCCCGTAGCTTCAGTTGATGTTCACTTTTGAGCAGGAGCCATGAGACAACAAAACGAGGGCCAATTCAGATCAGCGACCTCTGCAGAGGTCAGAGATCAGACTAGAGGCCCATTGACTGGAGCAGGAAAGGAGCACTCTAATGCCTGAACAAAGTTGCAGAGATCCAAAAGGGTAAAATATTGTTACAAGTGTATTATATCTCAATCTATAATCTTGTCCTTTTGACCCCGGTGTCTTACATCAAGACTTCAGGACATACGGGTAAGAATGGTACTTGTAGGCCTCACCAATATAATACTTGCCAGCTCCTCAGGTGAAAAAAAAAGTGGGACCAAATTTATTTCGCCATTTTACTGGACTCACGCTGTGAGTCCAACAATTTTTTGGGCCTGCTATGTTTAAAAGGCATTGGCTTTTGGTAACCAACTTATCTTGACATAGAGATAAAAACAAAAAAACTGCGGATGCTGGAAATCCAAAACAAAAACAGAATTACCTGGAAAAACTCAGCAGGTCTGGCAGCATCGGAGGAGAAGAAAAGAGTTGACGTTTCGAGTCCTCATGGGGTCATGAGGACTCGAAACGTCAACTCTTTTCTTCTCCGCCGATGCTGCCAGACCTGCTGAGTTTTTCCAGGTAATTCTGTTTTTGTTTTTTATCTTGACATAGGCCATCCTGCACACAGTGATAAGTTCAATTAAATTTCTCATTCTACCTTCATCTACAGCATGCTACAGTACTTGAAACGATGACCTTATTAATTCTCTGCTTCTGCCTTTATCGCTGTCTGAAAAGAAAGACCTGCATTCATATAGCGCCTTTCCTGACCTCGGGCTCCCCAAAGTGCTTTACAGTCAATGTAATACTTTTTGAAATGTAGCCACGGGAGTCATGTAGAAAGTGCAGTGGGCAACTTGTGCACAGTAAAGTCCCACAAACAGCAGCATGACACCAATCTGTTTTTAAGCGTTTGTTGAGGGATAAATATTGACCAGGACGCTGGACAGAATTCCCCTGATCTTCTTTGAAATAATAACATGCAATCATTTATATCCACCTGATGCGAGGGCAAACAGAGCCTCAGTTTAATGCCTCATCAGAAAGATGGCACCGCTGACAATGTGGCACTCCCTAGATTTTATGCTCCGGTCTCTGGAAAGGGTCCCATGACCCTCCTGATCCAGGAGCAAGAGTGAGCCACAGAGACACCAGAGGTGAGATGGGCGGTTGAAGGAAAGATGAACAATTGAAAACGGGAAAAAGACAGGCAAGAGGAATTAAGTCTACCGTTATGTGGAAGATATGCACCAGCATGGACTGTCGATTCCTGTTTGGTAATTGCTATGTGGTTCAATACAACAGAATAAATTTACACTGACCTTAGGTGTTCTGACATGAACCTTCAACCTACAAGAACTGTAGCCATTTCCAGTGTTCTTCTGAGCTGAGTGGTCCCCGTTGTGTAATGAAGTATTTGAATGTAAAGATCCTTTGCCTGGTAAAAAGGCAATTGTTATGGTTTCTTCATTCCTTTAAATAAATTATAAAAATGATAAAAGCTTAGGTTCATCCAAAACTCTCCTAGCCATGTTCTAACTTGCAAACGAGCCCTGTTGGCCCACCACCTTGTGGCTCGCTGACATAGACTCATTCCCGGTTAAGCAAACTTCAATTTTAAAATTCTCCTCCTCATTTCCAAATCCCTCCATGGCTTCAGACCTCCGTTTCTCCGCAACCTCTTACAGTCTCACAACCCTGTGAAACGCCTGCACTCCTCCAATTCTCACAGAAATCACAGAATCGTTACAGTGCAGTAGGAGACCAAGCAGCATGGAGCAGCAGAGTCTGCTGGGGAAGGCATTTGGATGTTATTAGGTTTTACTTATTCACTGTCTTTGGGCTGCCATAACAAATAAGGAGGAGGCGTGTGAGGACAGGCAGCTTTTAAATTGGTGACTGTGACTGACTTCCGGTTCTCTGCCTGACAGCCCGGTCTGGACACCTGATTGGGTGCGGAGCCCCCTTCCCAACACAGATTGGCGGCTCTCCCTTGGGGTGCTCGCTAATTGGCCATCTGACACTCGATTTGCTGAGCTGTGACAGCGGGGGTTGGGGGCAGGAGTGAGTGGATGTTCTGCTTCCCTCACCCCTACTGAAAACCATAAGATTGAGCCCCGGGGAAACACCAAGATTGGTAGATGTTTGGCACTCTCTCCTACAAACAATTGATGCGGGTTATTCATTTTAAATCTGAGATTGATGGACTTCGGTTAACTAATGGTATTAGGGGATATGGGGCAAAGGCATGGAGTTAGGTTACAGATCAGCTGTGATCTCTCTGAATGGCGGGAAACGCTTGAGGGATAAATGGTCTTCTCCTGTTCCTAAGTTCCTAACTCTAAAGAGAAAATAATGTATTTTTCTTCGTGCCCAATAATTCTCATCTATAAGTTAGTTACTGCTGGACTCTCATAAGAAAGGCTTGCATTTATCTAGCACCTTTCATGGCCTCAGGATATCTCAAAGCACTTTGCAGCCAGTGAAGTATTTTGAAGTGTAGAAACTGTTGTACTGTAGGAAACCCAATTTGTACACAGAAAGCTTCCATGATGAGCAACGAATAAATGACCACATCATTTTAGGAGTTGGTTTTCTAGAAGCATCAGCCAGGACATTGGGACAACTCCCCCACCCTTCTGTGCAACAGTGCCTCAGATTTGTTAACATTCACCCAAGAGGGCAGATAACACCTCACCTGAAAGATGGCACCTCTGACAGAACAGCATTCCATCAGTACTGCAGTGGAGGTTTCAACTTGGATTGTGCATCTGGATTGGGGCTTGAACCCGTGACCTTCTGACTCTAAGGCAAAAGTGCTACTACCAAGCCACAGGTGATACACACAACAGACAAAATAGCTACTTACGTAAACATCATTTTATTGAGGATGCTTCTGGCTTCCTCATACGTAACTCCAATCAGAGACTTCTTGTTAATAGCGACCAGCTGGTCTCCCGGACGAAGTCGACCATCCTTCAAACAAATACAAGAAAATTCACTTACAGATCATGCAGAAGATTGTATTTTTATCATTTGAACAGAAGCCTGCGGAATTTCATCAGGTTTTAAAGTTCTCACATTCCCGCTCTTGTGTGAGCACAATTATTCTGCAGTGACTCTGTGGCTTTCCAATTTGATGGGCGGTTTTAAAATGTACATTTTCCATGATTCTATTTTGCGTCTTTATTAGGATGAGGAAAGTCACTGCTGTGAGAGGAACCAAATTTCTACCCCTGGACAAACGTGCTCACCAACTGTGCTCAGCCCATGCATGGTACAGTTAGATAGTAAGCAAAGATCCCTCTGCTCTTTCCCCAAATGTGTGTCTTCTACCAGCCTCAGAAGAGCGACCCCCTTCTCCCTCCCTCAACACCCCACCGACTCCCCCACTTTGCTTACGCGACATTTCACACATGGGAGGTGGGTTCTTATCTTCATTCCTGAAATAATGTGGAGGGGTGGACGGCCATCGCATCAGCATTGAAATAAATGGAATGTTAATCAGGCAGGTTCAGCATAACCTGCTTCCTATAGGCAGTGAATTCAAAGACAGATCGCCAATTCAGTGACAAGATTGTCTTTGTGATAGGCCTAAACTCACTTGAAGCCCCATTTCACTTCCCAAACTATTTTCATTTGGGAGTGCTGCAGCCAGCAGATAGGTTTTCATCCCATCACATTTGACTGAATTTAAACCCTTGGTACCAGAGACAAAAAGATACTGCAGCATCCAGCCGACATCATATACAGCATTTCTTCTCTGCTGTCCAACCAGTTTGAAAATCTGTGCACTCATCATTGTCACATTTTGTCATTCTGATTATTTCCTCCTGCAGCGTGCTTGGTATGACTTTTATTAAGTTGCTACTATTCAGTTAAATTCTGTTTACTAAAGGATTAAGATCCCGCACAACAATTTAAGGTGAGGAGCAACTGAGTGCATTAAAGCCAGATGGATCACTTTGCAGAATATTGCTTCCCACACACAGTTTTGACTTGGAACAGTCAGGGGCAATGGGGGTAATTTTGACAATGGGATAAAATGGGTGATATTGGGTCAGCCATCCTGTATACATCTGTCCTGCTGTTGATCGTTTTATTCTATTATGCAAAGCCAAAATTGCCCCCGGTAACTAATCTCAGACCAGACTTTGGGTGATTATGATGAAGTGGCTTCTCTCGTGAGTGAGCCACCCAGAGTCAATATGGAGTGTGACCTGTTCAATTGGGAATAGTAGGGGTAGCTTCAAGGTGGCCTCAATCCAGGGATGGCTATTTGGTTTTGTTGGCAGTCCGACAGGCCAACCACTGGATAGACGGAAGGCACAGCCAAAGGAAGAAAAAGAAAAATCGTACAATTGGGTGGTGGGGAAGAGGTGCTGCCTGCTAACTCTGGTCAAAGTTTGAGTTAGCACCAGAGGGGAAAAGATCTCTTCTAGTAGAATAGAGCCAACCAACCACAGGGAAAAGATACTGGTATGAAGGGTATGTTCTAGCTCGCAAACAGGGGAATGTGTAGCTTGCTCTGTTATTTCTTTCACAGCAGGACGTGGTATGGGACAAGATACAATCCACAATTAACAGCTTCATCCCTTCACAAGGAATCTGATAAATGAACCAGCTTCTTGATTGTTTTTTCTATTGGCCTCACCTCATCAAATTGTTAATCAGTTCATCTTTAAGAAGCCTGAAGGAATGCACAAGTGAGATCATTTCATTTAGCACAGGGCTTCACTGTAAAGGCTCTGGATTTGCTATTGCGTGACTAGACATTGGCTGTCAATCTAAACTCCTGATTGTAAAGGACGTTGGGTTCATTTAGAGGTGACACTGGACCTGGGAGAATATGGAGAGTGGATTCAAAATCTGTCACAATCCTCAGATAAGGCATAACAGTTACAAATTGGATTGGAACTCCAGATGAAAGGTATTATCACCTAAAGAATCCTGAATCAGCTAATTACAAGACCTCGAAGCCAATTGCAAGACCTCAAATGAGTTACTCAAACTTCAAATCAGAAAAAGTGAAAATATAAAATTGAGTCATATTTTTTAGTATAGATCTGACCACAATAATGTTTTTCAAATCTCCCTAACTGGACATTGCCACAATCGTTTCAGTCTTGCCTTTTGACAATCTCCCCCTGCGATGATATCCTCCACATACACCTTGGGCCCATCAGGTCTGTTGGACCCTCCTGTCACCGTCAGCCCGAGGCCAGTCGATTTGGTGATGGTAACAAGCTGAATTCCATCATCAGTATGGGAACTAAGAGGAAACAAATAATTTAGAATATAAACTGTGACAGGCGTTAAAAGGCACAGGTTCTTTAGAGAGAAAAAAAAGAACATTGTGGTTACTCAGAATGCAATGATTTTTATGCAAAACTATGAAGCAAATTCTGGGCTCACTTCAAGGGAATCTGACACGTGCACACATTCGTGTTTCTTTACACAGGGGAGGGGGGCAACATTTTTCCAATTTCCATTCCCTGACAGTATAGAGTATGTCTGGTTTGTCAGTTCATCACCGACACTGAGCTCCCTTACATTGCTGTCAAAGTCGCATCTTGCACATGTTACCTGGTATGCTTCAGATGATATAAATCCAGTAACCTTCCAGAGCAATGGCTGACACCTCATTGACTCACTCTCTCTGGTTCTTGGCCTGAACAAGAGTTGGTACCTGCCAAGGCCTTCAAATAGGGGAAGCTTCTTGGTGCTGGGAAGAGGCCATAGCTCAACAGCAGCATAATGTAGTTTCCAAACAATCATTTTAAAGTCTAGCCACTTTTTAAAAAAAATGTTTAAGCCCATGCACTGTTTTGTTGGCACACTGACTTGGAATTTCTTCCTCTTCTCCATGGTTGGTGCTGATCTCTCACAGGACTGAACATTCACTTGCCTTATAGATGCCTAATTGATTATGGCCATATTTCAGACCACAAGGTTATTTACATAAGGGTGATAGGCTTCTGAGGGCTCAAACTGGAATAGGTGCAGAGATTGTTGTGTTAAGCCTCAAGGGCCAAACACACAGCAGGACAAAGAGATGTCCTACAGGTTTTTCAGTTTACCAGTGGAGAGTGTGCACAGCATTAATATATGAACATATATAAGTACACAGGGCAGACAGAAAAACCATGTACACACATTGCACCTGTTTCAGCTTAACAAAATAAGTGACAGCCATTCGCTGACTCATTCCTCAGGGCAATGCCTTGACCAATCAGGGTCAAGTTGCCTGGTTTAAATTTCACACAATGCTTGGCAGTTAACTGTCAATCATAATCACTAGGGCATTCTCCATGGCAACACTACCAATCAGAATCTGCTTGCCAACCATTCAGCACTCTCTTCACATACAGTATAAATTGTTGTTTTCCCCTTATTTGGCATAATGCAAAGTGTCCTGATGAGTGCAAAACGAAAAGCTTTGACATGTTTCTTTATTCAGCAGTACTCACGTTCTCTACTACCACACAACTATTTGTATTGTAACACTGACAACATGTCAACAATACCTCATTGACTGTACAGTGCTATGTGACATACTGAGGTCATGAAAGCTACTAAATAAATAAATTCTTTCAAATCAATGCCTGGATCCAACAAGCCTCCTGACATCCAGAGTCTGAAGAGTTTGAAGTTTAAAAAACTAGGCCAGGATTAGAATGCTCTGACAGTCGCAAATGGAAAGTGATGGAGCGGCAGGAGCTTAACCTCGTATTACTTTCTATTTCAGCTGGCCGCAACTCTTGCGCAAGGTCAGCATGGGGAAGTGGAAAGTCTAGGTCTTGGGGTCAATGTGTTAAATGTTGCAACACGATTGCTGCATCAGCTGGTGGCTCAGTTGGTAATGCTCTCTCCTCTGAGTCATCAAGTTCTGGGTTTAAGTCACACTGCAGGACTTAAAAGTACAAAAATCAAGACTAACACTCCAATACAGTATTGAGGGAGTGCTGCACTATTGGAGGTGCCATCTTTCCAAAGAGGTGTTTAAAGCCGCCCTCTCAAGTGGATATAAATGATCCTGTGGCACTATTTGGAAGAAAAGCAAGAGAGTTATCCCTGGTGTCCTGGCCAGTATATAACTCTCAGTCACCATCACAAAAACAGATTATCTGGTTGTTATCACATTGCTATGTGTGGGAGCTTGCTGGGTGCAAATTGGCTGCCACGTCATAGGTGATCATGAAAAGCACTATAAAAATGTAAGTCTTTTGGTATCATGAGAACAGTGAAACTTTATAAAGTAAGGGTGATGATTTTTCTTTTAATGCCACTCCATTGTACAAGTGCACCAAAGCTCCTGAAGCTATGGAGATACTTATGTTTCAGATTCCTTTTGTTGCGCAACACAGTGACGGTTATCAGCCCCAACTCCTGGGCAATGCGACGATTTTCCACTCGTTATTATAGCACCATTATTCAGCACTCGCAGTACAGGGCAAAGCAAGGATGAGATCCAGCTCAACATTCACCCTACCTTGCCCTCAATAGTTCATACTTTACTCAGCAAATCAGTAAAGCAATTCCTATGGTAGCCCCATTCCCTCCAGCAACCATCCTAGTGAGACTGTCAGCTCATACTGCGAGCAGTTTAACACTGTGGGCTTACTCTCACTAGGCGCTGGGTATGCTTGCTCAAATTCAATTCAGTGAGGGCCTTTTGCAGCCACAAGAAGTTTATGATTCTTGTGCACTGAGCTGGGTTTGAGCCAGGTTTCAGCGCTGAAAGGACTATTGAGCTAACTCACTGTGAGATTACAGACCAGTGTCAATCAGTTCCCTCTCTTCTGTGTACATCAAAGAATTAGATGAGGTAACAAGGTGATGTGCCACACAAATAAATTCGCAAAGACGATAAATAGTTGTCAGACATACTGTGCACTGGAGCAAAGTAAAGTTCCAGCATTTCCACTGGACGAGTCACGAGAACTGGTTGGGCTTAATTGTTCAGAACTCAGGGAGGATGACGAGGAGCTTGAAGATGTTCTGCCTGAAGGGGAAAGGGAAAAAGATGAAGAACAAACAAGATGAAACGTAAGGTTTTCTTATCCTACAGCATATCCTCTGCGTTAATGATGCATTGTTTATTTAAAGTCTCATTGGACAGCCAAAAGCATCAGGCAAAAGAATATGGTGGCATCAAAATGGCTGTCTCCCTATTCGATCAATCGAATTCTCTCCCCACCTCCCTCAAGAGTGAGGCTCAATAACACACTGATATGCTATGTACACATATGACACTTGCAGGCAAATGCCAATGTCAACTACCGTATGTCTGGAGTTGATTAAGGCACACAATCCCACTCGGTGATAGGAACAATGTTGGAGAGGGACTTTCTTCATGCTTTTCACTTTCAGAATTCTTGGTGTTTAGTCATTAGCAAACAGTGGGCAGGCAACCTACACCAGTGTTGCATCAGCTGGGGAAACTGCTGGTAGAAAAATGGTGGTTTTGGAAAACCAACTGTAGTGGTGGCAGAAGGTGGGACTACAGAGGAAATGACTGGGCTCTATATCTCAATCAGCTGCTGTAATGCTACTGAACTTTGAGGGCCTCAGCTTCTCCATTTCAAAAGTACTTTATGCTCACTTCTTGGAGGCTCCTGGGGCGATCGGCAGGCAAGACAGTCAACTGCTGCCCAGTGAAATCATTCACTCCTTGATCCACTTCCAGTCATGATGTGAGATCACAAGAGGGCATCCACAAGAACTGCATTACCCACAAGGCCCCCCAAAATCCCAGAACTTCCGAAATGCAGTGGATACCTGCTCATAAGTGGTGCCCAACGCAAAATCTGCTTGGACAGATGATGGTGCATTGTCGGCCCCATGAGTTTAGAGGGAATACGTTTTGGAAATGGATCAGATTTTTTATACTGAGTGCCTTGAATTCTGTTTTGAAAGAAATTTACACTATTTATTTAAGAGCATTTAAAATGCAAACCTCAGAACGCAAAGAAGTGTTTAGCAACACTTATCTGCACCACATATTGACTCCAGCCAATTCAGAAACCGTCACCAATCAGGTAATTGTTTAAATTGGCTCGAAATGAGTTTGCCCCAAATTTCCCAGTATCCAGCACCAAAGATAAGTGGGAGCCCTTTACAATATACAATGGATTTTACTGTAATAACAAACTTTGGGAACACTTTGCATTATATAAAAAGAAAATGAAACTTACCAGTTCCTTGTAGTGTGGGTGAATTCCTTGCCGATCCTGTGCTGCTTCGAGACCCATAGTTTGCTAATAATTCTGCAAATTCTCTCCTGCTCAAAACAAAGAGAAATTCAGAATTTCAGGAGGACAATACTTAGAGATTCAACAATAAA
The DNA here is from genome assembly GCF_017639515.1 of Carcharodon carcharias. Classification (NCBI taxonomy): domain Eukaryota; kingdom Metazoa; phylum Chordata; class Chondrichthyes; order Lamniformes; family Lamnidae; genus Carcharodon; species Carcharodon carcharias. The sequence continues at coordinate 12,341,123 of NC_054481.1, read as the reverse complement.
TACTAATACAGCTATTGAAGTGCAACTTTTGGATAGATTTACACCTATTTACATTAGTGGGTGGCCACTCTTGCCTCTGAATCAGAAGGTTGCAGATTCAAATCCCACTCCAAAGACATGATCCCAAAATCTAAGTTGCCATTTTCAGTGTTGTCTTTCAGAAGAGATATTAAACTGATGCCACACCAGTCCTTTCAGCTGGATGTGAAATATCCCACAGCATTATTTCGACAGCAGAAATGCTTTGAGGATATCCTTATCCCTGAAGAGATCAAACATCCCCACTGACTACTAGGAGTCCCTGGCTTGTAACTGACCGAAATGCAGAAGTTTCATTCGATGAGCGATTGGCAGAAGTGGTGTTTGGAGGGTCAGGTAGATGAGCTGATCTGGGTTTTTTTTTATTCATTCATGGGATGTGGGCTTCCCTGGCTGGGCCAGCATTTATTGCTAATCCCTAATCGCCCTTGAGAAGGTGGTGGTGAGCTGCCTCCTTGAACCGCTGCAGTCCATGTGGTGTGGGTACACCCACAGTGCTGTTACGAAGAGAGTTCCAGGATTTTGACCCAGCGACAGTGAAGGAACGGTGATACATTTCCAAGTCAGGATGGTGAGTGGCTTGACAGGGGGGGCGATCGTCCAGTTGGCGGTGATCCCATACATCTGCTGCCCTCTCAAAGCCTCAGCTCCACCTCTGCGTGTTCCTGACAGAGTGTCTTAGGGCATTTGATGCCTTGCCAAATTAACTTTCTCCATTTTGGTTGATCATAAGTCATGGCCTCCATCAGTGGGAATGTTTAGCCTCTTTAGGGATGCTGTCATTCTCCTGCCATCACCAGTACAATAGTGTCATTAATGTAGTACCACATCCCAAGGCACTGCTGAAACTCACCAAGGCTCTTTAGACAGCACCTTCCAAACCCATGACTGTTACCATCTGGAAGGGCAAGGGCAGCAGATAGATGGGAACACCACCACCTGGAAATTCAAGTCACTCATCATCCCAATCATCCCAGTTCCTTCACTGTCGCTGGGTCAAAACCCTGGAACTCCCTCCCTAACAGCACCGTGGGTGTACCTACACCACAGGGACTGCAGCTTTAAATTGAGATGTTTCCAGACTGGGAGCCAATGTAGGCCAGCAAACACAGAGGCATAAAGGGTGAATGAACTTCGTTTGTATAAAGGTACAGGCTACAGAGTCTTCCACAAGCACCAGTTTATGGAGGGTGGATGGGGGTGGATGCCAAAACTCTCCCATATCTAATTTGGAATATAGGACATTAACAGTTGTTGCCTTGATGCATTTTTAAGTGTTTCTAAACTACAAATAAATGTTTTATTTGTGTAAAGTCTGGACTGGAAAGGCACCATACAGCTTTTTATATTGATCCTGACATTGGCCTTGAAAGAGCCTGAAGAAGCTGAAATTCTCCTACTGATCCTTAAGGATTCCAGTCTTTGTTCTACACATCAACACAATCAAGGAGATTTTTGTCCTTTCATAAGTGGAGGAATTTATCTGCACCACATTTTTAAACGTCATTCATTTTATTTTTAAACTTTATCCACTAATGTCTCTTTTTTAATAACAGTCACAGGGATTTGAAGGTCTTAAGGATATCATAACTATAGTCATAGAAACACATTATTGCTTCTGACCAGGGTCAACCTGGATTTAGCATGATCCTTATCTCAAACAATTTGATTTCAGCATAAGAGGTGAATGAGTGCATTAGTCAATCAACGTTTCAAATATAAATAAAACCAATTACATAGATAAGAGGGGGCAAGTTGACAAAGGGTGGTGGGACAAATAGATTAAAAGGTGTGGAGGTAGATAATCGTTGGCAAACATTTTAAGAATAGGTTCTTAAATAATTCAAAATTCTCAATGAAAATACTTCCCATTGAGGAACACAGACTCCACAGGAAAAATATGATCCATCTGTGCCTGACAAAGGAAGCTAAAGATAGTATCAGATTAAAGGAAGAGGCTTATAATGTTATGAAGAATAGTAGTAAGCCTGAGGATTGGGAGTTTTTTTTAGAAACCAGCAAAGGACGAACAAAATAAATTGATTAAAAGGGAAAAAATATTATGTGAGAGTAAACAAGGAAGAAACCTAAAAACAGATGCCTCTAGAGGTAGGTAAAAGGAAGACTGTAGCAAAAGTAAATATTAGTCCCTTAGAGGCTGAGACATGAGTTATCATGGAGAATAAGGAAATGACTGAGATGAAATGTTAATGTACTGTCAGAGGTGTCATCTTTCAGATGAGGTGTTAAGCCAAGGCCCCATCTGCCTGCTCAAGTGGGGGCAAAAGATCCAATGTCACTATTTCGAAGAAGAGTGGGGGCTTTATCCCTGGTGTTCTGTCCAATATTTATCCCTCAATCAACGTCACAAAAGCCGATAACCTGGTCATTATCACATTGTTATTTGTGGGAGTTGGCTGAGTGCAAATTAGCTGCCATGTTTCTCACATTACAACTGTGACTACACTTCGAAAAGTATTCCATTTACTGTAAAGTGCTTTGAGATGTCCAGTGTAGGTCTGAAAATTGCTATATATATATATATGCAAGTCCTTCTATTTTTAAGCAAATATTTTGTATCTGTCTTCACAGTAAAAGGCTCAAAAAATGTACCACAAATAGGTGGTAATCAAGAGGCTAATGGCAGTGAGAAACTTAAAGTAATTCATAGAGAAAAAGTACTAAGGGGAGAATTTTACCCCCGTCGGATGGGCCGGTCGGGAGCAGGCATGGGTGGAGCTGATCGCTGCCTATGATTGGCTGCGCGCCGCCATTCTACACGCCAATTAAGGCCCGCCCAGCGTGACACGCGCCTGGAAGCGCTCAGCGCTGCCTGTGTGGGAGGGGGGAAGGAGGGAGAGTCGGGGCCTGCGCTCTTACGCGCATGCGGTGCAAAAGAGCGCAGAAATCTCCCTGAAGCACGGAGCTGCCTCGGGGAGATTAAGTTGAATTTAACACTTCAACATAAAAAAAAAGTTTAAAATCATTTACACCTGTCCCCTGGTGTGATGGTGTCACGAGAGCTGGGACATATTTATCAAATGTTTAATAAATATTTATTAATTTAATAAACCCTTCATGAAACCTCATCCCGCCTGTGGATGAGGTTTCATGAATAATGCGAAGGCCGCCTGGGCTGTTTGCCTGCCCCCCCCCCTCCCCCGCTAACCTTAAGGTTGGACGGCCAGCCCTGTCAATTAGTCCAATTGCTGTGTCAGTGGCCCTAACAGGCCTTTGACAGTTCAGCGGACGCACAGCCGACTGGTGCACGCCCACCGAACGAAAGACTGGAACGATGCGCGGCAACGTCACTGAACAGGAAATGCTGGCCCAGAGATGCTAACAGAACTAATAACCGACCAATCCCCTGGGTCTGACGTACTCCGAGGGTTCGAAAAAAAGTGGCCGCAGAGGTAGTGATTTCATCGGTTTTGATCTTCCCAAAAATTCCCTAGATTCTAGAACATTCTCAGCAGATTGAAAATGTAACACCGCTATTCAAAAAAGAAGGGGAGAAAAAGCCCCAGCAAGCTCCAGGCCATTTAGCCAGTTAGCAGTCTTCGGGAAAATGCTGGAATCCCCTTTAAGGAGGTGGTTACACCTGAAAGAGGAGATGGGACCTTGGCTTAACAGCTCATCTGAAAGGCAACAGCCCTGACAGCGAAGAACATTCTTTTGAGAATACCGAATCCAGCCTTATATTCCGATCAATAATTACCCATCAACCCAGCACCAATGAGATGGATGTTATTCTTATTTCATTGCTGTTTGTGCCAGGTGTCGGTGTGCAAATTAGCTTCCCTGTTTCTTAACATTTGAACTTCATTGGCTGTAAAGTGCTTTGGGACATCCTGAATTTATGACAGGCGCTATATAAATGAAAGTGTTTCTTATTGTAGCATACTTTTTACTCTTTAGCTTAAACCACATGGATTATTGTATCGGAATGAAAACAAAAAACTGCGGATGCTGGAAATCCGAAACTGCTGCCAGACCTGCTGAGTTTTTCCAGGTAATTCTGTTTTTGTTTTGGATTATTGTATCGGAATATATGTTTAGGGATTTGATTTTAAGCTGGAATTTGCTCAGATTTGCTGGAATTTGCTGAAAGAGGCAATGGGCCAATAGGTCAGGCCTCCCAGGACGTGGCTACCTGCCTGACTGGTGAATGTCTTCATACATGTCTCAGTATTGCTTACTGGGGTCAGCAACATAGATAAATATCCATTTGGTTCTATCCAGGCGACACACTTGTTATGCGATTCCATTCTACTGAATATCCAACCCTCTGAGCACCAACTTCATCAGTAATTGTGGAAAACATGTTGGACATGAAATTCCATCGACCAGCACATCTAGGTGCCAGCTGTACTGGGCGATGTGGACTTTGAGCATGGGTACAGGTAAGGTAGAATGCAAGAACCTTTAGCAGTTAGAGAAAATGGGCCAGAAATTTATTTAGATCTGATCAGAGGCTCAAACTCAACAGCAGCCACAGGCCAACTGATTGTCACAAATGTGTAATTATTATATTACAGTTCTAAAGGACTACTGTTTCAAAGGTACATTTCTGTTTTCAAACTTTTATGTTGAGTTTAAAAGCCTTTTTCGAAATGGAAGTATAGACAGACAACATGGCACCTTTCTGTGATTGTTCAGGCCTTGTCAAACTCATATCTCTAGAGTTGGCTACGAAAAGTCATTAAAATACAAAATATTCCTCCAGGGATGTCCACTGAATCTTCTCAAAGGTGTGAAACACCCTTTTACTTCCAAGGGAACAGGAGACAGGAAGGGACTCCAAAGCACCAGAATGAAAATAACTTCTTTGCTTGGTGAAACAATAACCCCGTTGAAAATCAACACAGCGGCCATTTTGTGTTTTTGAACTGCATAATCAAAGCTGTAAGAAGCCATCTTGGGAGGCAGAGTGCAGAACCCCAGGAAGAACTCTGAGAGACAACATCAGGGAGCATTCTTAGCCAAGGGAGGACAAAGAGAAAAGTATTAAGAAATCAACTGCTATTCTGCCCAAAGAGTCCAAGCAATTTGAAAGTGCCATAACCATAGAATTAATGAGGAGTAGGAAACCTTCTCTCTCCCCCAAAAGCCTCCTGACTACTGAGCCCTCCTGCAAAGGCAAACCTCTGAGCAGTCAACTAAAGAAACCATCGCAGCTGCTGAACAAGTTTCAAGTTTCAACCCCTTCACTTCAGAAAGAAGGAATTCAAGCACTAAGCCTGCAGCGATATCTCATTTTTACTTAAGTAACCTTCAGCAGTAGTTTCATAATAAACTAAACTTTAGCTTGTTTAAGAATAAAGCTTGATAGTTTGGTTATTTTAAAACTGAATCATGTGCAAGTTAAAAGGGGGCGACGTAGACACACGCACACACCACTTTAAGGATACGCCTTTCATGTGGTCATGACACTGATGCACAAAAGGATGGCTCAAAATTGGTCCATTTGCATCATCAAGACATGAAGGTGTTACTGGGGTGCTGGATTCCCCAAAAGTGGCAGTGCTCGGGTAAAAGGCCTTTTGTTCAAATTCTCTTACCTGCCCTGTTCATCCCTTGCTATCATCAGCCGCATGTTATTGGATGAAGAGGCTGCTCGAAGAATTTCCACTGCACTAGAAATAAGAAAGAGAGTACATATTAATTTACCTAGGCACATTAAAACAGTGACTACACTTCTAAAGCACTTCATTGGCTGTAAAGTGCTTTGCAATGCCTTAAGGACATGCAAGATGCTTTATAAATTCAAAGTCTTTCCCTTCCTTTCTTTCTTTCCCTCTTTCTCCCTCTCTTTCTTTCTTTGTTTCTCCTTCTTTGTTTCTTTCACTTACCCTTTGGAATTATTACAAAAAACAAATATTACAAGACGTTCTTTAATTTGGGGCTGGGAAGATCACTCCATGTGCAGTGTCACAAACATCAAAGGCTTACCTATTCAGTAGAGGCGTTTGGTTTTACGATGTGCGACTATGGCTGGTACTGGCACCGGCTGCTTCAGGACAAACCAATCTTATGGTGAAGGCTCAAACAGGCATTAGGCCCCTTATTGGTCCCAACACCCATTTCAGGCAAAGGTGCTGGACAGCTATTTTTCCTTTGCCAATATGGTGGCAGTGCATTTCTGGCTGGAAATCCCGGTGCACTTCCTATCTGCCGCAGTTTGGGGCTTAGTAGGCGAAGTGTCCAAAACAACGGCCAAACCTATAGGCTACGGAGTCAATTCAATTGATTAAAATTATAATTAAAATTCAATTAATAAATCTGGAATATAAAGCTAGCTTCAGTAACGGTGGCCATGAAACCATTGTTGACTGTTGTAAAAACCCATCTGGTTCACTCATGCCCTTTAGGGAAGGAAATCTGCAATATTACTCATCTGGCCTACCTGTGACTCCAGGCCCACAGCAATGTAGTTGATTCTTAGTTGCCCACTGAAATGGCCAAGCAAGCCAATCAGTTCAAGGGCAATTAGGAACAGGCAACAAATTCTGGCCTTATCAGTGATGCCCGCATCTCATGAAGGAATAAAGGAAAAAAGTAGAGCTATTTTCTTTATTAAACGAGAATTTACAGCCAGGTAGATGACAACATTAATAATCCAAGGCCAGGTGAGCAGTCCTCTGTTCAGTCACATTTGAATCCTCCAATTGTTCCTAAATTAAATTTCATAACCTTCTGGATGTATATCTTCCCATGAGTCTAAATTGGTGCTTCATTGGCCTGATCTAGTTCTACCGGCGTAAAACTAACCTGGTAGAAAGTCAACACTGTTCACTTTTTTTAAAGGTCCCAGACCAGAGTTTAAAGTATCAGGAACGCAAATTTTAAGGAATGGAAATTGTGGGGGAGTGCAGGGATAAGGAGCAGGAGTAGGCCATTTGGCTTCTTGAGCCTGGTCCGCCATTCAATAAGATCATGGCTGATCCAATTGCAGCGTCGACTCCACTTTCCCGCCTGCCCCCCATAACCTTTGACCCCTTGTCAATCAAAAATCTGTTTAACGCGCCCTTGAATATATTCAATGACCCTGCCTCCACTGCTTGCTGGGAAAGACAATTCCAAAGGCTAACAACCCCCTGAGAGAAAAAAAAACCCTCCTCTTCGCCATCTTAAATGGGAGACCCCTTAATTTGAAACTGTGCCCCCTAGTTCTAGATCCCCCCAGAAGGGGATATAATGCTCTCAGCATCCACCCTGTCAAGCCCCCTCAGAGTCTTATAAGTTTCGATAAGATCACCTCTCATTCTTCTGAACAAAAGTGAGTATAGGCCCGGCCTGCTCAACTTTAAGGCAAACCCCTCACCTCAGGAATCAGGAATTGACATGCACCTCCAGCATGTATCGGCGGCCAACTCTGGTTGAAAGTATTCCTGCGGGTTTCATCACGTGACCTCTCACCTCCAATGGTCATGCCCCCACACTCCCACCAATGGTTGCCTGACATGTCAGTTCTCACAGTGTCCCACCTCCCAGCATTAAAGGGCAAAAGTAATACAGTCTTGGCACCCGATTGAATGATTCTTGACTGTCCGTCAAAGAGCATTTTTTCCCTTTCATCTTCAATTATTTTCTAAAGAATAAACTAAACTGTTCAAAGAAAATGAAATGAATACTGATTTTTAAAAAAGGATCCGCTGTGATTTTTCTCTTGGGTCGTTCACAGGAGTGTCTTGGAGATTTAATCTTTAACTCTTGGAGACGCCAGGGCATTCTTAGAGAGTTGGCAACTAAACAGACGAAGCCAGAAGCCCTAAAGTTGAAAATAGTCTTGGACGTGAACGGGCCTGTTCATTGAAAACAAACCGGATGATGGAGTTAAGCCAATCTCTCTGCGCAATGGTGGGCTCAACGCTGGAGCCAGGCCCAACAAAGATGCTTATTTTGAAAGGTGCTTTTACATTCTGGCAGATAAAACTGACAACCCCGGCAGAAGATTGTACTACTGGCAAAAAGGAAAAGAGAAATGATCCTCTGTGGCCAGATGGAGGTGATCTGAGCCTTCTAACAACAGCCTGAGGCAAGCGAAACCCACAGCCAGGTGTTCACTGTGTTCACGCAGTATCATGGGAAGGAGCCAAAGAATATAATCCGATGGGGAGAGGAATTTAGTCACAAGTCACTGGCAAAAATATGTGTCCATCATCTTTGTTTTGAACTTTTCTTTTAAAATAATAATAATAACTGGTAACAGTTCAGTTTTGACAAGGGTTCTAGCAGCCAGTGAGAAATTGGTTGGATTATCTATTTATAAAGAACCAGATCGTACAGAAGTTACATCTCTGCAAAATTGTGGCTGGCCATTTAATAGCCAGAATTTATATCCTGAGCAGACCCATTAATGAGGTGTATTGCTGAAAAAAAGAGACATTTTGTCGAAGATTTTTGTCTTGCACTTATCAGGTCAATTCACAAGAATACCAAATGTCAGGGAAAACAACAAACAAGATGTCCATGACGGAGACAGTCCCTTTCATATCATAAGGTGCTATACCTTTCATTTGTCACTCCCACCAGACTGTCACCATTAACCTCAAGAATCTGGTCTCCAGGTTGCAGACGACCTAGAAATTAAGGAAAATATTCCACCTTGAGTTAGTGTGAGTGAATAAAACACAATAATGGAAAATGCCCTCATATACTGGCACCTGGGAAAGCTCATGATCGGAAACATTTACAAAGCAATTGAAAGTAAATTATTAAAAGATCAGGTAAGATGATAATGCTAGATTTCTTATTTTTGAACTGTGAGCAAGGGTGGAGGGAGCTAAATTTACTCCTGAACTTGTAGACTTATATACCTGGGGTCCAGGTCTAAAAGGAAGGACTCTGGATGAGCATCACACTCACTTGGAGACATTGAGGAGCACCCTGGATGGTCTGAGTCAAGTGGCAGGGTCATGGGGAGGACAAATCCTCACCTCAGTGCCAATATCCAAGAAGGATTTGACACAATGCACTCTACTCAGAGCAAGTGGTGGCTCAAGGAATACTTGCACCTGTTCCCCCCTGATGTACAGACATAAGAAATAGGAATAGGAGTGGGCCATTCGGCCCCTTGTCCCTACTCAGCCATTCAATGCAATCATGGCTGATCTACTTCGACTCCATTTTCTGGTGGGCACCCCAGACCCTTTTTTTTCAGTCTAAGACGATACTCAACAACTGAATATCCACAACCCTCCATGCCAATGTAGTGGTGACATGGTCTGCTGAGGAGCCCTTCTGGACCTCAGACGCCCTAAGATAAGAGCCACCTCAGCCCAGGAGGCTTAAGATGACACATTTACACTACCAGTAGAAGATGCACAGGTTGCACCTCTAATGAAAAGAGAAGGGTTGAGGCAAAAGGGTGTTTGTAAACTTATGACTGGTTGACGCAGAGAGAGAGCATTTCCAATTGTAGGGAAGAGCAAAACCTGAAGCCGACAAAGTAAGATAGTCACCAAGAAACCAAATAGATAAATCAGGGGAAACTTCTTCGCTCAGAGAGTGGGGAGAATGTGGAATGTGCCATCACAGGGAGGAGTTGAAGGAGACGGTATAGATCATTCAAAGGGAGGCCAAATGAGCAGTTGGGGGAAAAAGGGAGAAGAGGTTTTTGCCGATAGAGTTAGATGAGGAAGTATATGGGAGGAGGGTCAAGTAAAATGTCGGCAAGGACTAGTTGAGTCTAGGACTAGAACTAGTTTCTGTGCTGTATATTCCATGTAATTTAATGCCATGGCAGCACAGCCCAATACATCTGCCTCCACCCTTGGGAATCGGATCATTGAAACTCCAGGATAGGATTAAAAACAGTGAGGTACCGGGGTAGGTGCAATGATAATAAGAAACCCCTGCTGTAACTATATATTCACACAGACATTAAATCCAGTGGTCAGAAGTTAGCTTTTTCCTATAGAGGATGTTTCAAAGGTGGGTGAGTTCCTTCCACATCTTCTCCTCTTGTGGTGTATCCTTATCCAACGCGCTTCTGTCATTTCCTCTTGCCCCTGTTCTGTCTCATTAGAATAATATATATGGAAATGTGCGTACAGAATCTCATGGTGAGGGATCCATGTCAGGATTGCAATCAGATTGGTTCAATCTAAGATAGTCATTAGGGAGGGGGTCAGAAAGGTTGAGATGTTTGAGCCTATACTCACTGGAGTTAAGAAGAATGACAGGTGATCTTATTGAGACATATATGATTTTGAGGCAGCTGGACAGGGGGGATGCTGGGAGGATGTTTCCCCTTGTGAGGCAATCTAGAACTAGGGGATCACAGTTTAAAAATAGGGGGTCTCCCATTTAAGACAGAGATGAGAGGGAATTTCTTCTCTCAGAGGGTTGTTACTCTTTGGAATTCTCTTCCACAGCGAGCAGTAGAGGCTGGGTCGGTGAATTTATTCAAGGCTGAGTTAGACAGGTTTTTGATTGACAAGGGAGTCAGAGGTTAGGGGGCGAAAGCAAGAAAGTGGAGTTAAGGCTACAATGAGATCAGCCATGTTCTGGCAGAGCAGGCTCAATGGGCCGAATGGCCCACTCTTGCTCCTGTTTCTTATGTCCTTATGTTCTTATGATGTTATGATTTTATGGATCAGTGGCAGGATTACAGAATTTGTGGAATGGCCAAAGAGGATTGATTAGGCCTCGAGTGGAGTATTGTGTCCACTTCAGGGAGGATGTGAAGGCGTTAGAGAGGGTGCAGAAAATATTCACGTGAATGTTTCTGAGGATGAGAGACTTCAGTTAGGTGGCTAGATTAGTGAAGCTGGGATTGTTCTCTTTAGAGAAGAGGAGTTTGAGAGGGGATTTGGTTGAGGTGCGCAAAACCATGAGCAGTTGGAGGGAGCAGGTAGGGAGAGACTGCTCTTCTTGGCTGAAACGTTGAGAACCAGAGGACGTCAATTTAAGCTGATGAGCAAAAGAAGTAACTTTGACTTGAGGAAAATCTTTATTACACAGCAAATGGTTAGGATCTGGAATGCACTGCCTGAGAGTGAGGTGGAGGCGGATTCAATCATGGCTTTTCATTGAAATTGGAGAACTATCTGAAGAGAAAAAAAAATTGCAGAGCTACAGGGAAAAGGTGGGGGAGCGGGACCAGCTGAATTGCTCTTACACAGAGTCAGCATGGGCACGATGGGCTGAATAGCCTCGTTCAGTGTTGTAACCATTCTAAGATTCTGCTATGAGCTTCCCGTTACTAAGTTGAAGGAATTTGAAAGAATGCCAGTTGGACAAGCAATCTGACAATATTACATAAAAACGTGCAAACATAACTGTGACAAATTTTGGGTCGGTGCTAGAAATTTCCTTAGGTTGAGCCTCACCTTGCCTCCTCCTCCCCACTCAGCCCTGGCTTAACCAGACTGTTTGCAGCATCAGCCTCTGACCCTGTATCAACTCCATTACAGAGATGACGTACTTTCATCCCCGTGACATCACCTAACTCCACCTCCGTCTCAGCCCATCTGCCACTGAAACCACTGTATGTGCATTTTGTACTTCCAGCTATTCCAGTGCTCTTGGTCATCCTCTTGCCCGTCACATGACGTGAACTTCAGCTCATACAAGGCTCAGTTGTTTGTACCCTATCCTGCACCAGAACCCACATACGCATCAGGTCCCAATTACCCAATCCTGCTTCACCCCCCCCCACCCCTCTTCTAATACCTCACAAATTCCCATCCTTGTGTTTGAATCACTTTGTACCTTTACCCCCTCCCTATCTCGATAACTCTCGGCAATCCTATAATGCCCTCCCCCTGCAAGATTTGTTCCCCTCACTCTGGCTCCTGGTCAATTCTCCCCTCCCTTTGCCTCGAATTCTGTGCCCCCACGCTTACAGCCAGCTAGGCCCCAGGCTCTAGAAATCCATTCTTAAAACCTTCCCCCTCTTTCTGACCCTCTTTGATGACCACTTCTTTAACCCATCGTTTGGACACTCCTATTACCATCTCCTTCTTTGGCTCAGAGTCCATTTTGTTGATCATGTTTTTCAGCATTAGAGACGCTATAATAAAGAGAGCTGCAGATATATCGCAACTGAGCATGAAATAAGGGTCTGAGTATTGTAAGACTTGCAGGGGCCACGGTGTTCATGAAAGGTGGTATAATAGTCACTCACCGTCGACTGAAGCAAGGCCGCCGGGCAGAATCCGCTTCACGTACACACCATACTCTTCTCCAGTCAGCTCCTTTACTCCTCCAATCACTTTAATTCCTGCAAGAACATTTTGCTCTCGTTTAAATGCGCTAACATCCAGGTTACTTGAACCGCTTTCGAAACGGCTTTCCTTGGCTGTGATTTTTTTGCCGTGAGGGTGAGTGGCGCTCGGGGTTGTGGACGGAACCCTCCCTTGAAAGGATTCTCATCGTTAGTCCGGGTCCCCGTAGTTACAGCCAGATGTGGCACCCACATTACCTCACAAGCTCAGAGTGAACCGGAACCTACCAGATGTGGGCCGGAATTTCCCACTCCCGCCAGCTGCGGGGATTGTGGCGGGAGTTGTGTGTGTGTGTGGGGGGGGGGGTGGGGAGGTGGGGCAAGGTTTGGCGGGGAGGCCCAAAATCAGTTTCCCGATGTGGGGAAATTAGTTCGGAATCCTGTTCTCCCGACTTTTATGGCGGCTTAAAGGCGAGGCGAGTATCCCAGTAAACTACGTTGGGAGCCCCCATTTGCATCTCACGAGCGATCATTAAAAGACCATCATGTCGGAATCTCATTTCCCCTCCAATTTAGGAGCCCTGTCAGCGGGAACTTGGCACGTTCTGTTTCACGGCTGTGTGGAAATGGCGAGGGAGACCCCCTTCCTGGACTTCCAGGCCAGTCGACGCCGCCTTTGCCTTCTCGCAAGGTCACTATCGGCTGCCGGTAGCCAAAGCTGCGGCAAGATCGGAAAGGGTACGCGAGGGAAAGCGGGATGGAAGGGTGGAGGGGGGGCGGTGGTGGGGGGATGGGCAGGGGAGGCAGGCGAAGCCTGGAAGTGGGGGTGAGTTGGCGATGGGAGGGAGGGGGGGGTGTTGCGGGTGCGGTCCTGGCCTGCAGTGAGTGAATGGCTGTCCGGGTGCTGCTTCAACATGGCGCCCGGACGCCCGGATGTTGCGTGTTCAGCTGCTCCGCTCTCCGGGGGGAAGTCGCTGCAACTTCTGCTGTCGCCGCCAGGCTCAGGGCCGGAATTTTCTGCCCCCTCCCCCCTCCGCACCTCGCCCCCCCACCGCCCCCGCCCCCACCCCCCGCCCCCCGGTTGGGATCGGGCGTCATGGCGGGCGTGAGCAGGCAATGTGGCGGGAAGGTCAAAAGTCTGTTTCACGCCAATCGTGAAACCCGTTTGCAACCGCCCGCTCTGCCCGTCAATGGCGGGCCAGGTTTCCGGCAGCCTCACGTTGGGAATGTTATTTTAATACATCCGCATAGCGTTACGCGCCCTGCTTGCCGGAATCGGCCCTCCCCACCCATGTTGGATCATCACAACTGAACATTAACAACGTGCGCCCGGTGAGCTCGGGACTTCGGGGTTTGTTTGCCTACCCGCTTCGGGCATCACTCGGGGTCTCAGCGCCAGGCTTCGCAGACAGTGCCACACCACTGTTAGGGGGAGGGGCTCATGGGCAGGTCTCTACTCACGAGACCAGCTGTAAGGCGGGGGTGGCTTTTCACTGGCTGCAGGGCTGGGGCTTGCTTGGGGAAGGGGGAGAAGTGGCCTCAGGCAATCACAGCTTTTCACACCGTATCGTCCCAAACTCGTTGCATTACTTATGCATTCTTGGGAAACACGCCGTTTCCATACAGGCAGGCTTTCATTCACCCACCACGCCGTCACCTCACCGCTTCATCACGCCAGGGACCACGGTTATAGTACAGCCGCGCTCAGTGCTTCCAGCCCAGGGCTGCAGCAAAGAAGACGTAGCCCTGAAAAGCAAGAGGACTGCAGCCCTTGAGCCCCTTTTGGACACCGTGGAGGTCCCGCTGTGATATCCTCTACCCCCGCTCTGGCTGCAGGAAGTGCAGCTACATTACCACTCCGGTTTGGTGACAGTGGTGGTCAGTGCCAATGCTGCACAGAAGAGGCTGGCCATCCAATGCAGATAGAGGATGAATGATCTCATCCATGCAGCCAGGGTATGGCAAGCATCTCATCACTCTAAACTCACACACTCAAGCCCATCACACATTCACTGGCATCTCACTCACTGCCAGCTCAAGGGACATCACCACCCATTCCCACACACCTTCCCTCACGTCTCCATCTGGCCTCATCTCCTCTGGAAACTGCCTCCTCAGCCCTCACCATCTTGATACCACCTGCACAGGTCAACTTGTGGCCCCACGCACACCCTGGGATACCCTCCTTCCCCAGTAAGGCAGCCTCTTCCTTTGCCTGAGGCCACTTCTGCCCCTTCCCCAAGCAAGCCCTATCCCCGCAGCCATTGAAAAGCCACCCACATATGGCTGATCTGGGTAGGTAGAGACCTGCCCATGAGTCCCCCCTAACAGTGATGTGGTGCTGTCTGTGAAGCCTGGCACTGATGACTGCCAGTGCTGCCCGAAGCAAGGTTGGCAAACAAACCCCGAAGTCCCGAGTGAAGTGCAGTCGCCAAGTCCACATCTTATTTATGCTGCTGTGAAAAACATTGGCGTTTATTCCTGCCGATGTGGATGGATGATCCAGCGGTGGGGGGGGGGGAGTGGATGAGCCTGGTGGGCTGGCTTTATAATGATATGTTGATGTATTGCAATGAGATTCCCGATGTCTGATGGTAGGAACATGGCCCCTCATCGCTGGGTGGAGCGGACGATCGCAAACTGCTTTCACGACGTCGTTTTTTGGCCTTATTATCCGCTCACGCCACCGAACATGCCCGATGCCAGCGGGCACGGAACATCCTGGCCGGAGCGTTCCAGAGCTCAAGGTCCCAATGTCCTAGTCGTGCAGTTTTTTTTGTTTTGACAGGGTGCACCCTGGGTGATGTAGCCCACCCTTGGCCATGCTCCAGCTGTCCGGCAGCCACTTCACGCTTGAATGAGCATCTACTGGCTGCAGGCAGGACTCCTGCCCCTCACTCAGGGGGAAGTCCCACCTTACAGAGCTGCCCGCCAAACTGATTGGTCAACAGCTCTCCAGTCCTGCAGCCACAAGAGCCTTAACCCATGTCTTGGGACTGGAGGACAAGGTAAGTTTAAGGGGTCTTAGGTTGGGGAGGGTAGGGAAGGCCTGGGGGGGGATGGGGGGGCGGGGGAGGGGGTGGAGGCGCAAGTGGCAGTGGTGATCGAGGTGTTGGGGTTGGAGGGAGGTCCAGTGGACACTGGACCTTAAGGTGGGGGGAGGTTGGCAGTCAGAAGGGAGCTTCAGTTGGAGGTGCCCCCCCCGCCACTTCCCGCCTGAGATCTAAGCCCAGTCCTTTCTGGGCTTCCCCCACGCCAGGTCGATCCTCCTGCCAGCCTAAAAATTGAGGATGGGTGGGAAACGGCTCTTAAGCCGCCAATAATTGGCCACTTAAAGGGCCTCAATTGGCGCAAGAGCGGGCCTTGCCCTCTCCAGCATAAAATCGTTGCGAGGCCGGGGCAGGTGGGAACCCAGAAGAAATCCCATTTCTTCAATTTCACCCTCCCCACCCGGCCTAAAAAACCCGCCGGCGGGGCAGTGTGAAATTCAGGCCATGCTTATCTGGTGACCATCAGCTGTTAACTAGTGTGCCGAGAGTTCAACAAGAAGTGGTCATTTCTGCTAGTGACGTTACAATTAGGATGAGGTGGTGGAGTAGTGGTATCGTCAATGCACTAATATTCCCAGAGACCCAGGGTAACGCTCTGGGTACTTGGGTTAAAATCCCACCATGGCAGATGGTGAAATTTGAATTCAATAAAAGTGATTGTTGTAAAAACACATCTGGTTCATAAATATCCTTTAGGGAAGGAAATCTGCTGTCCTTACCTGGTCTGGCCTACATGTGACTCTAGACACACAGCAATGTGATTGACTCTGAAATGGTTACTCAATTCTCAATGGCAATTAAAGATGGGTAACAAGTGGTGGCCTAGCCAGTGATGACCACATCCCATGAATGAAAAAGAATAAATGTTATCAATTATCTTTGAATTCACTCCACATTTTGAATTATTATTTTAGATTTTTTAAAAAAGCAAATTGCATAACAGGAAGAATTGAGTCCTTCGATTTAAACTAAAATAGAAAAGCAACCATTCATACTCTCTCAGGTGTAGAGACTCAGCATTGGAGTCAGAGCGTACAGTTACTCTGCTCTTTGCTGTTCAATGTTTCCTAGAATCACTGTTGGCTGTTTTGCCACTTTTATTTGCTTCAGCTGAAACAAGCAGGCTTTGTGAACAAGCCTTGATACAGAACCATTCAATGTGGGGAAAACTCAGCAGGTTGGTGTAGCATCTGGGGAGAAGACAAAAGTTGACAAACCGTCTTCAGATGCTTCCTCAAACCTTCTCCATTCTAAGGAAGGGTTGAAACCTAAAAAAAGTCGACAGATTTCTGCACAGATGCTACCTGGCCTGCTGAGAGTTGATGAGTTGATGTAACATTGTGGAAAATTGAGAGTGAATTGGCAAGAAACATTAACTCTGATGATGTTATTCTTTTGATTCATTTGCTGCCTTGAATGATAGAAAAGACGCTTTCCTTTAGATATATTTGATTCAATGCATAATTTTTATTCTGGTGTCACTCCTTTATTCTCAAAAGTTGAAAGCTAAACTTTGTTTCTGATCAAATTTCCCAATTTCAATTTGTCTCTTTATGTTCTATGAATTTTCAGTCCATTGTCTGTAATGTAGTCATTGACTGTAATGCAGCTGAGTTGTACAGTTAGGCATTAAAACACTATAGAGTGCAGGTCGCAGGAGTTTTTCTCAGACTAACACTACTTCACTCTGAACAACTGAGGTTTTTCTAGGTAGCAGCAACTATCACACCAAAACTAGAGGCATCCAATGGAAAGGAAGTTGGATGACATGTCAGAGATCAAAACAGTTTCCTTGGAGTAAAACTCTATTGACGGAATTTTTGTTTTATTGTTCATGGGATGTGGGCGCCGCTGGCTAGGCCAGCATTTATTGCGCACCCCTAATTGCCCTTGTTCAGGGGGCATTTTAAGAGTCAACCACATTGCTGTGGGTCTGGAGTCGCATGTAGGACAGCAGATTTCCTTCCCTAAAGGACATTAGTGAACCAAATGGGTTTTTACAGCAATCGACGACAATTTTGTGGTCATCATTAACCTTCTAATTCCAGATTTTTATTGAATTCAAATTCCACCATCTGCCATGGTGGGATTCAAACCAGTGTTCCCAGAGCATTACCCTGAGTCTCTGGAATACTAGTCCAGTGACAATACCACTCTGTCACCTCCATAGCACAGTTACAAAGGTAGGAGGAGTTAGAACTACGATCCCAGCTGTTGGGATCAGGTGTCTTTGTGTTGGGCTGACAATCCTCATTACACCCAACTTCTCAGCCTCATTGGCCGAGATACATTTGTTTAGAAAGAAGATTCACTTCTTGGCATCAGCATGATATCAGCAATGGATGAACAAAAATTGGAAATATTTGAAATACATGGAGGCGATGATTGAGCACGAAGAGCTTGAATTTAAAGAAAAGGTTGGTGAGTCTTGAAAGGAGGCTGTATGTCCGTTCTTTAAACATTAACTGCTACTTTAAAAAAAAAACAGCTGTGCACATAAAGTTTGAGTTTGGTTTTCTTTTGCAAAGTGTTTTGTCACTGTTGGCAAAGTCAAAAATGTGACTGCAAACCTGAAAATTCTATTGTGTGAAATGTTATCCAGGCAGATTCATGAGTGAATTTCTGTAATGGCTGATGGAGTATTGCTCCACCCTTTGCAACTGGGTATGGCTCTGAACTCCTATCGCAACTACTTCAGCTGGAGAAGAGAAGTTTATTCTAAGTCTGGTTTCTCTGCCAGACAGATTTTAGTCACTAAACTCTGAAGTGAGCTTGGTTATTCAGTCTATTTATGCTAGTAGCTTGTCATGGAAGAATGTATAAAGGTTGCTTTATTCTTTAGAACCAGTTCTCAGCCAATTCAATGAAGACAATACTGCCAGCTGTCTACGTACTCATTCAGTTAAACATTGTGAAGTATTACACTGGTTTTTAAATAACCAGAAAGAATGACTTGTTGTCAATCCTTCTCAACAAATGGAAAATAAATGATTCAAACTATTGGCCTGAAACTGTTGACGTTATTAAATGATCCACACACTCAACGGGTTTTTATTTATGTCCATGCACGATAATTTTGTTTACATGTGTGTAATGTTTTAGATATGTGCATGTTATGTATATGGATGCACACATATTATCAACATTTAAAGGTCACCAGCCTGAAGCATTTAGCTATTGTTTGCCTGAATATTGGCTGTGTGACTTAGTCTCGGGGATGTTCCTATGTTTCAGATTGCTAATACACTATCATTTGCTATCCATTATTTTTATAGATGTGGAAGGAAACCTCCATCCTGCTGTCATTTGGAAAGTTTTAGCTATCCAGAAACAGTTAGCTCAGGTTTCAAAACATACAAGGGAATAATTTTCAACAACTGCCTTGTGATGGACATGCAACAACTCAGACCTCATTCCTTTCCCACTCATAGCAGCGTGCCTGAGAATAGGAACAAGGATCAAGTCTTCTGCCCAATCTATTTGTGGTAACTCAAATGGACATGTAATCCACAGAAAATACTCTGTCGTTGTGGTGCAATTAAATGTTAGAATTTTTTAAATAAAAAAATACATTTACATCTAAGGAAATTTGCCTGAGCGCAGTATGCATTTAATGATGTTTCCTTTTTTACTGTATGGAGAAATTCCCCCGGTGAGGAATGTTTATGCTTGACTAGTGTTGGCAACCCGTGAACACATTTCCAGCTGTGTGAAGTACTGCAGACCTTTTGGTGGTGATGAGAGAAGTGGGGCCCTCTCCTTCTTGCTGTCATGTTGCATTATGACCAATTTAAAACTCGTGAACAAAGAATGGTTTAATGTGTTCACTGGCACAGATATATTCCTCGAGCTGAAGATATCTTTTTTTAATGAGTTTGGATGAATGAGCTAAGCTCCCTCAGCGAAATAATGTATTATGTTGTGAGTAAAGTATTTTGGCTGCTGAATGATAGTTTGGAACACCTCAACAGTTTCTTAATAAAAATGTTTGTTCTTTTCAGTATAACATTGGTACATTTTTTTCGTTCATTTAAGTTTTAAAGGGTTACTTAAAATGTTGAGGTTTCTTTTTTGCTTAATTCTTTCCCCCTCAGACCTGCTCACTTGTAGAGTCATCTGATGGCAAGCTGATGATTGACTTAGTCTGCCGTAGTTAATGCAGTCAGTCACGAGAATTTGAAGCGTTTTTCCCTTTATCTGCACAAAACTGATGCAGTTCAACCTGGCCAAACCCTGGAATATGTTATGCGGCTCCAGTGTGTTTTTTGGAAAATTCCATGTCAGTGAATGCTGGGGACCTACATTTGTTATGTCTCCAAACATGCTGAATATGATCTATCTGAATTTCAAGAGCCGACAAGATGCGCTGAGGGATATTCACACACTCATTGTCAAACAATCTGAGTAAAGCAGGCCTAAAGTTGCAGGGACAGGTTAGCTCAACTGGCTGGACAGTTGAATTATGTCAACACCATAGGGCTTGATACCCGTTCCAGCTGAGATAGACTTGGGGTCCTGTCTCCTCACCCTGCCCACGGTAAAATCACAGCATATAAGCTGTGGTCCAGTGAGCCTCGAATAATCGAGGATGCTACGTGAAGATTGAGATGCATCTTGCCCTTGCAGGATATCATTCAGGCATACCTTCATTTGAAATGTTAAAGGAGAATTCTCAGATGTACATGCTCTTTCTGAAAGAAAGATATGCTGAAAGGCTGAGATGAGGTCGATAGAACGGGAGGAGACTTGTGTAGTGTATAAATACCATCACAGGATAGTTAGGCTTAATGGCCTGTTTCTGTGCTAGTATATTCTATCAAATTCTATATAAAAAATTACATGCACTTTGAGGGGGAAGATTAAAGTGGGTATGGGGAGGAGAAATAAGGGGCCCAGAAACAGGACAAGCTTTCTCTCCCTGGCCCTGCATCTCAAAGTGTTTTGCAGCCAATGAAATACTTTTGAAGTGTAGTCAACTTGTAATGTAGGAAATTTATGAAAATGAAATTTGAAAAAGGCAAGAGAAAGTTAGCAAGCAATCATTGACCCTCCTGCAAAAATGATCCTTTTATGCATTTCAACTTGTCAACAAACAGGTTACCCAGCATTAGTGTTTGAAAGGAGTGTGTGATTGTTGTAGAGGGTAGTTCAGTGTCAACAGTTTCATTTTAATGATGTGGTCCTATAAATCTACGAGAGTTTGGAATGGATACCATAAGCCACAAGACCAGTTTTGGTGCAAATATGCAAACAATGAAAGCTTAGGGGTATTTCCACAATGTAGTGAACATTATTGATGACAGGAAGGACTTGGACAGAAGTGAGACCACTTAAGAAACAGCATAAGGGAATATCACAGAATATAGAACCACTTAATTAAAGATGAGATTGAATTGTACTGACTGAGAAACGTTAACAAGAATGAAGCAAGAAATGCAGTACAAGTGAAAATATTGCAATTGTGCCGATTATGTAAATGTACTGTAATAGAATATAGAGGCCCCACTATTCCTCTTTATAGCTTGTGTTACAATTGATTCTCAGACACAATGGAGAGGGCAAGGGGCTGAGACCATTTGTCAACTTAACCAGCACCAACTTTCCCCGCCCACACTCGGTGAAGTCACCAGCACAGATAGCCAGATGTTAGATGTATACACTGATGTTTCGGAAGGATCCACAGGGTGAGGTACCAAGCACTGGTGATATCAACGTAATGTCACAGAGGGGAAAAGGTACTTCTAATTTCCACTGCAAATCTAATTTTAATGGGAGTTCTGCATTGTGTCCCTGTATTCATTACCTTTCTTCCCTTTCCAGTCTCTCTCTCTCTCTGGCTCAGTTAGAAAAGAGAATTAGCCGAGTGTGGATAAAACCAAGTTTTATTCATCACTGAAGTGATTTCTTCAGGCCGGCCATGCTTCATCGAATGAATAAACAGATGATTAGAATATAGGGATTTTCTCACCGCGCCAGGAGTAAGAGAGGCTAAATAATCGACCTTACAATTCCTTTCATGATTTCTGCATGGTTAGAACTATAAAATACTCCTTTAATAAAACTGTTACAACTTAACTAACATTGAGAGACTGCGTGTGAATGCATTATATCAGTGGGGTGAAAATAGGCTCAAAGCTTTCCCTCACCTGTCCTAATATCTCCTTATGCAGCTTGGTGTCAAATTTTGTTTGACAATCACCACTGGGAAATGCCAACGTTAAAGGTACAGTATAAATGCACGTTGTTGTTGTGCTGCATCAGCTGTAGCTATCTGGATCCAACTGGAGCAAACTAATGATCTCAAATGAATCTTTAGCACTTGTTTTAGACTTCCAGATTAAGGAGTGCATTATGATGAGACGTTATAGACACAAATTATTACCAAACTGTATCTTAATTTGCATTATCTGCAATAATGGAAGTTTAAGTTTGCACGCGTTTAAAGGTCCAGTGATGCTCCATCTATCATTATGGTCAGCTGAAAATACATAGGCCTGAACTTTGCACTCATCAGACATGCACGATCAGCTGGTCCGGAAGCCAACGCAAAATGCGCTTCTGCCCTCGATCGACCAGCCAGTATGAAATGTGCCCGGAGAAAATCTCAGCACGGCCGTTGGGGGCAGGAAGAGGGCGGGTGCTGATGTCACCGCGGGCGAGCGCTCCAAGAGAGCTCCCAGAAGGCAGACTTATGCCTCGGAGAGCTGCAGACCTGCAGATGAGAAGATAAAGCCCAAAATTGCTGCAAAAGATGTCCATGCAGCACAATCAAGCACCTGAAAAAAAAACCTCATTAAAAAAAAGCCCCCAGGTATTTCTTTTTATTTTAAATCCTAACGGAGGTTTCATCCCGCCCTTGGATGAGGTTTCATCAAAATTGTAAAGCCCACCTGTCCGATTGGCCAGTTCCCCAACCATAGGGTTGGACAGGCCACGAAAAATCCCTTACAATTGGGGCGTTAATGGGCTTAATTGCCCACTT
Organism: Carcharodon carcharias; assembly: GCF_017639515.1. Classification (NCBI taxonomy): domain Eukaryota; kingdom Metazoa; phylum Chordata; class Chondrichthyes; order Lamniformes; family Lamnidae; genus Carcharodon; species Carcharodon carcharias. The sequence goes on along the minus strand of NC_054481.1, from coordinate 12,318,880 downwards.
AACTGCTGGTTGGCACACGTCCGACTCCTGCGTGCCCCCGCTGAGCGAAATATCGCATGAGTGCGCGATGACATCAGAACGCTCGCCTGATGTCATCTCATGTGATTTCACGCTTGTTTGGGTCAGGTGCACACCTGCCTGCGGGATGTAAAATTCTGGCCATAGACATTATAAATGAATGTTTTTCTAACTCATCAATTGGTGATTGAGGACTTGATTTAGTCCTGAGGAATGACCCTGATTTAGCATCACAGGCTCCATCTGGGGGAACAGTGGAGCAACAGTGATCATAAGACACCACTGGCAAGGTCAACATTTGTTGCCTATCCCTAATTGCTCTTAAACTGAATGGCTTGCTAGGCCATTTCAGAGGTTAAGTGGGTCAGTTTTTTATTCAGTTACGGTATGTGGGAGTCGCTGGCTGGACCAGCATTTATTACCCACCCCTAATTACCCTTGAGAAGGTGGTGGTGAGCTGCCTTCTTGAACCGCTGCAGTCCATGTGATGTAGGTGTACCCACAGTGCTGTTAGGGAGGGAGTTCCAGGATTTTGACCCAACAACAGTGAAGGAATGGCGATATATTTCCAAGTCAGGATGGTGTGTGACTTGGAGGGGAACTTCCAGGTGGTGGTGTTCCCATCTATCTGCTGCCCTTGTCCTTCTAGATGTTAGTGGCTGTGGGTTTGGGGAGTGCTGCCTAAGGAGCCATGATGAGTTTCTGCAGTGCATCTTGTAGATGGTAAACGCAGTTGCCACTGTTTGTCAGCAGTGGAGGCAGTGAATGTTTATGGAAGGGGTGCCAATCAAACAGGCTGCTTTGTCTTGGATGGTGTCAAGCTTCTTGAGTGTTGTTGGAGCTGCACTCATCCAGGCAAGTGGGGAGTATTCCATCACACTCCTGACTTGTGCCTTGTAGATGGTGGACAGGCTTTGAGGAGTCAGGAGGTGAGTTCCACAGGATTCTTAGTTTCTGAGCTGCTCTTGTAGCACAGTATTTATATACTAATCCAGTTCAGTTTCTGGTCAACAGTAACCTCCAGGATGTTGACAATGGAGGATTCAATAATGGTAATGCCATTGAATGTCAAGGGGCGATGGTTAGATTCTCTCTTGTTGGAGATGGTCATTGCCTGGCACTTGTGTGGCATGAATGTTATTTGATACTTGTCAGCCCAAGAGTGGATATTGTCCAGGTCTTGCTGCATTTGGACATGGACTCCTTTCAGTGTCTGAGGAATCGTGAATGGTGCTGAACATTGTGCAATCAGCAGCGAACATTCCCACTTCTGACCTTTTGATGGAAGGAAGGTCATTGATGAAGCAGCTAAAAATGGTTGGGCCAAGGACACTACCCTGAGGAACTCCTACACTGATGTCCTGGAACCGAGATGATTGACCTCCAACAAACACAACCACCTTCCTTTGTGCTGGGTATGACTCCAACCAGCGGAGTGTTTTCCCCTGATTCTCATTGACTCCAGTTTTGCTAGGGCTCCTTGATGTCACTCTCGGTCAAATGCGGCCTTGATGTCAAGGGCAGTCACTCTCACCTCACCTCTGGGGTAACATGTAGGCCAGACCAGGTAAGGGTGGCAGATTTCCTTTCCTAAAGGACATTAGTGTTCCAGATGGGTTTTTTACAACAAAAACAACAGCTGTCATGGTTACTATTACTGGTACTAGCTTTATATTCCATTGAATTTAAATTCTATGAGCTGCTGTGGTGGGATTTGAACCCATGTCCCCAGAGCATTAGCCCGGGCCTCTGGTTTACTCTTCCAGTGACATTACCATTATGCCAGCATCTCCTGCATTGATTTGCCCCTATTAACTGATCTGTTATACAAAGGTTTACAAAATTCAGTGCTGGTACCAAATTTCCAGTGGGCTACTTTAGCAACAATGGCAGAGGAGATAAGTTGGGCCAATTGGGAAACCCTACCAGACAGGGTTAGAAACAGATATTGAAAACGGAATATATATAAAACCATTCTTTTTTTTAGAATTGCTGAAAAAAGAGACATGTTGAAGCTTTCTGTCTTGCGCTCATCATGACACTTCACAAGAATACCAATATAAGGGGAAAACAACGATTTATTCTGTAATGAAGCACTCTCTTCAAATACAATATAAATTGTTGTTTCTACTTTTTTGGTAATCCGGTGAAGTGTCCTGTTGAGTGCAAGCCAAAAAGCTTCAACATGTCTCTTTCTTCAGCAATACTCAAGCTCGTTTTTTTATTTGTTCATGGGAAGTAGGCATCGCTGACTAGGCCAGCATTTACTGCCTATCCCTAATTGCTCTTGAGAAGGTGGCGGTGAGCTGCCTCCTTGAATTGCTGCAGTCCATGTGGCGTGATATATTCTAATGCTAAAAGAGACCATTTGTGTCCCTAATGTCAAAAGGGCATGTGGTAAAAGCAAGCCAAGGTGGTGAGCTGATCATATACAAGGATTAATCAGGCTTAAGCATAAATACATTAACCAATTGAAAGAACACAATTCTCACGAATAAGGATAGGCGTTGTGCTCAGCTTAAGGTAAAAAAAGCTGCTCTCCACTAAAGGTCAGTGGAAACGAAGGTTGTGGAAATCTCCCACAGAAACAATAAACTCTTTCTCAGTTATACTAGAGGTCAGAGAATGATAAAGACCTTAAGGCTGCTAAAGGATTACTCAGGAAATATTCAGATGGGCTATCCAGGATATAAAGATTTAAAATGGCTGCTTCGCTTCAGCCTTTACTTATGCACAGCTACACAATGTGTAAGTGGCACGAAAGTTGTCAATGTTAAAATAGATGCAGATCTTTGGGCCCCGATTTTAACTATGGGCGGGTTTTGGGTTGCTGGTTAACGAGGCGAGTTGGAAACTCACGGGGCTCCTCTCCTGAAATGAGGCTGGGGCTATCTTAACCCCTGGTTTAAAACCTGCTGACCCACTTCCTGTCAGGGACAGAAACACTCAGCCTTTAACTTTGTCACTGTTAATTCACTAGCGAAGTTGAGCAAAGTTTTTAAACTCTGGACAGATCGACAGCCCCTCACAAGAGCACCTCCTGTCGAAAAATCCCAAACAAACACACTCCAATTATAAAAAAAGTTGGCTGTTGTGTAAATATAGGGAAAGAGGCAACCAAATATTTTATTCAATCGACACCTTTCTTTATATAGTAATACCTGGCAATAATAAATATCCAGCAAGTAGGTTAACTGTGACACTGGTATTGGTAACAGTAGCAATAAATGCAGCGGCTTGGGATCAGTTATAGAGATCTGTCTGATCTGATTTACCTAACCCCTGGCCCATGTGATATCAGGATCATCTGCTCCCTTGTGTTATGTGCCTGCCGTACCATAAACACACAAGGTCACTCAGGCCTACATCTTAATCGGTCAATGATAGGAGTGTGTCATTCACTCCAAAGTACTGGGATAATACAGAACTTTCTCTATTTTGAAATGTCGATGTAATGTAGAAGTCTTTCAGCCCTGGGAAATAGCACAATAAAAAATAAAAAATTCAAATATTCCTCCACAATGAGGAGTGGTCATCTCACTCGAAGTTTTTTTTGCTATACTCATTTAATATGTTCTCATTCAAGCTCATGGCTATTATTGGGAGAGATGGTGGTATTGTGGTAATGTGACTAGTCTAGTAATCTAACGGCTCAGGCTAATATTTTGGAGGCACATGTTCCAAATCCCACCGCAGCGGCTGATGAAATTTAAATTCAAGTTACAACCTGGGATTGAAAAGCTAGTTTCAGTAATGGTGACCACGAAACCATTGTCGATTGTTGTAAAAACCCTCATTCATTATTGTCCTTTAGAGAAGGAAATCTGCTGTCCTTACCTGGTCTGGCCTACATGTGACTCCAGACTCACAGCAATGTGGTTGACTTTTAACTGCCCTCTGAAATGGCCTAGCAAGCCACTCAGTTCAAGGGCAATTAGGGATGGGCAACAAATGCTGGCCTTGCCAGCGACACCCACATCCCATGAAAGGTTAAATTAAAAAAAACACACGCCATTTAATTTTTCAACGATGAATTGATTTTCACGTTGAATTATTTTTCTTCTTCTATAGCCTTCACTGGTTAGACCATAATAGCCAGTGTGGAGCTTTCAGACCATAGTGATTCATTAGCCCTAGTCTTCTTCTGCATAGCTAGCTGGTCTGAGGAACTTCAGTCAAAGAAGCAGACTCAAGGGACAAAATATGAATTAAATTATTTTATTAAAGCTATTCAAACAAGACTTGTTGCTGCATCTTCTGCACACTTGCTGGTCTATGCCCCAAATCCCATGTAGCTAAATTCTAATTTTGGGGAAGGAAGTGAACAGAGAGTGTAATATTTAGGATGGAATTATTTTTGATATGTTTATTTTAGTGGCTGTCTGTTGCCAGGGAGCCCTCTCTCTATTGCAGAAGAGCAAGCATGGAGAAAGGGAGGGAAAGTATAGAGAAATAAGGAGGAACAAGAAAGACAAGCAATCTTTCATCCGAATTTCTCCCAAACCACTGTTACAGAATCGGCACTTCTGCACTGAGTGCTCCTCTTTTCAAATCCAGGTCATTTACAGCTGAGGCCCGCTAGCAGGAAGACCACTTCAAGCTGTCCCCTCACCCCTCTCTTACATTTGAATCTCACTTCCTGAGATTATTAGAGTACCGAATGGGATTTGCATGTTGTATTATACATTTAATACTCATTACACCAAATTCTATTGTTACAAGTGGCACGTTGGAACTGTTGAGCATGGTCCTTGTTGTAGCTTCAAAATGGCCAGCAGCTGAAGTCCAGTCAGCCATCAGATGGGCCCTTGAGTATAACCGAGTATTGATGAGGTTAAGCTCTTGTAATCTTTCTATTAGTTGCAACAAGTTGCTGAATACATAGACGACAAAGATCCCACATTCAATTCCTGGCCTGTACCGAATGGCTCTTTGTAGCAGTGAGGGTTTTACATTGGTCTTTGTGACCCTTGGTTAGGAAGGGGCAAGATTTCTTGTTCATGATGTTGGCCCAGCAATGTCTGCTGGGAATATGGGTATTTTGGATTAGAACAAAATTAGTATAGGCTGCGGTGTCTGCACAGCCAAATAGTCCTTCACAAAGGACACAAGTGCATATTGAGCCCTTGGTCAAAGTGCCAGCGCGTGGCCAGCATTCATGGAACCAAACCCCAATGAGCATCCAACCAGGTGAAGAGAAAGAGGGACTGGTAAGGGAAAAGAAACACCTTGGAGACATTTGTGTGTCAACTGACATAAAGATGGAAGAGTTTCTCCTGTGCTATGGATAGAAAGATCACAGAAACGTTTAAAAGAGCTGTAAATGTGATTGTGACTTTTCTTGGACTACGGAATGTCACAACTCTTGCGGCAATGCAACCAAGTTGTGAGTCAACATCCAGGACAAAAGGGGATGCTTTCATAATGGGTATAATTCAAAAACGCACGGTGAAAAGCCCTTCCCTTACCTCATAAAGTGTTTCTCTTCTTCAATACAAAGGGAATATTTTAGATGTATCACAGGGTCACTTACCCAATCCATTCTCACAATCTGTAAAGTCTACACAGTGGACTCTCCGGTCTATTCCGTAGGGGCCCAATACTGTCCTAGAACAAAAGAAACAGAGAAAATTTCAAATTGAGAAAGATTGTCACTGTCCAGGGCTGGTGGATTGTGCAGAAGGGTGGATTCTGAAAAACCATTTTGTGCTATCAGCAGAACAAAGGTAATGGAATTGGACCTCTAGATTCAAGTTGATGAAAAGCTGAAATTAGGCCATCAGAATTCAATCAATTCCTAAAATTTAAACCCTCAATCCTACCATCAAGACTACATTAAAACAGTGACAAAGCTTCGGAAATATTTCATTGGCTGTAAGTACTTTGGGATGTCTTGGGATCATGACAACGAAGAGGAGATTATTGAGGACCTTGCCATGAGCGGAGAATTGTGGCGTGTTATTATAATGATATAATACCTTGGGCTTATTTACTGTACAAGACACAAGGCACCAATCATTTGTTTATTAGGACTAGGCACATGAGAACAGGTATACATAGGTATAAAGCTTGAAGAAATCAAATCTACTCTAATCAAAGCAAACTTGCAGCTAAGACTGGATCACATAACATATTTCCCTCCTAGTGATGTCATACTGATATCCCATAAAGGCATATTAGAATAAATTTTAGCTATGAGGAAAGATTTCATGGCTGTGGTTGTTTTCTTTGGAACTGAAGCGGCTTCATTTAAATTATGAAAGGTCTAGATAGAGTGGATAAAAATGATTTATTTCCCTTAGCAGAGAGATCAACAACTAATGGGCATAGATTTAAAGCAATTAGTGGAAGGATTAGGGGTGAGTTGAGGACAACATTTTCACTCAGAGGATGGTGGGAATCTGGAACTCACTGCATGAACAGGTGATGGAGACAGAAACCCTCATTGCTTTTAAAAAATACTTGGATATGTATTTGAAGTACCATAACTTACAGGGCTACAGACCAAGAGCTGGAAAGTGAGCTTAGTATGGTTCTTTTTTTATTAACAGTGTGTATCTATTTGAAATCTTCTTTCATTGCCTCTTAAATGTATCATATTTCCAACTCATTTTTAATTCCTTCTGATAGATTTTCCCAGCATAATAATCTTACTGCACATGCTGACTCAGCGGGTTTTCTTTTAAATTGCTGACTGTTCACCTTGGTCTCTCGCTTTGCGTTTCTAAGATATCATTTAGACAAACTTTAGCAGTGATTCTGGAAATTTAATGGAGCCCAGAGATTTGCTAATTGAGGGGCAATGAGGACAAGCTGCAATGTGGGCTGCTCGCAATGATTATTAAAACTGGTGCTAAAATTAATTCACAGAATCCTAACGGCCCAGAAGGAGGCCATTCGGTCCATCATGTCGGCACTGGCTCTCCAAGTGAGCATTATGACCTAGTGCCATTGCCTTGCTTTTTCCCTGTACCCTTGCACATTGTTTCTATTCAAATAATCATCTAATGCCCTCTTGAATACCTTGATTGAACCTGCCTCCACCACACTTCCAGGCAGTGCATTCCAGAGCTGGACCACTCGTTATGTGAAAAAGTTTTTTCTCACATCACATTTGCTTCTTTAGCAAATCATTTTAAATCTGTGCCCTCTCGTTCTTGATCCTTTTACGAGCAGGAGCAACTTCTTCCTACTCGCTACTGTGTCCAGCCCCCTCATGATCTTGAACATCTTTATTAAATCTCCTCTTAGCCTTCTTCTCTCCAAGCAGAACAGTCTCAATCTCTCCAGTTTATCCTCATAGTTTCTCATCCCTGGAACCATTCCTGTAAACCTCTTCTGCAATCTCTCCAATGTGTTCATATCCTTCCTATAGAGCAGCGCCCAGAACTGTACACAATACTCCAGATGAGCTGTAATGAGCATCTTATATAAATTCAGCATAACCTCCCTGTTCTTGTACTCTATGTCCCTATTAATAAAGCCCAGGATATTATCTGCTTTATTAACTGCTCTCCCCACCTGTCCTGCCACCTTTAATGACCTATGCACATATATGCCCATGTTTTTCTGCTCCTGCACCCCCTTCAAAATTTCACCCCTTATTGTATATTGTCTGTCCATGTTCTTCCTACCAAAATGTATCACCTCACACTTCTCTGCATTGAACTTCATCTGCTACCTATCTGCCCACTCCACCAACCTGTCTATGTCCTCTTGAAGGTCCACACCATCCTCCTCACAGTTCACAACACTCCCAAGCTTCGTATCATCCGCAAACTTTGAAATTGTCCCCTGCACACCAAGATCTAGGTCACCAATATATATCAAGAAAAGCAAGGGTTCCAATACTGACCCCTGGGGAACTCCACTACAAACCTTCCTCCAGCCCAAAAAATATCCATTGACCGTTACTCTCTGCTTCCTATTTTTCAGCCAACTTTGTATCCACGTGGCTGCTGTCCCTTTTATTCCACCAGCAATAATTTTTCTCTCAAGTCTGTTGTGTGGCACTGTGTCAAATGCCTTTTGAAAGTCCATGTACACCACATCAACAGCATTACCCTCATCGACCTTTCCTGTTACCCCTTCAAAAAACTCCAGCAAGTTAGTTAAACACAATTTCCCTTTTAGGAATCCATGCTGGCTCATCCTTATCAATCCATATTTTTCCTTGTGACTAATAATTCTATCCCGAATAATTGTTTCTAGAATCTTGCCCACCAAGTGAAGTTAAACTGACTAGCCTGTAATTGCTGGGTTTATCCTTACAGCCATTTTTTTGAACAAGAGAGTAATGTTTGCAATTCTCCAGTCCTCTGGCACTTCCCCTGAGTCTGGAGAAGACTGAAAGATTATGGCCAGTGCCCCTGCAATTTCTACTGTCACTTCCTTCAATATCCTTGGATACATCTCACCCAGTCCCGGTGCCTTATCAACTTTAAGTACCGACAGTCTATTCAATACTTCCTCCTTGTCAATTTTGAACCCTTCTAGTGACAATTTCCTCATCTGTCACCATGGCCTAGGTAGCATTCTTCCGAGATCGTGTCCAGAGTTTTCCGTGAAACTGCAAGTTTTTTTTTCCCTGCCTTGGATTGATGGGTCCATCGTTATTTCTGGCTGGGACCACACCAAGAAAATTCTGGAAAGAGATGCACTGCCCTGATGTTTTTGCCCCCGAAAGAATAAATAGCGACATCCAGCTGTGACTGGCATGTTTCCATAGCCAACAATGGGTCCCACGTGTTAAAACTCGCTGCTTTGGTGAAGTCTGGACTAGACAAGGGTCTGGAAGGAAGGTAGGTTTCTCAGACTACAATCTAGATTTTCCAATCACTTGCCTTGTACCTGCCCAACATGGCAAAGATTTGGATGAAAGGTCACAGACATGAAACACTAACTCTGTTCGTCTCTCCACTCCACAGATTCTCAATGGCAACGAAGGGAAAGAGAAGCAAGAAAATAGCTTCAGTGACCTGGCATTACCTTTCCCTTCTTTGATTTGGTGTCCTTTCTTTTTTTGAATCTCAGTTAAATGCCTTGGTGTATTTCTAGATGAAAGGCACTGCTCAGGCGCAAGGGCCCTGTTGTTGCCTTAAGCAGGGGCAGGTCCTTCCAGCACCATGTAGCCAACCTCGAGAAAAGCTGAGCAAAAAGATTGAGGAATTTTGCGTGCCAGCTATGTCCAGTGCAAGTCGAGTTTCCACAATCTCTTCCCACTGGCTTAAAAGAACATCTCACTGGGTGATGGCCCTGCCACAAACCTGGCCTCACAACCAGCTCAAATGAATCACCATGTCCACTAACTGAACTTGTTTAGGGAACTTTGAAGATGCTCTTAAAATGAAGCATTTTTTTTTCTAAATTCTTGAGGACCCACTGACGAAGCACTTTTTAAAAGCTTTTGATGCCAAAAACGATTTCATTTACCGAGGGACTGACGACGGCACAACAACGTGAGACAAGGCCAGGATGTTACACTCCTGGTGCGGGCGCGCTGCAGTCTCAATCGTTCGTGAAATGTCGGGAGGGCACCCCCGCTGTCATCTCGCCGCCTCACCATATTTCGGTCAGCGGGCGCGTACCGACAGTTAAAGGGATAATTAAGGTGATTTAAATGGCAATTAACAGTGATTTTGAGCAGCCTGTGTGCTCTTACGCTCGGCACACAGACCACTTGTTCAGGTGGCCTTCATGTTTTTAATGGATTCTACCTCCAGGGCAGGATAAAGGCCCACAGGTAGATGCAAAGGTGAGTTGTTAGGAACTTGGCTGTGAGTGGTTTGGAGCTGGTTATTGATAGTTTCTGGTTGTTGTGAGTGGTGGCCGAGTTGGTACTATTGATGGCAGTTGATCCACAGACATTTCTTGGGTGGAAACTTTAAGTTTATTTACAAGATACTCAGCAGCAACTGTATGTGCGCTTTCAACTCCAACACTATCTCTATATTACTACCATTGAGGTAGCCCACACTACTCTCCTATTGGCTACTATAGATCATGTGATCTTCCTTAACAAGTATTATTCTTAAAGGTACATTACACACTAAGTAAAACCATAATTAATTCATTCCTCCTCCTTCAACTCGGATATACATGTCATATTTATAAGTACAAACTTTTCAAGACAGCATAATATCTACACTGGGTAAGGGATTTACAGGTTCAGTCTTTCAGGTAGTTTCCTGATGCATGTAGAGCGTCTCAGCTCCACAACTTCAGATGCTTTGTCAGGAACCTCCTTTTCCGGAGTTGCCTGAACATCAGGTGCTTCGCTAGGCACTTGGAGGTCTGTATCCTCAACTCTTCCAGGAACATCAAACACATCAGTCCTGGGTCGAGTATCCTCAACAGGAAATGCAGAACTGGTGGAACCAATTCTTGGTGATCTGTTTCTCCCTTCTTTAGATGATCCAAGTGTTTCCGTACCATCCGGCATTCCACCTCCACGTGGTAAGAAAGAGGCCTAGTTACTGCACTTATTTTACCCGGTAACCACTTTGGTCCTTCTCCAAAGTTCTTCATGTACACCATCTCTCCCACCGTAAATTTCCTCTCACGGCTGAGTCCTATTACTATTTCTGTGTCTTCTTTCTATGTTCCTTCTCCCTTCTAGCACAGACTTTCATCTCGGCCTTGTTTTGACTTCACTATTGGCCAGACTTCTCTCAGGTGCAGCTCAACTTGTCTGAGTACAGTAACTGAGTCTCCCAAAATTTCATTACCTGTCTGCTTCTTCGAAAATTCTGTGATTTTTGCTTCCAAAGCCTCTTTGGCTTCATTTAGCTGATTCTTCAGCTCTTCGGTCTTTTTTGCATTTGTTTGCTGCCCCCTGGAAAATTGAACATTGTTGAGTCTTCTCTGCCAAATCATTCTTCAGTTTGTTCAGAGAAGTGCTGAATTCTTTCTGTTTCTCTTCATACTTTTCCAGAGGTACAAACTTTGACTTGAGGGCACACTCGAGTGTGTGAAGGTCTTTCAACAGGTTTTCTTTTTCCTGCAAAGTTTGGTGACCTCATCTCGAGCTCTGTCATCAAGCAGGATCTCTTCGAATTCCTTCTGTTCTTCCAGGTTTTGGCTTAAGACAGCCTGCATTTCTTCAGGTTGCTGTGTCCTTACACACTCCTTTTCCAAAACAGGAATGCTTCCAGCTTCCTTTTGGAATCTCAGTGGTTGATTTCTCTTAGCCAATTTCACCCTAAGAGGCTTGATCCTCTGCCCCTCAAACACCAACACTGGTAGCTTCCATAATGGACAGTTACTCTGCTAATGCCTTGTCCTCGGATGTCTTCACCTGGGTATGCTTTTAGTTTGGCAGCTGTCTCTTCTATACTTAATTGATGTTCACCAGGTTTCTGAAAGTATGTTCCCCAATTACTGCCGTGAAAGTTCCCATGTCCACTTCCATTCTAACAGGCCTACCATTTACTTTCACTGTGACAAACATTGGTTCTGTCTTTCCAACTTCCAGATTAAACGACGAGTAAATGTCTGAATTTGTTGTTTCAGCCTCTTCTAAATTGTAGATCTCACTGGGCTTCTTCCTTTGCTTACAAGCCTTCTTGAATCTTTCCCTGTGCTGTCTCATTATATATCCATTTCCCTGACAACAATAGCATTCCTTTTTTTAAACTGCCAATCATTAAAAGACTGCTTGTTTCCATTTTCTATTGAAATTATTCTTTGATTTCGCAGCTAAGTTATTTTTCTTTATTCTTCGGCTAGCGGGGGCTGTTTCCTGCTTCTCGGTGGAGTCTTGCAGTTTTGCGTTCTTTTCAGCTGGGCCTTCCCACCTAGTGTGGAGAATGGCTCCATTTTGCGCACCCTGTATGGCTTTTGAATCTCTTACTGTGCTCTCCATGGCCAGCGCTATTGCTAGCGCCTTCTTGAAATCCAGATTCATTTTGGACAATAATAGTGTCCTGAATGGTGTCCTCATTCACACCACACATTAAACAATCTCTGAGCATGGCGTTTAGAGATGTGCCAAACTCACAGGGCAGAATTTTCTACCTGTCGGGCGGGTGGGCCTGACTCAATCTCCGGCGGGCGGGGAGCCGATCCCCGCTGGAGAAGCGAGCCCTGCCGCCATTTTAAGTGGGCGGGCCAATTAAGGCCCTCCCAGTGTGACGTCCGGCGGGAAGCGCTATGCAGTTCCTGTGTGGGCGGAGGGAGAATTCCCCAAAAGCGAGAGTCTGCTCTTTCGCACATGCACACCAAAGAGCGCACACCTCCCTGAGGCTAAGTGCAGCCTCAGGGAGATTGCTAACACTTTCAAAAATAGAAAAAAAAAATTCCTAACATGTCCCCCTCATGTGGGACATGTTCATAATTTACATTATAACTTTATTAAAATTTTTGCAACGCTGCATGCAACCTCATCCCTTAAGGTTGGACGGGCAGGTCCTTTAATTGTTTAAATGACCCTGTCAATGGCCTCAATTGGCCATTGACAGGTCGGCGGGCCCGCAGCTGATTTTGCTGAGCCCCCGCCTTCCTGAAAATTTAAATGGACCAGGATGACGTCGGGGGTTCCACCCAACATCATCCCACATCATTTTACACGTCAGTGAGCGGACCCCAGCCCCTGCTCGCCGACGGCAAAATTCTTCCCACAATGTTCAGTTAGCTGCTTAAATTTGCCACATAAGATTAAAGTGTCTCACGTGGGGCTCTAATTCTTGAATTAAACTTGAACCTCTGCATCGTTACTGAGGGCTTTGGTTGATAATGATCCTTCACAAGGTCTACCAATTTGTTGAAATTTTTCGAATTTGGGGCACCGGGTGCTGTCAAACTTTGAATCAAAGGTTGTAGTCCCACATGTACTTAAGAGGATCGCTCACCTCTTCTCTTCCCCCGTAATCTTGCTCACTTGAGAAAAGAATGTGAGGCATTCTATGTAATGAGACCAATCGTCTGTGGCTGAATCTAAAGATCAATTCTCCCGAATTGCGGCATTTTGAGAGGGGTTATCTCCTTCAATTTTAATGGAGCTTTCTACTTACAATAACTGGGCGAGGTACAGTGCCAAATTCTCTTCAACTTGATTTGTTTTGTTTAATCTTATTTTATCCTCATCGCCAGTTTGTCGTGAGTGCTGGCTGAGTTGGTACTATTGACAGAGTTGATCCGCAGACACTTGTTTGGAAACTTTAAGTTTATTTACAAGGTACTCAGCAGCTGTTGCATGTGTGCTTTCAACTCCAACACTATCTCTATACTACCTAACTACTGAGGTAACCCGCGCTACTCTCCTATTGCTTACTATAGGTCATGTGATCTTCCTTAACAAGCATTATTCTTGAAGGTACATTACACACTAAATAAAACCATAATTACTACACTGGTATTTTTGTGTTATCCTGAAGAACTCCCTAATTTCTTAGCATTTGCAGAGGCTTTCTGCCAATAAGCCCCTTCAGTGCAGAAACTTGTGGAAACATCAGCACAGAAATGGAGATAGTGTACTCTGCTGGTGGGATCTCCTCAGGAGAGGAGGAGAGGGCCAGAGGTAGAGGAGGCTAGTTGCCCACAGGCAGCATCTCAGAGTGGGACCCGTGAATTGAGAGGCACAGCCAGAAGGGTGCAGGGCCTGCAGGGAGTGCAGTGCAGAAGGGTCCGGAGAACGCTCTATTACCCAGCAGGTGGAGTCTACAGGCAGTGGTCCTGCTACCTGGACATGACTGAGGTTCAGTGTTGAAGAATGCTCCACCTCTCCGGGGAGACTGTCAACTCCATATGCCAGATGATTGGTCCAGAGACTGTGTTGACTCTGTACTAAGTCAATAAACTCTCTCCCCAAGGAAAAACTGTCTTAGTTTTGACTTCACAAACTGGCTTATATGATAGTTTTCCGTATGATCCCACTGTATCAAGTTCTGGTCAGCGAGACAACTATTCAGGCCCTAGGAATAAAGAGCTGAGTTAGAAAGGGAGATTGGAGTCCTTGAGAAATGACCTTATAGAAATAGATAACAAGATTACAGGATACTTATGGACGAGGAAAGCACTCCAGCCCATCTTAATTCATCTGTCCAGAAAGACATTGCTGCAGCTAATTATATTATTGCAGGTTCTTTTCACTCCATTATTTCCGTCCAGTAGTTCGTTCCAAGTCTTGACCATTCATTGTATGGAAAAGAACATTCTGATATCAGCCCCAAATGTATTTATTTTCTGAACCTGTGTCCCCCTTGGCCTTCTCGCCCAATGTCATCTCGCGCTATTTCACGGCCGGACAGATCGGGCATGTGCCCACCCTTGGGGTATAAAATTCTGGCTCACGTTCCCGCCTACCCCCTGTGACCTTTCGCCCCCTTACTTATCAATAATCTATCTCTGCCTTCAAAATATTTAAAGACTCTATTTCCACCGCCTTGTGAGGAAGAGGATTCCAAAGACTCATGACCCTCTGGGAAAAAACTTCTCCTCATCTCCGTCTTAAATGCATGACCCCTTATTTTTAAACAGTGACCTCTGGTTCTAGATTCTCCCACAAGAACGAACATCCTTTCCACATCCACTCTGTCAAGTTTGTTTTAATACTGTATGTACTCACTACAATTACAATTACGGTTAATATTTACAAGATTCATTATGTACAGCCTGAGGGGTTTTACCAGTTTCCAGCCCCTCATGTACAATGGCTGCAAGGCCTTAGACAGGGGCCTTAGACAGGGGCCTTCCCCCATTGTGCCTTTGCAGTAGCTGAGTCTGGTGGAGGGGAGGGGAAAGCTATTGGGAGATGGCGCGATCCTGCTGACAGTCCTTTTTCATTTTGAATACAAAAAATTAAACTTGCTTTCCAATATGGCAGCGGCTCGCTAGGCCTCATCCAAATCCAGCAAATATTAGTGGAACAGAGGTGCCACCTGCTACGCTCAGTTCAGCCCTGTTTCCTGGGGTTTCCTAATACAGGTGTTAAGCCCCTCATTTGCATACACAAGAAACTCAACATCAGTTTAGATGGGCAACCCTGGATGCCCAAAAGATAATCCAGCCAAATTTTTGAAAGGGTGTTTTTCCAGTGCTCTTGGGGTGAGGGACATTAGTCCCCAAAATTGGGCCTTGCTGCACCCATTTTAGGTCCAGTTTCCACCTCTAGGTTCCCTACAGCTTCATCATCCTTTAACATTTCAATATCATACACAGAGAACAAACCTTTGTTATGGGCAGGTGATGAACTGTATGAAAATGGTAAATCCAAAACACAATGTCAAATCAAATTATCACAGTGGAAGAAGAAAGTACAGGTTTAAGCTAATGAAAGGGAAAGGAAGGCCTAATACCTGGAATTTCTCCATCGTACAAGATTTGAGCAACACAAGAATGGTTTTCCAATGGGAGAGGAGGCAAAACTCCAAGAATAATTTGTAGTACCCCTTCTCTCCTGGCCAATATTTATCCCTTAACCAACATTTAAAAAAAAAACCAGATTATCTGGTCGCTATCACATTGGGCAGGATTTTTAGGTTGGCGCGCCTCTAACCCAATCAGACACAAGATCCCGTGAGGTGACGTTGGCAGAGCGTCCCAACCTCACCCCGCACTCGCACCATATGTCGGTCGGCGGGCTGGCACGAGTGTCAGAAGTGCGCCCGCCGACAATTAAGAAGGCAATTAAAGTTGTTAAAGTTCCAATTGTCCCCGATTTTTCGGCGAATCTGCCAGGCGGACTTTGCCCTTTTGGTGAAACCTCATCCAAAGGGCGGGATGAGAGGTCCCCATCATTAAATGAAAGAAGAATAAAAATCCATGGACATAATTTTTAACAACTGTTCAGGCAACTGATTGTAATGCTTGGACATTGTTTTTGTGATTTTAAGATCTTTATTTATTGGTTTTAAAGTCTTCAGCTCCGTTAATTGGCCAGCCAGTGTGAAATCGTGGTTGGGGGGCCTGATCGTGGTGAGTGGTCCATTCCCTGCCTATTCCCGGGCCCGCTGATCGTGCCTGATCGCCCACCTAAAAATCCTGCCCATTGTTGTCTGTCAGAGCCTGCTGTGCGCAAATTGGTTGCGACATTTCCTACTTTGTGACTGCACTTCAAAAGTATTTCAGTGGCTGTAAAGCACTTTGGAATGTCCTGAGGTGAAAAGTGTTAAATAAAATGCATGTCTTCCTTCTCTTTCTTTTATTATGAGTTACTAATGAGACCCTGAGATCTAAATTGATGCTTATTCGGTCTCACTAACCTATTTCCCATTTTTCACCCTATCTCGATGCAGGGCTCACTTTTCTTATAGAACCCAAGGGTCCAGATTGACAGGGAAACGTGGGTTGTCGTATCTGGCAGGAATGGTGGAAATGGGTTCAGTTATACTGTCTGATTTTTACTGAAAAGTGATCTGGAGTAATTCTCATTGTGAAGACATCAGGGACATTGTGGGACCTAATCTGCTTTCAGCTGCCAGCGTAGTACAGAGTGGGTAATTTTGTGATAAAATTATAATCCCTCATCCCTCTCTTCCACAAAGCTCGCTGAAATTCTTTGGGTCATCACCCCAAAGAGCCAGGAGTATCACTCCCGACAGTACCCTCCAACTCTGACTATGCCAATGCTCTGGGGTCATTCACACGCTCAGGCAGGCAGAAGCACCATCTTGATCACACCTTGTCCATTCCTACTGGAAACTCTGGCACCCCCTTACCTGTTGTGGGGGAGTGGGTAGAGTTTGGGACAGGGGAGACAGGCTTCACAATGCCCTCCCGCTAAAACCTGGCCATGGTCCTATTAGGCTTCTAAGCAAAAGGTTGAATTTGTGAAATTTAAAAAAAAAAAAAAAAAATTTTTTAACCCCTTTGTGGCCCAAGACCACCCTTGTGTGTTGACTGTCATGACTATAAAGGGTACCAACTGAGGCTTAGAAATAGTATCTCTAGCTTGTTTCACTCCCAAAACCAGCACTGGAGCATTGGCAGGGTTGATGCGTTGGCAAACAAACCACATTTAAACTTGTAGCAATTCCCCAGATGTGGGAAGTAAATTCTCTGACCTTAAATGAAATTCGAAGGATTTGTCTATTATTCTTTGATTGATGTTCCTCACAAGGCTGACAGGTTTACAAATCCTACACTTACTTGGGTTATGATTTGAATCTCCCGAGATTTTGCAGGGGCCATTGTTAAACTGAGATTAGTCACTCAGCAGAATAAATTCATTTGATGCCATTGAAAGTAATATTATCAAAGCCGCTGGATGAGTTGAACTCTTGCTGGAGAATAAAAGATGGAAGCATTTGCATACAGAGTGGCGGTCTGGTGGTGCAGTGAGCAGCATTCCTGCCTCTAAGCCAGAAGCTCCCGGTTCTTGTCCCACTCTGGGATTTGATGGCCAACACCAACCAAACAGGTTGAATATCAACTTGTAAATCCTTCCAACACATGCCAATAGTAGGTGGTAAGAATGGGAGAGATTCCTGGGTCAGCCATGTGATGGAAAGAACATTGGAGCCTCTATCATCACTATCCATAACCTCAGACTACAATACGCATGGAAAAGTTAAACAACAACTTGGACTCCCTGAGTAAACACAAGCTGTGCTTGCTGGTGTTTGTGACGTGTTAACCAAAGTCAAGAGAGAAGGGTTAGTCAGGTGAGCATCCTGCAGAATCTCCTGTGAGGAAAGGGATGGAGCTAGCCACTGCACAGTCTAGAGAGCAAGATGTCTCAAACTGCACTTGTTCTACATAAATTAGTTAAAGTGCCAATCCACTGGTTTGACCAAAAGTA
Organism: Carcharodon carcharias; assembly: GCF_017639515.1. NCBI lineage: Eukaryota > Metazoa > Chordata > Chondrichthyes > Lamniformes > Lamnidae > Carcharodon > Carcharodon carcharias. The sequence continues at coordinate 12,301,125 of NC_054481.1, read as the reverse complement.
ATTGGTTTCAATCTTAAAAGTAGCTCTGACTGATGTTTAAACTTGATGTAGTCATCATGAGAGATGAACTGAAGCTGCTATCTCCTGAAATTTTAAAGCAATTGTGTGATTCTGTTGGAGAGTGGCCAAAGGATGATGCTAAAGAACCCAAAGTGGACGGTGTTTTATATACTGATGACATGGTGCATCTTATCTAGAGAGAATGTAGCCTCACTTGGGTAGTTACTCAAATTGGTTTATTTACAATATGCACACTATATATATGATAAGCTACTGAGTAGGCACATTTCCCGGAGTGCTGCATGCTCAATCTGCTGTACAGAGTCTCTAGTACATGATTGCTGATGTCACTGTTACCTCATGGTCTACATCACTCATTACCGTAACTATTCTTTTAACCACTACACTACACCCGTTGTATGGAGTTGTATGCACTTGCATGCCATTGTAATGTAAAGATGCTCGGCAGGGCAAGGGTTAATGTTGGGCTGGAGAATAGCACCACCCACAGTATGATGTATAGAGTCATATGGTAATTGGTTAAAAGCAAAGTACCGTGGATGCTGGAAATCTGGAATAAAAGCAGAAAATGCTGGAAAAACTTTGCAGGTCTGACAGCATCTGTGGAGGGAGAGACAGAGTTAACATTTCAAGTCCGTATGATTCTTCTTCAGAGCTAAAGAGAAGTAGAAATGGGATGGAATTTATATTGTTTAAGGGGGGTGGTGCAGGTGAAGCTGGGTAGAAGGTGGGGGCTAAGGAGAAATTGACAAAGATGTCATGGACACAAGACAAAGGGAGTGTTAATGGTAGTGGTAAGGGTTAAAAAAGGTGCTGATAGTGGCATAAAGGTAAGAAAGCAGAATGTGTGAATAGCAGAACAAGGGTAAGACTCTGTGAAAAAGCAACATGGAACAAGATGGCGTTTTTGAGGGTGGGGTGGGGGAAGGGGGCAGTGATTGGGGAAAAAGTAGTTGTAGAAAAGGGATAAAAAGGGGGTAAAACAATGAATAAAAATAAAAATATGTAAATAAAAATAAGTAAATAAAAAATAAAAATTAAATTTAAAAATGGGATTAAAAAAGGGGTGAAGATAGGGGAGAGAGTTCATGATCTAAAGTTGTTGAACTCAATATTCAGTCCGGAAGGCTGTAAAGTGCCTAGTCGGAAGATGAGGTGCTGTTCCTCCAGTTTGCGTTGAGCTTCACTGGAACATTGCAGCAGGCCAAGGATGGACATGTGGGCATGAGAGCAGGGTGGAGTGTTGATATGGCAAGCAACAGGGAGGTCTGGATCATGCTTGCGGACAGACCGAAGGTGTTCCGCAAAGCGGTCACCCAGTCTGTGTTTGGTCTCCTTGAGTGGCCTGCCCCTCCTAATTCGTATGTTCATATCTAAAGAACTTCATCCCAAGTACACAATCAACTTCTTTAATAACAATATTAACTTATTTTAAAACTATTTACATCGCATTTACTCATGGTCCACACCACTCATCACCGTAATTATTTTATTAACCCATTACACCACAGTTAGAATCAATAAGTGAAACTAATGATTTAATTTCTTCCCTGGTGGCACAAGCCTATTTTCACTCTTATCAATGAGATATAGAACTTACAGAGTGTAAAGGCAATTAGTGCGAATGGAAATATCTCAATATGACCAATAAAGGGCCCCATTCTGCTGCCACTGGGATTAACCCAGTGGTGGGTGGGGGTTGGCTGCTTGCTATGCAGGCAGCATTTACAAGCCAAGCTGTGTGGGATTGTTTGGGAGTTCTTGGGGTGGGGATCCGTTGTTCAAAGCCACTCAGTGCCTGAGTGAGAGACCTGGCACTGGCAAGGGGGTCTGCTGACAGCCATCCCTGCCTTTGCTGCCATCTCTTCTCCCCCAATGTGACTCCCTCCCTGCAACACCCGCTCCTACCATCGCTCACTTGTGGCCTGGTAGCAACGATCCTGGGCCTCGGGTGGGTGCAGTACCAGCAACAGTCACTGCCTTCTCGGTGGCGCTACTGTTCAATAGCGTTGTTAGCCTCTGATTGGCCAGGAGCTCTCGGTGGGTGGGGCTTCCACCCCCAGGGTCCTTGATCTTGGAGAAGACCCACCGCTGCTCATTTAAGTGCCTGAGTAGTTCCTTGCTGCTCCCTCTCACTTTCCACCTGCCCGACCATTCTCCCAGCTCACTGCTCCCTCCTGCTGCTTTCCGCTTGCCACTCCCCGATGCCTCCCACTCCTCACTGCTCCCTTGCACTCCCTCCTGCTCCCTGCTCCCTCCTTTCACCGAACCATCCTGCTTCCTTCCATCTGCCCTTCCCCCTGCTCCTTTCTGCTTGCTGCTTCCCCTGCCCGCTGCTCTCTCCCACACGCTCCTTTGCCAACCCCTTTGCTGCTCCCTCCTGTTCCTCATTCCCCCCTCAGCTACGCCGCTCCCTCTGCTCCCTGTTCCTCATTCCGCCGGTCCCTCTGCTCCCTGTTCCTCATTCCGCCGCTCCCTCTGCTCCCTGTTCCTCATTCCGCCGCTCCCTCTGCTCCCTGTTCCTCATTCCGCCGCTCCCTCTGCTCCCTGTTCCTCATTCCGCCGCTCCCTCTGCTCCCTGTTCCTCATTCCGCCGGTCCCTCTGCTCCCTGTTCCTCATTCCGCCGCTCCCTCTGCTCCCTGTTCCTCATTCCGCCGGTCCCTCTGCTCCCTGTTCCTCATTCCGCCGCTCCCTCTGCTCCCTGTTCCTCATTCCGCCACTCCCTCTGCTCCTTGTTCCCTTTGCTGCTTCCTCCCATTCGGCATGGCGAATGGGCCCGGGCAATTTGGATTGTTTTAGGATCAAGATCAGTGAGCATGGTGATTGTTATGTTGAAGTAAATGTTAATCTAGTTACATATGGAGTAAGGACAAGAGTGCACTGACCTAATTACCAACTCATACTCCCCTGAAGATTGAGGCCACCAATTAAAGGATAACTCTGGTCACACAGCAAAATATTTGTTACTAAAAGCAAACATTATGATTGCTCCCCTGGGTATAATCAACGATTTTTATCATTTCCACCGTCATAGTAGTTGGATTTTTTAAACAAATTATTCATTTTCCAGCACGTAGGCATCCCTGGAAGGTTGACCTTTACCATCCCTTGTTGCCATGACATCTCTTTGGCTATAAAGGTCACTCAAAAACATGAGAGGAAAACTAAAAGTCAAGTGACAGATCTACAAAATTAATTGACCAATTCACCTTTCAGCATTTCTACAGGACACATTTTTTAAATTCATTCATGGGATGTGGGCTTCACTGGCTGGGCCAGCGTTTATTGCCCATCCCTATTTGTCCTTGAGAAGGTGATGGTGAGCTGCCTGATTGAGCCGCTGCAGTCCCTGTGGTGTAGGTACACCCACAGTGCTGTTAGGGAGGGAGTTCCAGGATTTTGACCAAGCGACAGTGAAGGAACGGCTGATATAATTCCAAGTCAGGATAGTGAGTGGCTTGGACGGGAATTTCCAAATGGTGGTGTTCCCATGTGTCTCTTGCCCTTGTCCTTCTAGATGGTAGTGATCATGGGTTTGCAAGGTGCTGTTGAAGGAGCCTCAGTGAGCTGCTGCAGTGCATCTTGTAGATGGTTAACACTGCTGCCACTGTGCATCAGTGTTGGAGGGAGTGAGTGTTGAATGTGGTGGATGGGGTGCCAATCCAGCGGCTGCTTTGTCCTGGATGGTGTCAAGCTTCCTGAGTGTTGTGGGAGCTGCACTCATCCAGGCAAGTGGGGAGTATTCCATCACACTCCTGACTTGTACTTTGTAGATGGTGGACAGGCTTCGGAGAGTCAGGAGGTGAATTATTCGCCACAGGATTCTTAGCCTCTGATCTGCTCTTGTAGCCACAGCATTTATAGGCTGGTCCAGTTCTGTTTCTGGTCAATGGTAACCCCAGGATGTTGATAGTGGGGGATTGAGCGATGGTAAAGGCATTGAATGTCAAGGGGCAATGGTTAGATTCTCTCTTGTTGGAGATGGTCATTACCTGACACTTATGTGGTGCAAAAGTTACTTGCCACATGTCAGCCCAGGCCGGGATATTGTCCAGGTCTTGCTGCATGTGGGAATGTGTACAATTGTAGACAGCATGATATAAAGCTGATTGTAATCTATAGAATATTTGATGAAATTGTTTCCCGGAGAATGTGACACTGTGCACACACAGGTATACATCAATAACATTGAAGCAACACATGAGCAGACAAAGCAATCCCTGTATGTATATCTCCATTACTAATGCTCATTAAACTCCTGCTTCAGATATACTTTAATCTTTATAAATAAATAAAGCCTCAGCTTTGATGTTAGACCTTGTCTAAGAAATGGTCCTTGGTCGTGGGCAAGTGATTGAGCATTTGGCCCATTGGGTTGATTAAGGAATGATCCATTGAGCTAAGAGGATCTAATTATTTTTATATAACCAGTTAAATGCTGGTACATTCATTGCCTACTTCTGAAATACAGAGTTCTTTTACCTTGTCCTTTTATGGCCTGTGATTCTATTTGCTAAAAATTACAAATATTTGGGTGAAAAACCAATTGGATCCCTACCTCCCCCACTCCCAACCCCAAATAACAGAACTCTGTGTTATTTTAATTTAAATAAAGTAGCTGAATATTAAAATCCTTGAGCAAGTAAGTGCTATGTCAGAGGTTGTGTGCTGCATTTTAATATAGAGTTTAAATCTTGGATTAAAATGCCAGTTGGAATTTTTCCCAGACTAAACATTTTGAAAAGCACTATTCTCCCATGGAAATGCAGAGCTCAGTGTGTACACAATGCCTAACAAAGTCATTATCAAGACTGTCAACATTCATTTAAATGATTGAAAGGGTTTTTCCAACATAGCTGAACTTAAGACCACAATGATTACCACAATGAGAACTTTCTTGTAGACAGAAATATTGCCGTCATTGTCAGATAAAAATATGCCTGATCTAAATATAGATTTATTGAATGCTTGGATTCTACTCATGACATACTGTGGCTATAAGAGCAGGTCAGACGCTAGAAATTATGTGACGAGTAACTCACCTCCTGACTCCCCAAAGCCTGTCCACCATGTACAAGGCACAGGTCAGGAGTGTGATGGAATACTCCCCACTTGCCTGGATGAGTGCAGCTCCAACAACACTCAAGAAGCCAGACACCATCCAGGACAAAGCAGTCCACTTGATTGGCACCACATCCACAAACATTCACTCCCTCCACCACCGACGCACAGTAGCAGCAGTGTGTACCATCTACAAGATGCACCGCAGGAATTCACCAAGACTCCTTAGACAGAACTTTCCAAATCCATGACCAGTACCACCTAGAAGGACAAGGGCAGCAGATAGATGGGAACACCATCACCTGGAAGTTCCCCTCCAAGTCACTCACCATTCTGACTTGGAATATATTGCCATTCCTTCACTGTCACTGAGTCAAAATCCTGGAACTCCCTTCCTAACAGCACTGTGGGTGTACCTATACCACATGGACTGCAGCGGTTCAAGAAGGCAGCTCACCCACCACCTTTTCAAGGGCAACTAGGGATGGCAATCAATGCTGGCCCACATCCCATGAATGAATAAAAAAAACATGAGGTTTCATCGCAGCGGGTGGAACACAAATTTTTACAATAGATTTTCTAACTTCAAGACCATCTAATTTAGCCAGTCAGTGAAGGAGATCCCTAAAGTCTATTTGTATGTATTCTGGAAAGAGAATATAGAATTATAGAGTCACAGAATGGTTACAGCACAGAAGGATGCCATTCGGCCCGTCGTGTCTGTGCTGTCTCTCTGAAGGAGCAGTTGCAAAATCCATGGTCTCTGTCTTGGTTGCATCTGTCATTTGCTCTGTAGTGTGGTGTGTTTGGTCACAGTTCACTTATTAACTCACGTGTAGCACATACGTACCCTGAATGTTAGATTACAGGCAGATATTGTAAACTGTTTTATCTTTCTGAGCTTCCCATGGAATCTTGGGGCTTTATTCCAAAAGCATGTGTCTTGAATTTCAACATTTACCTACTTTAAACAAAGTGTTATTGGTCCTCCAGCAGACCTCCACCTACACCCCGGGGTCTGGCCAAGGATCGCTACAATAGGCTGTGATAAAATACACTGCATTTGGCTTTGTGAGGTTGTGTAAAATAGATGGCAGCCTATTTCATATCTCTCAATTTTTATTTCCATTGCATGCAATGGGACACGAGCGTCCAACTCGCTATCACCCTTCTCACACCAATGCACAAAGTCAAAATCTATCCCAATGACTCTGCTTAGAAAATATTTGTTGAGCTTTTTGACAAGAACAAATTAAGCTACATTTATATTATGCCATTTCACATCTTTAGGATGTTCCAAAGCATTTCATATCCAGTTAATTACTTTGGAAGTGCAGCTGTTGTTATTATTCAGGTGAACATCGAAGTCAAGTGGCACACAGCATGGTCCTGCAAATAACGAAAGAAGGTTTTTGGTGGTGTTGGATGAGGTGGGACTGTTAACCAGGACACCCTGCTCTTCTTTGAATAGAACAATGGAAATATATTAATCTACCTCAATTGGAGCCTCAGTTCTGAAGGCTCATCCAAAAGACAGCCCCTCTGGCATTTGATCATAAGAAATGGGACCAGGAGTAGGCCATTAAGCTCATTGAGCCTGCTCCGTCACTTAATAAGATCACGGCTGATCTGATTGTGGCCTTAGTACCAATTTTCTGCCTTTCCCCCATAACCCTCGACCCCCTTATCGATCAAAAATCTGTCTAACTCAGCTTTGAATATATTCAATGACCCAGCTTCCACTGCTCTCTGGGGAAGAGAATTCCAAAGACTAAAGGCCCTAAGAGAAGAAATTCCTCCTCACCTCTGTCTTAAATGGGAGACCCCTTTTCTTTAAACCGTGCCCCTAGTTCTAGATTCCCCCACAACGGGAAACATCATCTCAACCTGTACCTTGTCAAGCCCCCTCAGAGCCATATATATTTCAATAAGATCACCCCTCATTCTTCTAAACTGCATAGTATCTCCTTAGCTCTGCACTAAAAGTTTCAGCTTGCATTACATGTTTGAAGTTACGATACGTCCTGAGCCCACATTCTCCTGACTCAGAAGCTAGTGAACAACCAAGCTGATACAGTGAGGCTACATTTACCTTCCTCCTTTTGATTCCCTGTGAGAAATTTACCTTTGATTTTCACGCTAACCAAATGGGACCAAAGCAGAATTATGGTAATGATGGACAAATATTTACCGGCACAATTAAAAATCTGCTTTAGAATGGGTCTTTTGAAATATTATTCCCTTCGAGTTTTCATCTTAACTGTGAGGAATTCAGTATCCCCACAATACCACAATATCGACACTTCGAAAGTACTATATTGGCTTGTAAAGTGCTTGGTATTTCTTGAGATTATGAAAAATGTTAATATGTCATGACCACGGATTATAGCCCTGAATTACTTACAGGCACATTGAACTGCTTAAGTAAGACCTTAAAAAATAGGACATATAAGCAAAAGCTGGCTGAGACTGTAAAGTAGCTACTTGCTGGAAAATTCCTATGTGGATTACGCTTGTCCAGCTAGTCCAGAGAATGGAATGTTACACCTAAAAAAGTGTCGAGGCCTACTTCAGACAGAGACACTTCAAAGGAAGAGATACAATGCAAAAACTGAACAGTAATCTCCTGTGGATGCGGAGATAATGAAGGCTGATTACCATTGCAGCAGAAACGATCTCCTGTGAGTTATATTCCACACTGCGGACATGATGGGAGTTGAAAAGAAAGCAGGTCTGAGCGAAAGACATGTTTGTTTTTTTCCCTTCCAGGAATACACAAAAAAAGGGGTTAAAAATCCAACTGCAACTCTGGTTTCTGTGTGCTAGTTTTGGTGTTCCAGGTCTGGTCTGTGAGGGTCAGGGCTGAAGAACATCAACTAGGCATCCCTGCACTTGCAGGTAAAAAAAAGACCCCTCTCTCTGGTTGCTGGAAGCAAGTCACAAGTCAGCAAAGCCATTGTCAAAAAGGAAACAGGACTAGCCTGCAGAACCAAGAATCTCCAAACCCACTGCTCAACTGCGCAAAGTCAGCTCTACCCACCAGAATCACCCAACTTAACAGCCGCAATGTTTCGCCATCTACTCCTCATTAACAACCCAAGGACTGATTAGTATTTTTTTTTTAACCTTTATATCTGGACTCATTTCTCATTTCAAATCTGTGTTTTTGTCTGTTGCGTTTTATTATTTTTTCTCGCATTTTAGTAACGAATAAACCCATTCTTTCTTTGACTCAGGAAAGCTTGGTTAAATTGGTTCCTTCTAAAACATAAATACATTTGGACTGGGAAAAGGTATCCACGAGGGAAGGGATCCTATTTAACCTTGTTGCGACCAACTGAGGGGGTTGAATAAAGAAGGTGAGCCAATTCATCCTTCCTCGCCTGAGACCATAACAATTTGGGGTAATTTGTTCAAGATCATAACAAATTAGGGGAACCTCACCCGGAGACTGGTCTTAACATTATATAAAATGTAAGTTTGTTCTTCCTTTATGGATCCACAATAAGATTGAGGCCATGACCAAGCTGAAACAAACTGAGGGATAAAGTTCCATGGTGAACCCCTGCAGCCTCCCACTGTAACTCCAATGGGAGACTAACAAACACCCAGGGGAAATAGCAGACCAGGCCCATTTCAGGCACTTCCCCTTTGGGTATCACTGGTCTCCCACTGGGCTTATGCTGGACAAGGACCTATGAACATACAAACATATGAATTAGGGGCAGGAGTAGGCCATTGGTGGAGCTGCTGAAGAATTTCAGCCCCTGTGCTTGGAACAGGGGCAAAAATTATATATACTCTTATATTTGTTCATGGGATGCAGGCAACATACGGCTAGACCAGCATTTATTCCCCATCCCTAATTGCCCTGGAGAAGATGGTGGTGAGCTGCCTTCTTGAGCCACTGCAGTCCCCACAATGGCTCAGCCATTTCAGTCAATCATCTTGCTGTGGGTCTGGAGTCACACATAGGCCAGACCAGACCAGGTAAGGACAACAGATTTCCTTCCCTAAAGAACCAGATGGGTTTTTACAACAATCAATTCATGCTCATCATTAGATTTTTAATTCTAGATTTTTTGAATCCGAGATTGACCATCTGCTGTGATCTGTCATCCACTGGGATTTGAACCTGGGTAGCAGGAACAGTACCCTGGGTGCCTTGATTATTAATCCAGTGATAGTACTACTATACCACTGATCTGAATACAAAGGTGATGGTATTAGGTCACAGGTGTACAGAGCTCTGGTTTGACCCAGTTAGAAGCAAAGGTGGGAAAAATAGAGTTAAGTTGCAGATCAACCATAATCTAATTAAATGCCGGAACTGTTTGAATTACCTCCTCCTGTTCCTATGTATTTAACTATTGGAATTAAAGAATTAAAACAGTCTGTATGTAGAGCAAAGTTCCAGCAATATCAATTGCTGATGCTTTTGTACGCTGTTACATCTTCAGAACTCCTCGAACTCTTCAGCCTGGGTTTTCATCATCGAGTTGGGTAGTCGGAGTCAGGAAAGTTCCCGACTCAGCCCACCTGCCTTGGGAGAAAGTGCCCCCAAGGATGGGATTTTCATTATCAGGTGTGGGCTGGGGTTGGGCCAGTTAACCCAGGAAGTAGTTTGGGGGCAGCCACTGGGGGCTGCTGGGTGCCAAGGCGGGCTGTTTAAGAGGCCTGCTTCAGTGCTGTGGGACTTTGTCGCAGTTAAAGTGAAAGCAGCCCTCCAGCCCTTACCCTTCAACACCCTCATAACCTCCCAGACACTCCCCATGTCCCATCCATGCCACCTCATGCCCACCCCCCCCACCTACCCCTGCTGGCCCCAAATGCCCCCCATGCCAAGTTATGCCCCACCACACCCTATGGACCTTCATGCCCCCCCCATACCAAGGTATGCTCCTACCCGCCCCCTAAGGCCCCTCATGCCCCCATACCAAGATCTCAGCCAAGGGTAAAGCTAGGCTGAGAGCTTAAAAATCCATTAGTTTGTTGAAACACCTGATCTCCAGGGAAAACATTGTTTGACTGACAGCTCTGGCTCTCTGATTTCTGCTGTCAATTTCACAATGTTTATTTACACAAGATAAAATGGTTTTGAGTACTTGCAGTTTCAGCTATTAAAACTTTAAAGGGTCTGGATGATTAACACTGTAGTAAAAAGGAGTTTCTTTTTTAAGGAGGTGGAAAGTTATCAATGAATGACTGTTTTTTTTAAAGCTTTTTTTCACACATCCTACTGTCACTATAGGGTTCATTGTTTCTATACAGTCCATACTGGATGAATTGGCATGGAAGAGCCATAGCGTATCATGTGGGCATGAGACCGTAGGGTTGTTTGGGGGGAATATCTTGGCACGAGGGTATGAGGGGCCATATACAATCATCCAAGCCAATGTGGTGACAGACATATTTCAGGTGGGAGGCACACCTTAGCATGGGGGTCATAAAGAGGACTTTTTGAACTTACCTTTCAAAAGGTTCCTCATAGCCTATGGTTCACGACACCTCTGAGGTACCATGAACTATGATTCGCTGATGACCTGGCTTGACGCTATGAAAATTGCAGAAGACTAGGATGTGCTTGTCCCCACAATGGACCTGGCCAGGCTGGGAATGCAGGGTTTGGGATTTTGACCTGAACAAGGCTGCACTCTAAAGAGGCCCTGTTAAAAATCAGAAACCCCAGGGAAGGAGTCAGGAAACCTGGAATTGGGTCCCAGCCGCCATTTTTGAGTCATTCCGATTTGGTGAAAATCCAGACCTTTGTCTACAACTATAATCAGGTAAAGATTTTGATGTTGCCTGGCTATTTGTACCTCATTCAGCATTATGTTGCCAGGCAAATCTTTAACAACTGGATAACGCAGAACACCAATGGTTGCTCTACTGAATGTTCCTGTTCAAATCAAGTCTCACTCCCAATGCATTTCATGTGTGTCCACAGCAAAAAGGAAGACCATGATCCTCCAGGTTTCCCTTCAAATGACATCCCATCCTCACTTGAATATATAATTCCATTGCTTTACCATTGGAGAGTCATTGACCCAGAATTTCCTGGATTGGTGGGATTTGTGTCATGAATTGTGCCTTTTGGGTGCCCCAAATCTGCTCATTGCAAACTTACACCAAAATTTCCCAGGAAAGGAATTTGAATGCACTGCAGAGAGCATAATGGCCAATCTGGGACCTCTGAGATTGTGTAACCAATAGCTTACTCCATCTGCATCATTGAACCAATTAGACAGGTCAGACATCTGAATGTCAAGCCTTTTCACCGTGATGAATTTGATCATTTGCAGGAAGCCATCTGGGTTAAGGACTCACTCATCAGCTTCAGGTTCAGAAACATTCCAAGTTATGTTTTAACATTTATTTAGAAGATGATACAAGTGTCAGGCTAGACAAGAAGGGGGCACTGGTGGGACATTTGCCCATTTCTCAAGCTCAGAATGGGTACATGCCCCAAAGGCCACCTGAAATATGTCTGTCACCACATTGGCTTGGACGATTGTATATGCTTATGAGGGGCACCTACTGCTAATATCTATTTAAAGGTCCTCTCCATTCCTTTTCCAGTTTCTTCTGTAGCCTGACCAACGGTCCTGAAAGGGATTGCTCGAAGCCACAAACATAAAAGATGTTTTTTTCTACCTTTTTAAATTTACCCTACACTGGAGCAAGGAAGACCTGGAATGGTCCTATAGGTTGCATGGCATTAATGAGGGCAGTTATTGGCTCGGGCGCACTTCCCTCCTGCTTGTAATGAAATTGGACCAAAATTGCCTCGTTGCCAGAACTTTCAAACAAGCACCAATGGCTGATGGTGAGAGGGGCCCTTCCTGCCAGATCCTTCATGCACACCCAAAGTCTCTTCCACTCCGCACGAGCAGGCTGTGGTGGAGAAGGGACCATTGTCCACCTCTTTGTGGAATGTGCCTCAGCAAAGAAAGTCTGGAGAGAGATGCAGTGGTTTGTATCGAGGTTCCTGCTAAGCAGCTCCATGACGGAGGGCGCTGCGCTCTATGGGCTATCTCCAGGGACGCACACCGAGATAAACATCAACCGCTGCTGGAGGATCATCAACTCGGTGAAAGACATTCTTCAGTCTGTCCAAAACTTTTGCTGGTCTTCCAGTGCAAAGAGTTGTCTATGACTGAGTGTTACAAAGTCCAGGACTATGTGCTGAGGGTTGTACTGAAGCTTGGGACAACTGCCATAGAGGCACAATGGGGAAAGGTCGCCATCTAAGGCCTTTCAACCTGGGTACAATGAGGGGCTGGAAACTGTAGAACCCTTTGGGCTGTATGCCTGACATGGAATGTATATGATAAATATCAAGTGTATTCCACCTCAGGGTGGAACTTGCTGTTTGGGGAAAAGTGGAATTCTCTGGCACTTTCTGTAATATTCAGTTTGAAATGTTTTGGAATGCACTTTTACAAATTTTATGAATGAAGTACATTTTTGGGAAATAAAAGTTTGGTTCAGCCCATTTCAGAACCTACGCTAGCATTGCAGCGCGTGGAAATTGGTCATGAAACCACCAAGCTGCTTATTGTTGTGATCACAGCCGGTGTAAATCACTGCGCAAACCAAACCCCAGAGGGAAACTTGGCTTATGGGCCGCAACCTATTTTTTAATTCTGAAACTGAGAAGAAGATATACCGAGCTCAGCAGTAAGAGGTCCAGTAACGCTTTTGGGATTTTAAAAATTAAAAATAAAAGGCTAATTAACAAGAATGAAAGAAAACTTAAGCACACATGATTACAGTTGCACAATTAAGGCTAGTCTTACAAACATTCCCCTCATAAAGACTTTCCACTTGGCCAGACCCACAGATACACACCTTCCAGGCAACACTCTCTTATAGACATAAAAACAAAAAACTGCGGATGCTGGAAATCCAAAACAAAAACAGAATTACCTGGAAAAACTCAGCAGGTCTGGCAGTATCGGCGGAGAAGAAAAGAGTTGACGTTTCGAGTTCTCATGACCCTTCAGCAGAACACTCAGTTCACTCACTTTCACCCTGCCGTGAAAATCCAAACTTCAAAATAAGACTACTGTTTGCAGCCCACGACTTTTCTGTCTTGACTGGATGGTTAATTCAAACCGCATCCTCTCCAATTTCCAGCTCAAACAGCTATAGTCAAAGCTACTGTAACCTCCCCATGTAACTCTAAAATACCTTTTTACCCCTTTCATCTCAGGTTCCATTGTTTTCATGCTTCTTTGAAACTCGAAACCTTCCAATATAAAATCTTTCATGTTGCTATTATGTCTTTGCCTTGGGGTCAATAAAATAAAATACCCCCTTTCTATTTACCCAAGGAACTCCTGCAAGATGCAAACATGTTTCTTTCACCCTTGACTCCCCTTTGATATTCAAACAAACTCTCAACTTATCTGGAAATGCAAATGTTAGATCTAACCTATTTACTTATACCTCAGATCTAACACCCCTATCCTTTTCATGTTTCAACCTCCCCAGACAACCTGCCTCTTATTAATCTCTGCCCAGCTTAATTAAATCATACGCACACAAACAGCCTTTTCCACAGAATAACACAAGATTCTTCAAAAATATTTTAAAAAACACATCTATTCCTCACACTACGGGGCTTGAAAGATTCCCACAGCTTAGCTGAATTACTTAGATTCAAAGACATAAATCCAGAAAATTTATGACGGCCATTTACTTGTCTGGGGATGGAGCCACAATGATCAACTTTGCATCGTTTTGGTGCAGGAAATTATAATGCAGCACAAGGTCACCTATGCCATAGTTTTCTGGGATTTTATGGTTACAAAATGAACGCAGTGCCCTTGATGTGCCATTCCAATGGTGAAAGTCTGCAGGTAACTCTGGACCATTATCTTGCAATGTCCCACCTAACACCATCATGGGCACATCATCACCCTAGGGACATCAGTTTAAGAAGAAGGCCCACCATTCATTTCTAAGGCTCTTAAGGGTGTGGAATAAATGTTGCTAACATGCTTCACCCACATACAAAGAAGAAATAGAAAAATGGGGGCAGACCATCCTGAGCTTTACATCGGTAATCTTACGCATAATCTGAATGGGATAATATCCCACAGGATGAACAATTACCTTGTAACCAAAGTACTTTGCACCAAATTATATGTTCATCATGGGCTTAAGTGTTAGCCTTGACTCAGTTGCTAGCACTCTCGAGTTGCAGCTAATGGGTTCACACCCAACTTCAGGAACCCAAGCACATAATCTAGGCTGACACATCAGTGCAGTACTGAGGGTGTGCGGTACTTTAGGAGGTGTTGCCTCTCAGGTGAGATTTTAAACCGAGACCTTGTTTGCTCCCTCTGGTGGCTGTAACAGATCCCACTGTACTATTTGGGAGAGCAGCAAGGGAATTCTCCCTGGTGACCCGATGATGGTCTGTGTGTTACAGTTCGCTTAGGGAGTACGAGTTGCCGTGGAAACAAACACTTTTCCGTGCACGTTGCAGTCCTGAGTTATGGCCAGTGACGGTAGAGGGTCCAATGTTCTATCCATCTCATGGCTGACCAGGAGTCTCTCCCGCTCTTACCACCTGCCATTGAGATGTGTTGGAAGGATTTGCAGGTTGGTTTGCCTCAACATTACTACAGTGATCCCAGCAGATCGGAAGTTAGCATATGTGACACCGCTATTCAAGAAAGGAGGAAAAGAGAAAACAGGTAACTACAGGCCAGTTAGCCTGACATCAGTCATCAGGAAAATGCTGCAATCTATTATTAAGGAAGTCTTCACTTAGAAAATCATAGCATGACCAGAGAAAGTCAACAAGGTTTTATGAAAAGGAAATCTTGTCTGAAAAATTTATTAATGTTTTTTGAGAATGTAATTAGTAGAGTAGATAAAGGGGAACCAATAGATGTAGTATACTTTGATTTCCAGAAGGCATTCGATAAGATGCCACACAGACGGTGAATACACAACATGAAGGCTCAAGGATTTGGCGGTAATATATCAGAATGGATAGAGGATTGGTTAAAGGACAGGAAGCAGAAAGTAGGGCTAAATGGGGCATTTTCAAGTTGGCAGGCTGTATCCAATGGAGTGCCATAAGGATCAGCGTCAGAAGCTCAGCTATTTACAATCTATAATAATAACTTAGACAAAGAGACAGAGAGTAATGAATCTATAACAAAAACAGAATTACCTGGAAAAACTCAGCAGGTCTGGCAGCATCGGCGGAGAAGAAAAGAGTTGACGTTTCGAGTCCTCATGACCCTTCAACAGAACTGAATCTATGTTTCTATAATATCTATAGTAATGTATCTATGTTTGCTGACGATACAAAGCTAAATAGTAGTGAAAGCTGTGAGGATACAAAAAGTTTGGAAAGAGATGTAGACAGTTAAGTGAATGGGCAACAAAATGGGAGATGGAGCATAATGTGGGAATCTGCGGGGTTACTCAGTTTGGTTGTAAGAATAAAAATGCAGCACTTTTTTAAAAGGCAGGAAACTTGTAAATGTTGAGATTCAGAGGGACCTGGGTGTACTCTTACAAGGAACACAGAAATTTACCATGCAGGTGCAGCAAGTAATTAGGAAAGCAAATGGCATGTTGGTTTTTATTGCAAGGGGATTGGAGCACCAGAGTAAAACAACCTTGCTACAATTGTATAGGGCTTTAGTGAGACCATATCTGGAATACTGTGTGCCATTTTGGTCTCCATATTGCTCTTTCTTTCAATACTTGCATTGGAGGCAGTATAGCGAAGGTTCACTCGTTTGGTCCCTGAGCTGTCCTATGATGAGTAAATTGGGCTTATATTCTCTGGAGTTTAGAAGAATGAGAGCTACAAGATTGTGAAGGGGTTTGACAGGGTAGATGCTGAGACATTGTGTCCACTGGCTGGGGAACCTAGAACATGGAGGCACAGTCTCAGAACAAGGGGCTGATCATTTAGGACTGAAAAGAGGAGAAATTCTTTACTCAAAGGGTTGTGAATCTTTGGAATTCTCTACCCCAGAGGATTGTGGATGCCCCATCATTGAATACATTTAAGGATGTGATAGACAGGTTTTTGATCTCTCAGGGAATCAAGGGATTTGGAGAGCAGGGCGGGGAAGTGGAGTTGGAGCCCAAGATCAGCTGAATTTGTGTTGAATGGTGGAGCAGGCTTGATGGGCTGCAGAGACTACTCCTGCTCCTATTTCTCATGTTCTTATTGCCTTAGTGACCACCGTTTCTCAAGTACTTCAAGTGGCTGTGAAGGTATTTGGGATGCTGTCAAAGGCGCTATATAATGCAAGTTCTTTCTTCCTGGGATTCACAGGAACTTATGTCCCTGCTCAGGTCCTTGACAACATCCTGCCATGCGCCAGAACTATCAACCAACAACCAAGTACTTCCCTCAGCCAAAAGAACATTGGTTATAAATTCATTTTGGAGCGTGTTTCTTCATGGAGCATTATAGCACATTATCAACTTTATACACATAAAAACACACCAGCGTGATGGTAGCATGGCGGAGGAACACTATGTTGTACCATGGAGTGACCGGAAATTTGTTCCCCCACACAATTCTGATCTCAATTACAGAAGAATCAACAGAGGTGAAGTATATCCTGGAAAAAGGTTGGGAAAATTGCAAGGTGGATCGGCCACTGGCATTCACTTATGAACATACATTCGAATATACGGAATAGGAGGAGTAGGCCATTCGACCCCTCGAGCCTGCTCCGCCATTCAATAAGGTCATGGCTGAATTCCACATTCCCGTCTAACCCCAATAACCTTTGACTCCCTTGCCTAACAAGAAACTACCTACCTCTGCCTTAAAAATATTCAATAACCCCGCCTCTATCGCCTTCAGAGGCAGAGAGTTCCAATCCCTCGTTTCTCTTCATCTGTGTCCTAAAAGGGCGACCCCTAATTTTAAAAGAGTACCCCTGAGTTCTGGACTTATCCAGCAGAGAAAACATCCTTTCCACGTCCACCTAGTCAATACCGTTCAGGATCTTATATACTTTAATCAAGTCATCCATCACTTTCCTAAACAAGCCCAGTCTATCTAACCTTTCCTCATTCCAGGTATCAATCTAGTTAACCTCCTCTGAACCGTCTCCACTTGCACTTCCTAGGATTGTAATTAAGCAATAGACAGTGGTGTAGCAACAAGCCGTGAGCTGCACCTCTCTATCAGGGAAAGCTGCATGAGGGAGAGGGAGCCATAAGGACAGGGGAATCTGGGGAAATTGAGGAACATAGTCATTCTCCCCATATACTTTAGGTACTCTAGAGCTGACCAAGATGGTGTCTTATACTGAAATGCTGGTTTATTCCACATTCAGGGCATGACAGCATCTTGGTCAAGAAGTTAAAGCTTGTGTTAGGAATCGCAGCTTGGAGGATTGTTAAGGAGCTGGTTGATAGTTAATTTGCCTGCTAGTGTTTGTTAAGGAGGCTGCAGGGAGTTTTGGTGGTTTGGTCTTGAACTAACTCCTTCTCCTAACAGTGACCAGCTGATTGGGAGTAAACAAGTCATTTTAACGTTATTTAAAGATATATCATCTTTCACTTGCTGCTGGAGGTTTGTAGAGGAATTTTGCAATGCATTGGTAGACTCCCTGGGGCATTTTTTCAAGACTTCATCAACATTCATGCCAATATTTATGCCAGGTATTCTCTGAGGATATTAATAATAAGTGCTATGCTACTTTCCCTCATTGGACTCCATTTAGGAGACACTAGGAAAAAGGGAATGCTTGCACGTGGGTCTTGCAAGAAGCTCCCCCTTGATCTGCAGGACAAATGGGGCAAGAACGTGAGGCCACACAGAGGTGGACAGCTGCTGCAAAAAAAAGGAGACAGGAGGCTGAGCTGGCATCCTTACACCCCTGTGAATACAAGACATTCTTCCTCCTCTGACCTCTGCCACCAGGACTCTCAGTGTTAAGTCTAAGAAACTACCTGTTAATTCCAATAATTGTATGTTGGAGGAAGAATAAGCCTGAAGCTAGGCTGTACCTTAAAACAGGTGTATTTCCAAAACAGCAGAGTGGAAACATAGAAAATAGGAGCAGGAGTAGGCCATTCAGCCCTTCGAGCTGCTGTGCCGTTCAATACCATGCTGCCACTCTCTCCCCATATCCCTTGACGCCTTTAGGGTCTAGAAATCTATCTATTTCCTTCTTAAATACATTCAGTGACTTGAGGTAGAATCTTCTGCCTGTTGGGTGGACCTGTCGGGAGTGGGCGCAGAGCCAACTGCCACCCGCGATCGGCCACGTGCCGCCATTTTACATGGGCAGGCCAATTAAGGCCCGCCCAACGTGACGCACACCCGGTAGCGCTCAGCGCTCCCTGTGCGGGCGGGGGGAGGAGGGAGAGTCGGGGGCCTGAGCTCTTTCGTGGTGCTTGCGAGCACAAGAGCGCAGAAATCAGCCTGAGGCAGCTCTGTGCCTCAGGGAGATTAAGTTCAAATTGAAAATTCAAAATAAATAAAGAAAGATTAAAATTATTTAGACACGGACTGTTCGCCTGCCCCACCACCCCCCCGCCCCCCACCCCCGGCCACCAACCTTAAGGTTGGACGGGCAGCCCTGTCAATTATCTCAATTGGTTTTTAAATGGCCTTAACAGGCCTTTGACAGGTTGGTGGATGTGCAGCTGCCTCTGGCACGCCCAGCCTCACCCCGCGTCATTTTGTGCGTCGGTGTGCGGGGCCTGACTCCACATGCCACAGAGAAAATTCTGCCCTTGGCCTCCACAGTCTTCTGTGGGAAAGAATTCCACAGGTTCACTGCCCTCTGAGTGAAGACGTTTCTCCTCATCTCAGTCCTAAATGGCTTACCCCGTGTCCTGAGACTGCGACTCTTTGTTCTAGAAACCCCCAGCCTGAAGAAACATCATCCCAGCATCCAGTCTATCCAGCCCTGTCAGCATTTTATACTTCAATGAGATCCTCTCTCATTCTTCTAAACTCCAGTGAATACAGGCCTAGTCAGCCCAATCTCTCCTCACATGGCAATCCTGCCATCCCAGGAATTAGTCCGGTGAACATTTTCTGCACGCCCTCTATGGCAAGTATATCCATAGAACAATAGAACACTGCAACACAGAAAACAGGCCATTCGTCCCTTCTAGTCTGTGCCGAAATATTATTCCACTAATCCCATTGACCTGCACCTAGTCCATAACCCTCCAGACCTCTCCCATCCATGTATCTATCCAAGTTATTCTTAAAACTTAAGAGTGAGCCCGCATTTAACATGTCAGATGGTAGCTCGTTCCACACTCTCACCACTCTCTGAGTGAAGAAGTTCCCCCTAATGTTCCCCCTAAACCTTTCCCTTTTCACCCTAAAGCCATGTCCTCTCGTGTTTATCTCTCCTAATCTAAGTGGAAAGAGCCTACTCACATTTACTCTGTCTATACCCCTCATAATTTTGTAAACTTCTATCATATCTCCCCTCATTCTTCTACGCTCCAAGGAATAAAGTCCTAATCTGTTTGATCTTTCCCTGTAACTCAACTCCTTAAGACCCGGCAACATCCTGGTAAATCTTCTCTCTTAGGTAAGGAGACCAAAACTGTACATAATACTCCAGGTGTGGGTCTCACCAAGACCCTGTACAGCTGCAGTAAGGCATCCTTGCTCCTGTATTCTTGTCTCCTCTCAATGAAGGCCAACATACCATTTGCCTTCTCAACTTCTTGCTGCACCTGCATGCTTGCTTTCAGTGATTGGTGTACAAGGACACCCAGGTCCCATTGTACATCAACATTTCCCAATCTATCGCTGTTTAAATAATACTCTGCCATTCTATTGCTTTTCCTACCGAAGTGGATAACTTCACACTTATCCATGTTATACTGCATCTGCCATGTATTTGCCCACTCACTCAACTTGTCTAAATCACCTTGAAGCCTCTTAACACCCTCCTCATCGCTCACATTCCCACCAAGGTTTGTGTCATCAGCAAAGTTGGAAACATTACATTTGGTTCCCTCATCCAAATCATTGATACATATTGTGAATAGCTGGGGCCCAAGCACTGATCCCTGTGGTACCCTGCTAGTCACCGCTTGCCACTCCGAAAAAAGTCCATTTATTCCTACTCTGTTTCCTGTCTGCAAACCAATTCTCAATCCATGCCAATATATTACCCCCAATCCCATGTGCTTTAATTTTATGTGGGACTTTATCAAAAGCTTTCTGAAGATCCAAATACACCACATCTACTGGTTCTCCCTTATCTATTCTGTTAGTTATGTCCTCAAAAAGATCCAGTAGGCTTGTTAAACATGATTTCCCTTTCATAAATCCATGTTGACTTTGTTTAATCATGTTAATATTTCCAAAGTATAAAATCACAGAGCTCTCCCAGTTCCTCTCTGACACCCCGAGTAAACTAGTTTATTTACTCTTGCAATGACTCCCTAATCCTTCCCCAATTGGGGACAACTCTGCTTAATTACCAACTTAAAGGATGTATTTGATTGCAGCGCAAATTCAATATTAATACTATCTTCTCTAACTTGGTCCCTGAGCTATCCTGAAATGTACTGTTGTGTGCCAGCCAGAACACTCCACACCTTCGGTGGAAGTGGGTGTGAGGAACCCACAGTTACTGTATCGCAAAAACCCTGTTTAATGAGCACTCGCATGTTAAACGTGAAGTTGTCTGTTTAGCATCTCCCAGCAAATTCACAGCATGATAATCAGTAAGATGGACCAAAACCGTGTGCTAAAACCAGACTTTCAAACAGGTGTGTCTTAACAGCACCGCATCCTTTTAACACTTGCTTTCACCAAAATAACTCCTAGAATTCGCTAAACAGGAATTGCCTTTTTAATTGTCCTCTTGTTCCATGGCTTGTTCCAGTAGATGAAACACTCTGCTGTTTTAATAAGGATCCCCATGTTGTTTGTTGTGGGTATCAGTTCCCCACGTCTTGTACTGCTCAAAACCACCTGACATTCCCAATTAGTCCCACAATGTAATGAAAATTATTGGCTCAAGATAAACAAGAGATCTACGTTTCAAATTTTACTGACTGATCCCGAACAGGGACTGGAAAGAACAGCAAATACAGTAGAACGACTGTTTGAGTTCAAGCACAGGTTAAATTGCAGCAAAATTGCTGAAACCTTCAGCAGTATTAATCTATTACATGACTGTATAGTCAGAATTGAGGACTGATTTCAAATGGTAACCCGACAAAATAGACAACGGACAATTCAGCAGATTCCTATCTATTACCTGCTAATGATCACAGCTCCCTTGTAAAGGACTGAGAAGGTTGGCATCTCGTTCAGATTCCTGTTCCTGCGACAAACACATTCATTACTTTCCACATATCCACTCTGCCTCAGAGTCAGTGATGGTGGGGGAGGGGGGGGGGGTGGGGGGTGGTGGTGGTGGGGGTGGTGGGGGAGGCGGGGGGTGGGGGGTTGGTGGGGGAGGGACCAAAGCACAGCTAAAGCTTTCAAACAGTCAAATCACGTGACAGTTCTTATGGATGTTTAATTCCTCTAGATATTAGCACAGTTCATCCACATCATCACTATCTTCACAAATAGATTAAGCTTACACAAGAAACAAAGCCAACTGTTCGTATAGCGCAGCCTTGTTAGTGATATGTAAGCACTGCAAAAAGATGAACTAAAATCCTATTTATCCTGCTAAAAAACATGAACAAGGTAATGTGTGAAGCACAACTGATCCATCTCAAATCACAGTGTCTTTCTCGTCTCAGATCGTTCATCTGGGAAGATGCAGAGTGCAAGCTACCTTCTGTAGCTTGTTTGTATGATATACAAGCTACGTCAGGGTGACACAGAAAATAGGTTTAAATCTGAGCTATATCTCTGGCATCCATCCAGCCCTCATTTCCCGACACTCCTTGTAGCCAGTCAGGATGCCATTCCCTGCCTTCATTCCATTCTTCAATGTTTGAAGTTTGATGAAGGATTTATTTGAGCATCTTTCAAAAATTCCAGATGTGTTTAGGCTTTTACTATTTCTACAAAACAACTTGTTTTGGGTGGGCATTGAATTGTGGGAGGCGGGGGGGTTGGGGGATGGTGGTGGTGGTGGTGGGGTGGTGTCTATACCATTGTACCATTGTGTAGATGCTTGCTACAAATACAATCTTATGGTTGGAGCAGCACAACCACCACAGATAGAGATTTAACCCGAATTCATAAAAGAATGGTGAAGTTTCTAATGATTAACAGGAATGAAACAAAAGTTGATGTAACATCCATGTTTCAATTATGCAAGCGTTGGCAAACTACATAGCCAACAACCTGAAAGAAATGAGACATTTCTGTTCAACTTTAAAGCGGTGACGGCAAGAGGTCTTCACCAGAGATCAGTCACTTCGCAGTGCCAGTAACTTGTAGTAACAAAAACAGGAAATCTCATAACAATAGTTTCAAAGGATATTGCTTTTTGCACAGTGACATTTTGTGGGTTACCACCTCTAGGGTTTGTAGAAAAAAAGAGGAAAAAAGACTCAGAACATCTCATTTGATTTTATTGCAAAACTCCAGTTATACTGCATTTATCCCCACTGAGAAGGTGAACCTTTTCTGTTACAATCAGTGAAAGAGCTTGCATTTATGTAGCGACTGCACAATCTCAGGTCATCCCACAGCATTTTGAAGTCATAAAGTGCTCCTGAAATGCAATCCCTGTTGTAATGGAGGAAAACACTGTACGGAACATTCCGAATAGCACATTCTAACGTAGAGAAGGAGGTGGAATATTAGCAATTGTGTTTCCTTGCATATTGATTCATTTGCTCTCACTATTAAACCACCCCTTTGTTATACGGATCCAGAAGGAGAAATCTTCCCTGGAGCCTTTAAGGATCAGGTAGATTCCCTTGAGTGATCAATCTGATGAAAAATTATACAAGGGCTGCCACTCGTTCATCTAGTGCCTTTTTTTTATTCTTTAGTAGGATGTAGGCATCACTGGCAAAGCCAGCATTTGTTGCCCATCCCTATTTGCCCTTGAACTGCATGGCCTGCAGCCATTTCAGAGGGCAGTTAAGAGTCAACCACATTGCTGTGGGTCTGGAGTCACATGTAAGGCAGTTTGGATAAAGGATGGCAGATTTCCTTCCCTTAAGGACATTAGTGAACCAAACCAACAACAGTTTTGTAGCTATCATTAGACTTCTAATTCTAGATTTTTTAATTGAATTCAAATTCCACCATCTACCATGATGGGATTTGAACCCAGGTCCCCAGAGTATTATCGCTGGAACACTACTACAGTGACAACACGACTACACCGCTGCCATAGTTGAGGCCAGGGCTTGGTGGAAAGGGGAGGTGGTGGGGGGTGGGTACAGGGTACAGACATGTAGAGTAAAGGGTTAACATCAGGAGCACCGGATTCTGAAAGAGCCACTGATGTAACTATGATGTATTGTCACATGACTAAGAGACTGAAATCTGGTGGGAAGTAGAAGTGTAGAGTACTGCTTGAGTGCACAAAGTATGAAGATAGGAGTAAAGATGTCTTACTGCAATTATATCGAGCCTTGGTGCGATGACACTGATGCAGTTTAGGTCTCCTTATCTAAGGAAAGATATACTTGCCGTATAGGGAGTGCAACAAAGGTTCACCAAATTAATCCCTGGGATGGAAGGATTGTCCTATGAGGAAAGATTGACAATCGTTCGTAGCCTTGGTGTTCTTATTGATCTGCGATGATTAAAATAGTGCACAACTGGAAAAGTACACAAGCTTCTGATCTTTTTAAGTGAGCAGAGGAAACATTGTGGAAATGATGTTTGAGAGGATTATCTCCTAAGTGAAGATCCAGGATGCAAAAATTAATCTGAGCTGGACTTGTTTTTTAAATAAAACAATTGTTGAGAGAACTGAAGAGCACAGAGCTGCTCCTACTTGAGCCGGATGTGTGTGGGGATCATACTTCAATAAATAAAGGGAAGTTGGTGCCACAACGTCTATAAACACAGAAGCTTTATTTCGTTTTGTGACAGAACCTGACCAATGGTTGTGTTGTGCAGTATTTACACCTCAAGGTGACATCACTCAACTCTGGCCCTGTCTCAACTCATCTGCTGCAGAAATCCTCATCCGTGCCTTTGGTACCTCAAGACTTGATTATGACAATGCACTCCTGGCTGGCCTCTACCCTCCCTTAACTTTAAGACCATCCAAAAGTGCATTGTTTGTGGCCTAATGTGCAGCAAGTCCTGTACACCCATCGCCTCTGTGCTTGATGACCAACATTGATTCCTGGTTAAACAATGCCCCAATTTTGAAATTCTCATCAAATTCCTCCATGGCCCCAACCTCTCCCTATCTCTAATCTCCTCCAGTAATTACAACTCTCCGAGATCTCTGCACTTCTTTAATCCTCATCTCTTGCACATTCCCAAGTTTCTTTACTCCGTCCTTAGTGGCCTTGCCTTCTGCTGTCTGAGTCCTTAGCTCTGGAATTCCCTCTCTAAAGCTCTCTGCCTCTCCATCTCTCTCTTCCCCTTAGCTCCTTAAAACCTACTTCGTTGTTCAAGCTTTTGGTCATTTGAGCTAGTGGGCGGAAAGTGCGGTAGCCAGTGGGTAAAACGACATTTTACTTGCCAGCCATAATGGCGTCTTTTCATGCCATATCATCCCAAACCCGCCACATTAATTATGCATTCCCGGGACACACGCTATTTCCATCACGGACAGTCTCTCGTTCACCTGCCCGCCATCATCTCACCGCTTCATCAACTCGGGCGCCATATTTAAAATCCAGCCGTGCGCACACATCTCAGCGCTTCCAGCTTAAGACTGAAGCTGGGAAGATGTCCACAAACGGCAAAAAGACTGCAGCCCCCAGGTTTAGAGACACATCACTGGAACACCTTTCGAACACCGTGG
Organism: Carcharodon carcharias; assembly: GCF_017639515.1. Classification (NCBI taxonomy): domain Eukaryota; kingdom Metazoa; phylum Chordata; class Chondrichthyes; order Lamniformes; family Lamnidae; genus Carcharodon; species Carcharodon carcharias. The sequence goes on along the minus strand of NC_054481.1, from coordinate 12,276,141 downwards.
AGACCTGCCGCGGTGTCCTCTACCCCCACGCTGGCCCCAGGATGGGCGGCAGCATGACCAACCAGGCTTGGCAGGCGGTGGCAATGCCAATGCCGCACAGAAGAGGTTGGCCGTCCAATGCAGATAGAGAATGAATGACCTCCTCCGTGCAGCCAGGGTAAGGCCACCATCTCCTCACTCTAAACTCACATGCTCAAACCCATCACACATTCATTGCTTTCTCACTCACTGCCAGCTCAAAGGACATCACCACCCATTCTCACACACACACACCTTCCCATGTCCATCTGGCCTCATCTCCTCTGGAGACTGCCTCCTCAGCCCTCACCATCTTGAGGCCACTTGCACAGATCAGCATGTGTCCCCCACACGCACCCTGGTTTGGGGAAACACATATTCATACTGTTTGAGAAGAGAGATCTTCAGAGGCCACTTGCCAACCAATCAGCACTCTCTTCTCATACAATATAAATACGTTCTTTCCCCTGACCTCGGTATCTTCATGCGGGTTGCCCTGATGAGTGCAAGACAAAAAGTTTCGACAAAAATGTCTCTTTCTTTTCAAAAGAATTTGGAAAGCAGTTTCAAACCCTTTGAAAGTCTTGCTCATCGCAATCATTCTGATTTGAAATGCACGCTCGGCCATCAAACTCAACAGACTCTTCATCTTGAAATCCAAAGCAAGTGATTCCAATGCCGCCAGTTTCAAATTTTACCAAGTGCAGAGGGCACATGGCGGCTGGAATATTCCGGGGTTATGAAATTCTCGGGCGTTGGGACCATTTCCGGGTCCCGTCCCGCCCGTGTTGGTACCGGCACCTCCAACACAATCTTATTAAAGGTGATCATTTAACAGACCACCTCCGCATTTACCACAACAAAAACAAAAATACCTGGAAAAACTCAGCAGGTCTGACAGCATCTGTGGAGAGGAACACAGAGTTAACGTTTCGAGTACGTATGACTCTTCATCAGAACATTCATCAATGCTTTACACATCTCTGCCCTTGGATCTCTCACTACTCACCAGAGAATCAGGGGGAATCATTTGCTTTGAGCTCAAGCTTCTATCTCTAGGAGTTACTGAGGGAAAACATGGAACTCATTATTTTCTCTTAGTATTTGCAAGGAAAGGAACCGTTCATTAATTAATACTATGTATCCTCAGATTCTGTTTAGATAGATACGTAGGTCACCAGTTTGTTGATAAGTCACCATGGTGACAGCTGCCGAGTAAGGACGATACCAATTAGAACAAGTATAATGATAATTCAGATGGATTATCTTACAATCATTAAAATAAAAATAAAGCATATAATAATAAAAGAATTGCACAATAATGAACATTTCAATATAAAACAATTGTAATACGTTGCAAAATGCAGGTCTCCATAGCTGACAGAACAGAAATGAAAGGTCTGTTGCATTCTGCATTTTGTATTGAAGTCATTTGTTGTCAGGTAGAGTTCATTGAATTCTCAGTCATCTACATACTAGAAATGAGTTCACACCTCTTCACCCACCTTACTGTTGTATCACTAACATCATGTTTTATATCTCCAGTTACGGTTTTCACACTTATCATGTTTCTGTGTGTGCTTTGTTTATCCCAGTCCCTTCACCTGTATCGCTGCAGTATTTAGACATGTGATTCTTCTGTCTTATTTCGTTCTCATTAAATTACATCAGTTAATCCTGCTTTGAGCCTTGATGTTTTGTGCCTCTGTTGACTGGAATGCCTGTCAGATTGTTTTCTTTTATTCTTGGATGGGATGCGGGCATCGCTGGTTATGACCAGCATTTGCTGCCCATCCCTAGTTGCTCTTGAACCCAATGGCTTGCTAGGCCTTTCAGAAGACAGCTAAGAGTTAACCGCACTGCTATGGGTCTGGAATCACATGTATAGGCCGGACCAGGTAAGGACAGCAGGTTTCTTCCCCTAAAAGGGGCATTAATGAACCAGATGGGTTTTTGTAACACTTGATGATGTTTCATGGTCACCATTACCGAGACTAGTTTTATGTTCCAGATTTTATTAATTGAATTTAAATTCTACCAGTGGCCATGATGGTATTTGAATCCCTGTCCCCAAAGCATTAGCCTAGGCCTCTGAATTATTAGTCCATTGATGTTGCCAATATACCGCCATCTCCCCTAAATGATAACAGGGCTCTAAGGATTAAATTACAAGGAGCGATTCAACAAACGAAGGTTGTATTCCCCGGAATTTAGAAGCTGAAGGGGCGACTTGATCAGTGTTTTCAAGACATTAAGGGCAACAGACAGTTTTTCCCAATCTCTATGGTTGGTGGGTCTAGGGTAAGGGGGCATTGTCTAAAAATTGGAGCCCGACATTTCAGGAGCGAAACTTTAGACTGAACTTTTGTGAAGTTGGAAGGGCCTTAGCCAAAATGGTGCCGGAGCCCCAATTCCAGAAGTCCCACCTCTAAACCCAGCACCCACCATTTCCACCAGGGTGGGGCTAGTAAGGAAACAGGCACGGGATGCATTTCATACGTCCTCATTTCACAGAGGGGGCAGCACATTTAAAAGTGCAGCTGCCTCAAAATAGAAGCAAGTTTAGTCACTCACGTTTCTGAAACACAGCTCAGGGACTTAGACATTTGAGGAAAAGGTCTGAGCCTGCTGGAGTTCTAAGGAGAGGTAAGGTACCCTTTTCAAAGAGGTTCAGCTACCCCTTTTGGAGAGCTAAGGTATCTTTAGAGAGAGGTCAGGTACCCTTAGGGAGAGGTCAGGTACTCCTTTAGGATTAAGAGTTGACCTGAAAGTGCGTAAAAATGGATAACTGTGTTGAACAGTCAAGCTGTAAAGCAAATTAAATCTCTTGCCCTTTAAACTTTGAAAAAAACAACCAGCCTGCTGGTGAGAAAAATAGGTGCTTGCTATTTCACTAGATGTTTGTTGACATATGTCTGAGTGCTATCATAACAGTATTATTTCCGCTCAACAGCTTTTGAACCCATCATTATCATGGGGCAGGAGGGGGTAGAGAGGGTGGGGGTGGTGGTATGGTGGCTGTAAGTTCACAGTTTAATTGACAGCTTCAAGTGATTATAAAGAGATTATCTGTCCTTGATGTGGGGGGCAATGAATACAAATTTTGTTTTATAAGTGATTAAGTACTTGAAATGATTTAAATATACTGAATGGGCTTTTATCAGAGTGTTATTTTTAAATATAGTGAAGCCTGTAACTTAGAACTTTATTTTATTCCATCTCACCATAGTTCCTGAGGTCTGCTCATGTTGGATACTGGGTGAGTTGGCATGGAGAGTGTAAGGGCAAAGGGTAATGGGTGATGGGTCATGGATTGGCTTGAGTTGGCACTGTTAGCATAGGGGCTATAATGGAATAAGGGGATAGGCGGGGTTCATGTGTTGGCATGATATGGTACTAAGTAGACATGGAGGGTGTGAGTGGTCATGGGGTGGGCAGATGGGCATAGGCTGGCATGGAAGGTTTTAAGTGCCATGGAGGGTGGCTGATGGGCATAGGTTCACATGGAGGGTATGAGGGGCCAAGGGAGTTAAGCATGAGGTGGCACAAGTTGGCATAGATGGAGCTTGGGGAGCATGTGGGGGATGAAGGTTGTCAGGGCTTGGGGGGTTTTGTTATTGCTTTTCCAACTGGAGCACCAAGGCTGAATTTTAACCAGTCTGTCTCGGCTGCCTCAAAGCTCTTACCGGGGGTGCAGGGCTCGACTCCAGTTACCTTCACCCCTCCCCACCCCCGGAATGAAAATCTGAACGTTTGGGGCACTTTCCCCCCCATCGCCCCAAGTTGGGTTTGTGGAGACGGGAAATTTCCTGACTCTGCTCTTCCGGCTCAGGAGCGGAAATTCAGCCCTTGGGAGAAACACTGCATCACACAAAATGGCGGCAGAAGCTGGAGCTCTCTTCCGCGAGCAGCAATTGATGCTGGGTTGATGTTTAATTTAAAAACTGAAGTTAATTGATCAACCAAAGTTATGAATGGATAGCGGGAAAATATAATAAGGTTCAGGTCAGACATGATCTCATCAAATGGTGGAACAAAGCTTGAGGGTGTGAATGACCTTTTGGTCTCCTGTGCTCTGATGATGTTAATTCTTGACAAATGGTTCTCACAGGCTTGTAACTGAGGGGAAACGCTGGCAAAAATGAACAGGAAGTGACGGTGAAATGAGTAGCAATTGAGCAATTGAAATGCGCTGTTCATCTTTCCCCTCAGCGTCATCTTGTTTAATGTCAAATACATTTAATTCCCATGGTCCAAATGCTCATTCAGAGATATTCGTCTACATCATTCGTATGAACCAATTAAATGACGTTCAGAATTCCAAGCATTTGTTTAAACAGATAAGATTTCTAAGTTACAGTGTACACAGATTTGTCAGAGTTCTCTGTTTCTGACTGGGCTTGATGTTCGATGATAGAAGATGCTGTCAGCTGGGCATCATGTAGATAAGGATCACTATCAGATAGAACACAGATCAAGTGATATTTGCAACCACCAAAAAAGGGAAAAAAAGAGATTCAAAGAACGGTGAAGTGTCTGTCAACAGGAATAAAACCAAAGTTATTTTAACACCTATGTTTCAGTTATGCAAACATCCAGCAATCTGAAAGAAACAAGACATGTTTGTTCAACTTGAAAACCTTGACGACCTGAGGTCTTCACCAGAACTCAGTCATGTTGTAGGGCCATTAATTTATAGTAAAAGAGCACAAACGGTCTGCTCTTAGTGGGGGAGGGACCACTTGCCCACCATCCCTACCTCGGAAGGGGAGTTGGCTGCAGCCGATGCACCTGAAATAAGTCTACCCTGCTGCCTTAAAGCACCACTGCTGGGCTACACTCAGGTGACAGTGGGACTTCCGCCCCTCAGTGGGAGGAAGTCCCGCCCTTAAGAGCTGCTGGCCAATCAGATTGGCTGATCGCTCTAGCAGCCCAGGCAATGTCGAGGATCAATAGTGGGCACTAGCAGGACTGTAAGGAGGCAGGGGAGAAGAGTGATGGCTGCTGGAGACAGGTAAGGGCAGTGTAATATCCTGCTTGGTAATGTCGCCCCTTGACATTCAACAGCATTACCATCACTGAATCCACCAGCATCAAAATCCTGGGGGTTACCACTGACCAGAAACTGAACTGGACCAGCCATTTATATACTGTGGCTGTAAGAACAGGTCAGACACTAGGAATCCTGCAGCGAGTAACTCACCTCCTAACTCCTCAAAGCCTGTCCACCATCTACAAGGCACAAGTCAGGAGTGTGATGGAATCCTCCCCACTTGCCTGGATGAGTGCAGCTCCCACAACACTCAGGAAGCTTGACACCATCCAGGACAAAGCAGCCCATTTTATTGGAACCACATCCACAAACATTCACTCCCTCCACCACCGACACACAGTAGTTGCAGTGTGTACCATCTACAAGACGCACTGCAGGAATTCACCAAGGCTCCTTAGACAGCACCTTCCAAACCCACAGCCACTACCAACTAGAAGGACAAGGGCAGCAGATAGATGGGAACACTGGCACCTGGAAGTTCCCCTACAAGTCACTCACCATCCTGACTTTGAAGTATATCAACATTCCTTCACTGTCGCTGGGTCAGAACCCTGGAACTCCCTCCATAACAGCAGTGTGGGTGTACCTACACCACATGGACTGCAGCGGTTCAAGAAGGCAGCTCACCACCACCTTCTCAAGGGCAACTAAGGATGGGCAATAAATGCTGGCCCAGCCAGCGAAGCCCACATCCCATGAATGAGTAAAAATGAAAGCTCAATCGACTCTCAATTCTTTATTTAAATACAGCTGGGTGGGCTGCTGATTTGGGTGTTTTCCCAACTCATGTGTTATGGAGACAGCTCAGGGGTGGGCAGGACATCCCTTATGTTTAAAACATGCCCACCAAGGGGCAATGGGAGAGGGGTAATAAAATCCAACCCCAAATCTCATAACAATGGTGCCAAAGGATACTGTCCTTCGCAAGACAACATTTTGAGGGTCACTGACTGTCAGCGGAAAAGGAACATTGCAAAACTCCTGTTATAACATATTAAAACTACCCATATCCATACAGGAAAGGGGAACATTTTAACGTTACAATCAATGAAGGAATGAAGGAGCTGGGATTCAATCTCTGGCCCTTAAGCTGCGCATTTCTTTTCTTTATTCTTTCATGGGGTGTGGGTGTTGCTGACAAGGCCAGCATTTGTTGCCACATTCCCTAATCCCTAATTGCCCTTGAACTGAGTGACTCACTCAACCACTTCAGAGGGGCAGTTAAGAGTGAACCACATTGCTATGAGTCTGGAGTCACATGTAGGCCAGACCGGGTAAGGATGGCGGATTTCCTTCCCTAAAATGGCCATTAGGTGTGGGTTTTTAACCACAATCAATGATAGTTGCCATGGTTACCATTGCTGACACCAGGGTGCGCCTGACCCGAATGGGGGGCGGGGGGTGGGGGTGGAGGGGGGGTGCGGGATGGTGCTCGATGAGGTCGGGCGAGCGTGCCAAGGTCACCGGGCACTTTCGCCATGTTTCCTTGGGCAAGTGTGTGCCAGCGACAGCAGCAGCGGCAGCGCCCCCACCGACAAGTATGAGGCCCTATTAAGGCCCTTAATCAATCAATTAAATTGAATATTTCGCTGCCTGTCCAACATGGGTGGGCGGGTGAATAGGCCAGGCGGCCTTCGCATTTTTCAACAAAACCTCATCCACGGGCGGGTTGGAGGTTTCGAACAGCGACTAAAAAAAACCTATAGAAATTTTAAAAACTCACATTCCACACGTCCCTTGTGACAGGGTCGCATGTGGGGACATGTTTTCCTTATTTTTAAAATCTTTGTTTGTCACCTTAAAAATCGTCAGCTCCCTGAGGCAGCTCTGTACCTCCAGGGAGCTTTCACTGACCGCTCCCCCCCACCACCCTTGGGCATGCGCACACATCAGCACTCGCGGTCCACCCACCCCCCGCTAAGCCTCTTAGCCTCTGAAATTGTAGTCAGGGCCCGATCGGTTTCGTGGGCACTGCTGGGCCGGCCCAGGTAAAAATTCTGCCACGGCTCTTTACCAAGTTCCAGATTTCTCAGCCGAGTTCAAATTCCACTGGCTGCCTTGGTGGGATTTGAACCCATATCCCCAAAGCATTCAGATCAAAACAAAATGCTGCAGACACTGGAAAACCTGAAACAAAAACCAAAAATTGCTGGAAAAACTCAGCAGGTCTGGCAGCATCGGCGGAGAAGAAAAAAGTTGACGTTTCGAGTCCTCATGACCCTTCGACAGAACTGAGTAAAATTAGGAGAGGGGTGAAATATAAGCTGGTTTTAGATGGGGGCGGGGGGCTGGTGGGGGGAGTGAACTGGGGGGGGAGGTGGTTGTAGGGACAAGCAAGCAGTGATAGGAGCAGATAATCTAAAGATGTCACAGACAAAAGAACAAAGAGGTGTTGAAGGTGGTGATATTATCTAAAAGAATGTGCTAATTAAGAACGGATGGCAGGACACGCAAGGTACAGCTCTAGTGGGGGTGGGGTGGAATAAGACTAACAGGGCATAAAAGGTATAGCTTGAAAAATAATGGAAATAGGTGGGAAAAGAAAAATCTACATAAATTATTGGAAAAAACAAAAGGAAGGGGGAAGAAACAGAAAGGGGGTGGGGATGGAGGAGGGAGTTCAAGATCTAAAGTTGTCGAACTCAATATTCAGTCCAGAAGGCTGTAAAGTGCCTAGTCGGAAGATGAGGTGCTGTTCCTCCAGTTTGCGTTGAGCTTCACTGGAACAATGCAGCAAGCCAAGGACAGACATGTGGGCAAGAGAGCAGGGTGGAGTGTTAAAATGGCAAGCGACAGGGAGGTTCGAGTCATTCTTGCGGACAGACCGCAAGTGTTCTGCAAAGCGGTCGCCCAGTTTACGTTTGGTCTCTCCAATGTAGAGGAGACTGCATTGGGAGCAACGAATGCAGTAGACTAAGTTGGGGGAAATGCAAGTGAAATGCTGCTTCACTTGAAAGGAGTGTTTGGGCCCTTGGACAGTGAGGAGAGAGGAAGTGAAGGGGCAGGTGTTGCATCTTTTGTGTATGCATGGGGAGGTGGCGTAGGTGAGGGTTGAGGAGTAGGGGGTGATGGAGTGGACCAGGGTGTCCTGGAGGGAACAATCCCTACAGAATGCCGCTGGGGGGGTGAAGGGAAGATGTGTTTGGTGGTGGCAACATGCTGGAGTTGGCGGAAATGGCGGAGGATGATCCTTTGAATGCGGAGGCTGGTGGGGTGATAAATGAGGACAAGGGGGACCCTCTCATGTTTCTGGGAGGGAGGAGAAGGCGTGAGGGCGGATGCGCGGAAGATGGGCCGGACACGGTTGAGGGCCCTGTCAACAACCGTGGGTGGAAAACCTCGGTTAAGGAAGAAGGAGGACATGTCAGAGGAACAAGGAATGTTCTCACACTGAACAATTTCTCCTTTAACTCCTCTCACTTCCTCCAAATAAAAGGTGTGGCTATGAGTACCCACATGGGCCCCAGCTATGCCTGTCTCTTTATGGGGTATGTGGAACATTCCTTGTTCCAGTCCTACTCCGGCCCCCTCCCACAACTCTTTCTCCGGTACATCGATGATTATCTCGGTGCTGCTTCATGCTCTCGTCAGGACCTGGAAAAATTTACTAATTTTGCTTCCAACCCCCACCTATGGCACCACCCCATGCCCACGCAAAAGATGCAACACCTGCCCCTTCACTTCCTCTCTCCTCACCGTCCAAGGGCCCAAACACTCCTTTCAAGTGAAAAAGCATTTCACTTGCATTTGCCCTAACTTAGTCTACTGCATTCGTTGCTCCCAATGTGGTCTCCTCTACATTGGAGAGACCTAGCGCAAACTGGGCGACCGCTTTGCAGAACACCTGCGGTCTGTCCGCAAGAATGACCCAAACCTCCCTGTCGCTTGACATTTTAACACTCCACCCTGCTCTCTTGCCCACATGTCTGTCCTTGGCTTGCTGCATTGTTCCAGTGAAGCTCAACGCAAACTGGAGGAACAGCACCTCATCTTCCGACTAGGCACTTTACAGCCTTCTGGACTGAATATTGAGTTCAACAATTTTAGATCTTGAACTCCCTCCACCATCCCCATCCCCTTTCTGTTTCTTCCCCCTTCCTTTTGTTTTTTCCAATAATTTAAATAGATTTTTCTTTTCCCACCTATTTCCATTATTTTTAAATCTATACCTTTTATGCCCTGTTAGTCTTATTCCACCCCACCCCCACTCGAGCTGTACCTTGCGTGTCCTGCCATCCATTCTTAATTAGCACATTCTTTTAGATAATATCACCACCTTCAACACCGCTTTGTTCTTTTGTCTGTGACATCTTTAGATTATCTGCTCCTATCACTGCTTGCTTGTCCCTACAACCACCACCCCCCCTCACTTCTCTCCCAGCCCCCCCAACCCCACCTTAAACCAGCTTATATTTCACCCCTCTCCTAATATTACTCAGTTCTGTTGAAGGGTCATGAGGACTCGAAACGTCAACTCTTTTCTTCTCCGCCGATGCTGCCAGACCTGCTGAGTTTTTCCAGGTAATTCTGTTTTTGTTTTGGATTTCCAGCATCCGCAGTTTTTTGTTTTTATCCGTAGAAGAGTCACCTGGACTCGAAACGTTAACTCTGTCTCTCTCTCCACAGGTGCTGTCAGACTTGCTGAGTCTTTCCAGCATTTGTCGGTTTTGCCCCCAAAGCATTAACCTGGTCCTCTGGATTGCTGGTCCAGTGATGTTACCGCTACATCACCATCGCCCCCTAATGAGGGAAATGTCAACACAACAAAACTCAAGCTACACTTGTAGATAAAACAAAGTGTAGCTCTCAGCTGCTGATTAAGGTTGCAAATGATCCACTCCACATCGCAAACAAAACACCTGCTTTTATCCCAGCTGAAACTCCTGCATCACAGGCAGGTAGACTTGCACAGCACACCCTCTGCCAGGTGCAAAGGCATCAGTTTTTCATACTGAAAGCAGGGCTACCTGTAGAGTGTATCCACTCTCTTAAAAATAAGCATTTTAGTCAGTAATTATACTGTAGGGTTCCAGGAGTGGCCGGGAGCCTCCAAGAATTTAAGGTGAATTAGTGCAAGCGGCCTAAGAAATGGTGGCGTAGTGGTAATATCACTAGACTTGTAATCCAGAGGCCTGGGCTATGGGTTCAAAATCCCACCACAGCAGCTGGTGGAATTTAAAGCCCATTAATAAATATGGAATTGCAAACTAGTCTCAATAATGGTGACCATGACAGCTACAACTATCATTTTTGGGTTTTTTTTTTAAAAAAAAAGCCATCATATTTCACTCATGCCCTTTAGAGAAGGGAATCTGCCATCCTTACCTGGTCTGGCCTACATGTGATTCTTAACTGCCCTCAGAAATGGCCTGGCAATCCGCTCAGTTCAAGGGCAATTAAGGACGGGCAACAAATGCTGGCCTTGCCAGTGCCACCCGCATCCCATGCAAGAATTAAAAACATATGGGCCTAAAAAGAATTTTTATCTCTTTCTTTGCACATTTTTGTTTAAGAGCGGCGAGAGAATTGGAGATGGCAAAAAAAAATGTTTGTTTGGGTGGGGCAGGAGGCCATGTGATGAAACCTCCAATCAGAATCTTCAACCCTATTATACACGTCATAAACTTTGGCCGAAGAAGTGAGGAGCCTGTGAAGCTTGGGAAAATCTGGGGCTCGCTCAAGGACCAGCATGAAATTACACCAGGTTTTAAAGTGAAGTAGAAGCCGACGTTAAAGGACAAGAAAATATAATTGGCTCCAAATTGGGACACAACGGGTCAACGGGGAAGATGTCGCTCCAACCCAAACCACCATTTTGTCCTGAACGTTCCTCCGTTCACATGTTTGTTCTGTCTTTAATATCCTTTATTTCTTCAATGCCTTGTCCACTGAGGAGAATTTTCTCCCCGTCGGGGGAACCGAGCAGGAGCGGGCGCGCAGTCAATCACCGCCCGCACTCAGCCGCATGCCGCCATCTTGCACGGGCCTGAAAAGGGCACAGAGATCTCCCTGGGGCACCGAGCTGCCTCGGGGAGTTTAATTTCATTATGAAAAATTGAAATAAAGAAAGAGAAAAGAAAACATTTCAGACATGTCCCCTCATGTGATGGTGTCATGTGAGCTGGGACATGCCAATGAATTTTACTTTAAAAATTTATCCGAATTATAAATCCTTCGTGAAACCTCATCCCGCCCGTGGATGAGGTTCCATCGAAAAATGCGAAGGCCGCCTGGGCTCTTCGTCTGCACACGCCACCTCCCCCCCCCCACCACCCCCCCGCCTTTAAGGTTGGACGGGGCAGCTTTGTTAATCGTTTCAACTAATTTTTAAATGGCCTTAACAGGCCTTTGACAGTTCGGTGGGCGCACATCCGACTCCGGTGCATGCCCACCGAACTGAAGATCGGGAGGACGTGCGGTGACATCGGGACACACACCCAGCGTCACCGCACATCGTTTTATGCGTCGGCGAGCAGGACCTGCCCCCACACGCCAGCCCAAAGATTCAGGCCATTGTTTGACTGAGATGATGTGTCGCACCATCCCACTGATGCTATCCCTCTCTATTTGTTATATTGGAATACCGCCCCCTGTTATCGATCTCAGCTCTGACGAAGGATATACACTCGAAATTTAGACTGTCCATTCTCTCCCAGATCCTGACAGACTCGCTGTACCTCCAGCTGCTTCTCTTCTTCTCTCAAATTTTCAGCATCTGTGGCAATCTGCTTTTTGCTTGAAATCAGGAGTCTGTGTGGCACAGAATCGCAGGGACAGTAAATATCAACAACATCTGATCACTGGGCAGTCAATGTTCCTGGATAAAGTAACCGCAGATATACATTTTCCATGCCAGATCCACTTTATACACAGGCCACCACTATTTGAAGGACTAATTCAATGTAATTGGACTTAACCGGACTAATTGGCTCATTCAACTGAAATAACAGGCTCAGAAAACACTGGGCCTGAAAACTACTGCACGTAGCAAGATTAAATTAACTTCCCTCTTCATGTCTCCTGATGTCTCTGGCTGGAGCTCTGAAAAGCTAGATGCACCGAGATAAAAAAAGGCAAAAACATCTGATGTGCTAGAGGTGAGCATGACACAATGATTGCTAAGCAAAGTTACAGTACTTCCGAAGAGGTGTAAACTTTACTTGAGGTAAGATGGAGCGATAGATTATAGACTAGTGCCCTGTTTGGACATCAGCAAGCTATCTAGTAGCATATTTTTGAGATTATCGATGGATTTTTCACAGTTTGGACCACCTGCTCCCCCTCAACACTGTTTATTTTTACAAATAAGTTAACTACGGTCTCCATTATCAGAGCACGTTGTCAATAAACTGAAACCTTAGGTGCAGTAGGCCAAGTCTGACAATGAACTCCAATGCATTGCTTACTGCATGGCTCTCCATATCTCCAGTCAAATAAGATGACAGAAAACATCATCGAACCAGAACTGTTTGCACAGGCTAAGGTACTGGCCAAATTTATTTACTATAAAAATATGACTCACAGAAGCAGAATGAAAAAATCAAGGGCACAATGTCAGTTGAAGAGTTCTTGCATGGGAAAGCTGGAAACAGCGTGCAAAGGGTTAATCTAGCAAGGTGGTCTTGTTTCTCAGTCTCTTCTGTCTACTGTTTCCTTTAGGGTACAAGGGGGGCAGAGTTGGGCTATTATCACTGGATTGGTAATTCAGAGACCCAGGGTAACGATCTGGGGACCCAGACTCAAATCCCACCAAGGCAGATGGTGAAATTTGAATTCAGTGAAACATCTGGAATTAAAGAGAGGGTGGTTGGTGGTGGTGGGGAAAAAGTCTAATGATGACCATGAAACCATTGCCAATTGTTGTAAAAACCCATCTGGTTCACTAATGCCCTTTCGGGAAGGAAATCTGGCCTACATGTGACTCCAGCAATGCTAAATGTCTTCTGAACAATAAATGCTGGCCCAGCCAGTGATGCCCACATCCAATGAATTAAAAAGAAGCATTGTGCCAGACCTCAATTCATCCTTGCTAGAGCTGCTGCTGAGCTAAGAAAGTTTCAAAACACTTCTACGTATTTTCCTTAAGACAGTACTGTCAATGAATCATGAGGATGATCGCATGACCAGTGAATGAGAAGTGGACATGGTCTGAGACCCAAGGACCCTGGACCATGGAACATGTAATTCAATTCAATACAACATTAAATCAAAGCAAAAACAAGCATGACCCAGACCTCCCTGTTGCTTGCCATTTCAACACACCACCCTGCTCTCATGCCCACATGTCCGTCCTTGGCCTGCTGCATTGTTCCAGTGAAGCTCAACGCAAACTGGAGGAACAGGACCTCATCTTCCGACTAGGCAGTTTACAGCCTTCTGGACTGAATATTGAGTTCAACAACTTTAGACCATGAACTCTCTCCTCCTTTCCCAGCCTCTTTCTGATCCCCTTTTTCCAATAATTTAAATATACTTTTCTTTTCCCACCTATTTCCATTATTTTTAAATGTATTTCCATCCATTGTTTTGTCTCTACCTTTTAGCCTATTTCGATCCCTTCCCCCCACCCCCCCAGGGCTATCTGTAACTTACTCGTTCTGCTTTCTACCCTTAATGTCAC